>NW_006239021.1:587347-682196 GCF_000226075.1 Solanum tuberosum
CAAACTATAGCTATGATGAGTAATTAAGTAGTATAAGTTTGCTTAACCGCGTAATTTTCCCTTTGTTTTTTATCGAATAGTGAAATAAATAATGGTCCAACGTGGGACTAATTTGAGAAATAAAAGGAAAGAAGATTAATTATATTAGGATTCAATTTATATTCTAAAATATTGACATATTGACATATTGACATTTTTAACAATTATTTTAAAGTATAGATGTTTTTAATAAGGGAAAAGGGTCAAATATGTCCCTAAACTATTCGAAAATGCCTGGATATTCCCCCCGTTTAAAGTTTGGCTCACTCGTGCCCTCGCCGTCCAACTTTTCGTCTAGATATACCCTTATGGGCGTTAAATGCCAAATGGAATTGCCACGTCATTTTTACATTACCACGTGACAATTATATTAAAGGGAAAATGGTCAAATATACCCCTAAACTATTCGAAAAGGGGTCGGGTAGTTTATTTAAAAGGGGATATATCTAGACCTTTTCGAATAGTTTAGGGGTATATTTGATCCTTTCCCTTTAATATAAATGTCACGTGGTAATGTAAAAATGACGTGGCAATTTCATTTGGCATGTAGCGCCCATAAGGGCATATCTAGACGAAAAGTTGGAAGGCGAGGGCACGAGTGAGCCAAACTTTAAACGGGGTATATCTAGACCTTTTCGAATAGTTTAGGGGCATATTTGACCCTTTTCGCTTTTAATAATTATGTTAAGGATTATGACTAGCTAGTTTGCTAATTTCCCCCAAAAAAAAAAACCTCAATTGAATAAGAAATAAAAATATTGTACTCATAAAATTTGAAGCTGATCTGATAATT
Source organism: Solanum tuberosum (assembly GCF_000226075.1). NCBI lineage: Eukaryota > Viridiplantae > Streptophyta > Magnoliopsida > Solanales > Solanaceae > Solanum > Solanum tuberosum. The sequence continues at coordinate 588,180 of NW_006239021.1, forward strand.
AAAAATATAATCATAAGATTTTTTTGATGCTCAAGTCATAATACTAACATTTATAAATTAATATAATCCACCCAGGTAATAAAATTATAGTAATAAAATTCCATAATACACCCAGGTAATACCTAAATAAAATTGCAACATCCTAATTTTCTAGGTAATATAATTCCCAAATAAATTCGCAAGAAATTATCCCTAGGTAAATTGCCGAAATTATCCCAACCCTAGGAAATTGTTATTTGGGCATTATTTTCTTCAAATAAATCCCCAAGCTAATTTGTTGGCGCTAGATGACATCAAAATTACCTGCGGATTTACCTTGGGGAAGTATACCCGCAAATACATATTCTATAATTTAGAAATTTTAGATTTTTGCACAAAAAATTCGCAAGAAATATCTGCCAAAAAAATTCTAGGTAAAATTTCCCAGGTAATTCAAGCTTTTCTAGCTACAAGAGGATAAAGACAAATTTGAACCTCTATTTCATTTTGGTTTAAGATGCATGATAGATGAGAGGTATAATCTTAGTTTTCTTATCAACACATACCTTGCTATAAATTTATATCTTGATCCTATAAAACTAGAAAGTGTTTGTAAATTGAATTCAATGTGTTAATGAAATTTGATTTTCTTCACTCTCACATGTTCCAGAGAAAATATGTTCACTCTTTTTTCAATGCGTCTGAGGGGTGAAATGATAGCAATTGGATATCAAAATATAGAAAATATTTAAAACAAATACATACACGCCGAATCAAATTAGACAATTAAGACAAAAGGAATTAGACATATTAATGCTAATATTACGCCTCATTCTTACGTGAAATGTCAAAATTGTTTACTTCAAGTGTCACATTCTAAAAATTACTTTAGGTCGAATTAAATATTAATGATAATTGTTTCTTTTGAAAAACAAAGAGAGTACAACACTCTAAGCAACTCCAAATAAATTATTTAAAAGTAACAAGCTATGGCAATAATAATTCAATTCAAATTGGGCTGGAGAATTATTAGGTCCGTATTCATGAACAACCACCAAGTCAATTAAAATTTGATATATTTTACAAAAAGATCGATAAATTTTAAAAAATAATAATTTTCATATCTGATTATATTGGACAATTAAATTGAAAAGGAGGGAAGTTTCATTTTTTGTTAATATAACCATCAGTGAAGATATTGCTAAAATAAAATACATATATGATTATAGTAAAAATAAAAAAGGGCTTCTTACATAAATATACTATTGTCCAAAATTCCTTTCAACTAAAATAGCCTTATGTGTATGTAATGTATTGATATTATATATATATCAGAGATGTATATATCCATATGCATAGTTATACAATTTTTATACATTGCAACAATTCATCTTTTGGGTTTTTCTTTCAATCCTGACAAGACCAATCTCCTTTACACACTCCCAAATTTTAGATATGAAGTCCTCTCAATATGTTGATTTTTTTGATATTTTATTTATTCAAAACGATTCACATTTGTAGCAAGTCAAATTTTAAAATTTGAACTTTCCATTATTTCCGAGAGAAGCAGCGACAAGCTCAAGATTACCCAAGTGATTAGAGAAGATTTGAGCAGACATATACCTGATAAGTTAATGATTGAATGATCATTCGTTTGATTATTTAATGACCGAATGGAGATTCTATTGGATTTTAAAAGGTGTGAATGGAAAATTGAAGAATTCTGATTTTTCTGAAGGGTTGTAACTTTTCTGTAGGGTTGCGACTTTCATGAAGAGTTTTGAATTTTTCAATAGGACAATAAACATTGTTTATATTATCCTTTGTTGTGTATAAATAGAGATGTTTTCTCTCATTTTTAAACAACGAATTTTCTGAACTTCTTCTTTTGCACAAACAAAATCTAGTGTACTTTACTTCATTGAGTGGGTTCACTAACCATGGTTTTAGGTATCCGGTGAGTAAGATCGTTCTATCGTGAGATAATATAGTCCCTTAACCTAGTGTACTTGTGTCACTCCCCGAGCCTACACCCTGGGCGGGACTGGCACTCGAAGACCATTGTTGGCCCCAAGCAAACCCTTGACCTGGCTTACTTAACTTAGCAGAAGACTTAAACTCAACAAAGATAAGTTCATATAATAAACTGGAATGTTATAAAGGAGCATTCAATTGGCCATTAAGGCAAACTTAAGTCTCAACATGGAATAATGACAATGAAAAGACTAAAGAACTAACATCTGACTGTCTATGAAGCCTCTAATAACAACTGAGATGGATGTTGGGACAAACCCCACAACATCCTAATGAACTAAACTAGAAAACAATGAAATAGATCATCTGGAATGCAAGGAGGCTCACCAATAGACTCTGAACTGCTCACTGGATCAACGATGCGCCGGAATGCCAATCCTAGTTACCTATGTCTGCATCATAAGACGATGCAGGCCAACTGGCATCAGTACATTGAATGTACAAGTATGCGAGTTGGAATGCTAAAACAACATAGGCTTGAAAAGAAATTTGAAAGAAACACTTACCTTGACTCTTCTCAACTCATGAATACTTAACTGAACTCATTTCAATATAAAGCAGTTTAAAACAATTGCAATATAAAGAAAAGCTGTTTTAAAAACATGATGTCAACTCTATGTATATACAAGGATACAACATAACTCTGAAATGTATGTAAAAATACAATAACTGATGTATATAATATACAATAACTTATGTGGAAGTTTCTATAACCGACAACCATCATATAAGAGCTATAGTGATGATAAAACGATCTACCTCACGCTGCCAGCGCATCCTATACCCGGCCAAAGGTATAGAACCTGAACTGCCTAATGGATCCACTAGTCTATTGCGAAAAGGATTCATCTAAAAAGTATGACCCTTTTATACCCATGGTGGCTACATGGTTCTATGGTGACGTGAGTTATCTAAACTTATGCTTGTCCCCAATTCAATGCTCAATACTACTCCCAAAATATACTGGCTCTTATGTTTAAAACATACTTCTTCTGTGATTTGAGATTAGTGCTAAAAAACTTAGCTCAGAGGCTATCTTGGAAATCAAAGTTTCTCCTCTTGCTTCATTTAGAAAGCGATTACTTTTTCTGAAAACTAGCCCCAAGGCTCTTTGGAAATCTCAGTTTCTGCTCTTATTTAAATGTGAAAACATTTTAAATCTCTTTAGGAATACATAATCCCCATATACTTCTTTGAAGAAAAGACCTTCAACTTTACATCCTTACTGAACTTGAAGCTTAAGTCTTAAAACAAAGTTAAAATATTTGTGAAAGACTTTTGAAAAACTTTAAGAACTCATCTTAACTTGACTATTAACTTCTCTTGACTTTGACCTTAACTGCTCTTGACTTGACTCTTAACTGATCCTTGAATTGAATTATGGATTTAAGGATTAAGATTTATGATTGGAAAGATCCCATGATGTTCAGGAATGATTCTAGATAGTTAAACATGAGAAAAAACCAAAAATTAATAATTGAAGGTGGGTCCGCGACGCGGAGGCATAATTTAATTTTGGTTCCAAAAACGTCTTTTGAGGTAGAACACATCGTGTCAGCTCCGCAATGCGAAGCTGAAATGATCAAATCTGGGCACTAGGCGCGCGACGCGCGGCCACCCCTTAATTTCGTCCGACGAAATTTCTTATTCGTTTTCCAACCCCAATTCACCCAAACTCGATTCTTTTTGTCAAATTACTTTTAGATACGGATACCCAACAAATGTACCTAAGATTCTAACTCGAAACGACCCTATAATGTGACGTAACGAACTCAGGAACTTCCCAACTCAGTCAAATTCAAGAACAATATATGAATTCAAGAATAGGTATCAAGATCATCAATATTCAAATGTTTTAAGGACGAATCCAAACTGAAATAAATATGCTTGGCACGTGGGAGAACGATCCCAACGTTATGAGAGCCTCACATACCTGATAGAAGTAAATCCTTGGCGAAACACCAAGTTATTTGATCGATCTTGATGAATTTGTCCTTTTCTCCTTCTTCTTTTCTCTTCTCCTTTCTCCTTAGCCCTAGCATGAAATCCCAAGTTCTAAAACTGACTAAGTTCTGAATTGGCCCATATTAAACTCCTAAAATCGGATTAAAATAATAGGGCAGTGAAAAGACTAAAATACCCCTTATATTTCCGGATTGGACATTTCTTTAATCTAACAACCCAACTTCCAAAGGGGACAACTTGCTCATACGAACTCGGAATCACACAAACTTGGCGTCGTTGGAAAGATCATTCCAAGAGCTTCCCAACCATATCTGGAACTACACCTAACTCATCCTGAGCTAGTAGTTATGGCCATCTGAAGTTGACCAGAAACTTAACTTTAACTTACTTGCAATTTCCAGATTTCCTTACACTTTCAAAAAAAATAACTATTTCCAGATTTTAAACTTCCTTCTAGTTCTTTCTAGTTGCGAGACGTTACAACTTGAGGGAAATAAATTCTTTAAGGAAATACTGTGCTTTCAGTAGGCTAGATTTTATTCTTTGAGAAAAATATATTCTATACTGTTTATGATCTTTTTCAAATTCTATTTTATTTACTACTTTTAAAAATATTCTTTAAACTTTGTTGTTTCTTACAAAATTCTCCAAAGTTGTTATTCTAAATGCTTTCGCAATACAAATTAGATAAACAAATTCTCAACTATTAGCTCATAATTGGGTTATTTTTTATTCTCTAATGGTCATTTTGTTTAATTATCCCAATAAATTCCCTTTAACGTGTTGATGAACACGATGACCAACAATTTTGTTTTGGCCACGATGCAGCTCATATGTACAATAGAGACGCAATCATTGCATTGTCTACTATTGTTACTTTGTGTATATTTCAAGTTGCATTTCCTTTTTTGGTACTAAGACCGATAGTGTTTTCATATTATCGATATATATTATTTATCTATACATATTAAATAATTTTTCAAAAATATAAATGAAGATTTTGAATCAATATTGTTAGGTTAACCCATTGTTATACTAGTGGCTTGCCTGTTGTTGAGAACCACAGAATCTCACGTTTATTCAAAAAGTCTTAGTCATTTGCATTTTTTCTAATAGAAAGTGAAAGCATCCCCTAGAGATTAGTTGCATGTTTTTATCTAACTTTCTTTCAATCTATCACTCTATTTTCTAACTGATAAAATCTGAACTTGATGATTAGATTGAGAAGAAATGGAGAATGGAGAATGGAGAAGAAGGGTAGAGAGAATTAATAACTGCTCTTTGGGAAATTTTCTCATATATATTGAATGAATCAATACACACCATTCTCACATGTATATATACACTGTTCATATCTAACTAACTAACATGATAGCTGGCCTAACTAACTAACAACTAATCTGTAAGTAACTAACTGATTAACTATGAATAATTACAACTTGTAAATGAATTAAGTTATGTAATTCCTGTAGTTTCAATACTCCCCCCTTAAACTAGGGCCTAAGAAATATTCAGGACACATAGTTTGGATAATAGGAACTCATGTTGAGCTCTTCCCAAATCTTTAGTCAATAAGTCTGCCAGTTGTTCATGTGAAGGAACATACACTGTTTTGATCAAGCCCTGCTGAATCTTCTCCCTGATGAAGTGACAGTCTATTTCGATGTGCTTAGTCCTCTCATGAAACACCAGATATGCTGCTATTTGGATGGCTGCTTTGCTGTCATAGTATATAGATGTTGGTCCTTCAACCTGAATCTCCAATTCCTTAACCAGATTAGTAACCCAAACTACTTCAGTTGTCAAGCCTGCTAGATTTCTATATTCAGCCTCAGTTGAGCTTCTGGAAATTGTTGCTTGCTTCTTGGATTTCCAGGCAATGAGTGATTCACCAAGCTTGAGAATACAACCTGTCATAGATCTTCTAGTGTATGGACATGAAGCCCAATCAACATCACAATAACCTGTTAGTCTCATGTCCCTTTCTGATGACATTAATAATCCCAACCCTGGTTGAGTTTTAATATACCTTAGGACTCTTAATGCTGCATTCCAATGTTGTACTGTAGGTCTCTGCATGAATTGACTTAGTGTCTGCACTACATAAGAAATATCAGGCCTAGTGATGGTCAGGTAGAGTATCTTTCCAATCATTCTTTGGTATTGTTGTACATCTTCAAACCGTTCAACAAACTCATTTCCCCTATTATCATCAGTCATCTCAGCTATAGTCAGCTTTATGTTACACTCCAAAGGAGTTAAATCCACCTTGCCTCTTGTCAGACCAGCTTCTGCTAACAATTCTAGAGCATACTTCCTCTAATTTATCAGAATTCCTTTCTTGGACCTGCTGAATTCAATTCCTAGAAATTTCTTTAGTTCTCCCAAGTCTTTAATCTTGAAAGACTGATGTAGCACCCTTTTGGTATCCTGGATCAATTGTGTGTCATTGCCAGTGATGAGAAAATCATCCACATAGATCAGTATGATTACCATCTTGTTCCCTTGCTTCTTAGTGAATAAAGAATGGTCCAAAGGACTTTGTTTACACCCTGAGATTACCAATGCTTCTGTTAGTTTGAAGTTCCATTGTCTAGATGCTTGTTTTAGTCCATACAAAGGCTTAACAAGCTTATAGACCATATGTTCCCCCCCTGAATCTTCAAACCTTTAGGTATTTCCATAAAATATCTTCCAACAAATCCTTTTGAAGAAAAATATTATACACTTCCATTTGGAACAAGGGCAGATTTTCAGCAGCAGCCAATGCAATGACAATTCTTACTGTCACCATTTTCACAACTGGAGAAAAGGTTTCTTGATAATTGTTTTGTTTAAAAACATTTAGACTGGTTTTAAGAGTCTCCACTTAATTTTTAAAGAAAAATTAAGAAAGCTATTTTTTCCAAAAGATTAAACTAGGAAATCAATTGAAAATATTTAAAGGGTTCGGGGTTCATATTAGCATTTCGAAAAGGGTTTGAAAGCACCCGAAATGCCCACTAATACGCGGTTATCCGGCAATTAATTATTTGACTAAATTTGGATTAACTTGATTTGAATGGAACAATTTTAATTAGGATCGTTTTAGAGGGGAGAAAAGGGAAAATATTGAAATATTTATCTAAGCGAAATAATTTGTAAACTTATTTATTTATTAAGTCGAGTAAAAGACGAATAATTTAGTTAAGTGATTAATTCAAAATGGGTGTCATTTGGGGATTTGAATTCTTTTAAAACCTTAAGATTAATAGCAAATAATAACGAGTAAACAAATATAATAAAACAAATAGAGAAAGAAACTTGGGCCCAAATCCAATTTTCCTGTCCGTCTGGGCCGGTATTTGGGCCCATTTTCGTTTTAGGCCTTTGGCCCATTTGAATCACCTGTACCTGTCCTAAACTAACATAAAAAAGAATATATTTTATCTTTGGGCCTTAGGCCCAATTCTTTCATATGTCCTAAACTCTAACAAGACAATAGATAAGTGGGTTTAGGCCCAAAAGTAACAAATACAATTTTTTGACATTAAGAGTGGGCCTTTGGCCCAATCTTCTCAATTCTTTGCACATTCTTTCAACTCCAGGACCTGTTCATCGATTCTAATGGCTAGTTGACTCGAGTAATGGCTTTTGAGCCTTTATGGCTCTCTCGAAACGCAAGGGGAAAGGAATGAGTTCATGGTGAACTCGGACATGTTTCACATGCAAAAAAAAAAGCAAAATATTAACATATAATCTGGCCAAAATGAACATAAGGAAAGAATGCTAAAAAAATAAGAATAAAAAAAATAACAAAGAGAAAGAAGATAGTAAAGATATATATAATGATTTATACAAACAAACACATAATTCCAACTAAAGGATATTATAAAGATTGAAAAGGTCCACACAAAATTCCACAAATTATTACTAATATGCATAAACTAGACAGGATGATGTAATACTTTAAGAAAGAAATCATTAATGCATAGTAACTGATTCCTAGATATTATTAAAGAAAACAGATTACAGAAGAGTATGAACAAATAAATATTAAAAAAATGAACCAAGAAGATGCTACCAGTAAGCGATTGAAACCCATAGAAAATACAAATGAGCTTAGGATTAACGACTACTCTCAACCCATGGAGTTAAAACGAAGCAACAAAGGCAAAATAACATATTTTTTCTAAAGGGAAAAACATCTTAAAACTAACAAATTCTTGACAGAGAGCAACCAAACCAAGATAATCAATAAACAAAAATAACAGGGTATGCTATGATTTTGCAAAAAAATAAAATAAAATTTTAGAATATGAATGAGAGAGGTTTTTTTTAAATACTATGATTCATACCCACTCTTTTCAGTGAATAAGATGGAATAAAGAGAAACAGTACTCATAACATATTAAAACTAAGATTGAACACTGGAAACAAGATCAAATAATCATAGATGGAAGAATCAATCATGTCGCAAGATAACCGTAACAAATCTAGACTCCACTGATCCGAATAGAATATTTGATCTAAAACTTGAACATAAACGCTAGAAAAAGAGTAACAGATCATTTGACGACTTCGAAATACGTGACGAATAAATCACACTATCTTGATAAAATATGAACAGAGCAATGTCTATGCGGCCAACAAGTGAACAAACCATGATCAAAATAAGCCCAACCATCAGAAAACTTGAAGAAAACGATAAACATAGAAAAACAGCTAAAGAGGTAATGAATCATCTTGAAACGAAATACACACTTTACCCATTTTCGAAAATAATAAGATGAAGATTCAAAAGGAAACTCAGGCCTAAATAAATTGCGCAAGAACATTTTAAAAATCGATCAAGGTACACATCATGGTCTAACATTTACTAGTAACGAACTGAATAAGATAGTTAAAATGATTTACCTTGTTATGAGCAGCGGACAGGGACGGGACGAGTATGAAGCCAAATTCCACCATAGAGACGCAATCTGAACAGCAAGCGAGCAACCTAAATCGTAACGGAACTCGAACTAACTTAGACCAACGATGGTGATCAAGCTAGAGGAATGAGACCCGCCTGAAAACTAACTCATCTTTCTCTTTTTCTAATGTGTTTCGTGTATATACTATATCTATCTTGCTGTAATTTTCTCTTTTTCATTTTTTAATTCCCAACCCCCTGAACAGAAGAGGAAGAGAGGTATATATAGAGGGAAATCTAGGGTTCATGATTTGGGAGGGAAAAGGCTGAAATTCGGACCTAATTCAAAAATCAAACTCCCAAAATCTTTCACCATTGAAGAGAGAGACTTTTTTTTCTGAAAATTTGCCCCATTCCGAAAGAGGAAAGGGGGACGAACGGGTTCGATCGATCGAGTGTACCCGCTGCTCGACGTGGCATCATCCCACAGCCTCGAGGACGAGCACGCGAGCTACTCCTACTGCTCTTCTCTGCTGCGACAAGGACATTTCTGGGTTTCTTACCGTTTGGAAATCGTTGTTGTGTTCACGCGTTTGGGGTCGTTTCTGGGTCTCTTGTGAATAGAATATGCGGGTCGGGTCAAGGGGAAAAGGGCTGGGATTGGAGTGGGCAATTGGGTTTCGAATTTACTGGAAGAAGAATGAAGCAAAGGTCGGTTGTTCACGTTGTACACTGATGTATTGTATGGGTATGGGTTGATTTTGGTGGGCTGCTTCTTGAATTGAATAAAAGGGAAAAATATGGGCTGTTGAAATTGTAAATGGGCCCCAAAATTTGGTATTTTAAGAATTGAAATTGGGATTATAGAAATGGGTATATTTATAAATAAAAATAGCCAAGTGTAGTAAGAATGTTGTGTAAAGTATTTGGATAAAATTTAAATGAGATGAATTAATATAATCAACTAACGAACTTCCTAATTTCAATGAAATAAAATAATAAATTTAACTAAACTAAATTACTCAAAATCAAAACCATAATTTAAACTAAACTATTTTAATAAAAATATTCAAGTAAGAAATAAAATCTTTTGAGATGATTTTCCAATATTCATAATATATACTAATTATATACATAATTACGTAAAACCATATATATTATCAAAAATTATAAAAATGATAAAATTAATTAAAAATAACTTGAAAATATTTTGAACTTTATAAAAATTAATTATTTCAAATCGTTTGAAATTTAAGAAGCTCGAAGGTTAATATATATTGTGGCGGTCCAAAATTGGGTGTCAACAATAATCAATCCGAGCAGTCTGATTGTATCCCTTAGCTACAAGTTTTGCTTTGTACCTTTCCACATCACCATTAGCCTTGTATTTGATCTTATATACCCACTTGCAACCAATTACTGAGTGACCAAAAGGTAAAAGAACCAGTTTCCAAGTCCCATTGTCTTCTAGAGCTTGTGATTCTTGTTTCATAGCATCAACCCATTTTGCATCTGTTACAGCCTCCTCATAAGTGGAAGGTTCCCTTCATGTGGATATTTTGGCTATGTATACATGATATGGTGAAGAGATATGCTGGTAAGAAACATAGATTGCCATAGGATGAGGAATTGGTTTGGTAACTTTCGTGCCAGTATGATAATCCTGATGCCATCCAGGTGGTGCAGTGATCCTTGCTGACCTTCTTAGAGCAACATGAGGAGCAGGTAATTCTGAAACTAAACTTAAATCATGCATATCAGTTGGAGGCATATCTGATGGAGGATCTGTATTTATGATAACATCTCTTGTTGCACTATCTGGGGATCTCTCATTATTAATATTGAAGTCTACTGAAGGTTCTTCCTGAGTCAAGGTCTCATCATCACTCTCATCCAAATAAGAAGGGTCAGTCGACAAAGTAGGAGGATATAGTAAATTCTGTGATGAGCCACCTTTAAAGGGAAACTCATTTTCATAAAAAACTACATCTCTACTAACAAGGAACCTTTTGTCATGTAGATCAAAAAGAATATACCCCTTTTGTGTTGTGGAGTATCCTAACAATGCACAAGCAATAACTTTAGGTGAGGATTTGTCAACTTTGACAACTTTAGTTGCTTAGCACAAACAACCAAGTACTTTCAGGTGTGCAATTACAGGTTTGTGTTTATGAAACAACTCATATGGAGATTTTCCTTTAAGCACTGTCGTAGGCAATCTGTTTATCAAATAAACTGCAGTTAGAACACATTTACCCCAAAACCTGATAGGAATAACTCCTTGGAATATGAGGGCTCTAGCTACCTCTAGTATATGTCTATGTTTCCTTTCCACAACACCATTTTGATGTGGTGTGTGAGGACAACTACTTTGATGTATGATTTCTAAACATTCAAACAAAGTGTTGCATTCTTTATTAAAAAACCCACTCCCATTGTCAGACTTAAAAATCTTCACAGAAGCTGCAAATTGAGTTTTTATCATTGATAGAAACTTCTTCAATATAGTGATAACATCTAATTTCAATCTGAGCAAATACAACCATGTCATCCTGCTGTAATCATCAACTAATGTCAGAAAATATCTAAAACCATTGTGAGTAGTTGTTTTATAGGGACCCCATACATCTAAATACACCATATCAAAGATACTACTACTTCTAGTACAACTCAAAGAAAATGGCAGCCTAGTTTGCTTTGCCAGAGGGCAAACTTTACATATATCTGTAATGATGTTGTCCTGTCCTTCTAGTATCAATGACATCTTCTTGAGAACATTCATAAATGGATGATCCAATCTTTTGTGCCACAACATGTTTTCTCCAGCATTTTGTACATTAACAACTATTAACTTTGGTCTTTTATTGGTGTCATGATGCTTACTGTTGTCCAGCAGAACATAGAGACCTCCAGTTTCCTTACCAATCCCCTTCACTTTCCTAGTGAAACGGTCCTGAAACACACAAAACTCAGGGAAATATTTGATTGAACATTGCAGTTGTTTAGTGAGATGTGACACAAACAATAAATTATACTTAAAATCAAGCACCACCAACACATCTTTTAAGACATCTCTACCATCCCACTTATACTTTCCAACATGAGAAATTGTGGTGGTTTGTCCATTAGGTAGATGAACCTGCTTTATATTTGGCAATACACATATGTCAAACAATGCATCTAGATCTGAGGTAATGTGCTTAGTTGCTCCTGAATCCACTATCCAGTGTCTATGAACACTATAATTATTACTAGCTACCATCAAAGTATGTGCAATACCCACCATATGAGCTTCATCTGTTGTGTTGGTTGGTGGTTCTTCAGTGCACTTCTCCCTGCTCAGTAATTTCAGTATCTAACTATACTGCTCCTTTGTAAATGCAGGCTGCTCCATGAGATGTTGCATGTTCTGCATACCTTGGCCTTGCACAGCTGCACTAAAAGGATCATAACAATCAACAACATGTGTCATCCTTGTCCCACTAGACTTCTTCCTGGATTTAGGATAACCAGGAGGGTACCCAACTACTCTGTAACAAGTCTCCTTGGTGTGCCCTTTCAATCTGCAAACCTCACATTGCAAGATATAGTTCTTTTTGTTCCTTTGAGACGCATTCTGACTGTTGTAATCGACATTATTCCAAGCTTGTTGATAACCACCATAACCACTATTTCCTAGATTAGTATTTTGTGAATTATAGTTAGATCTCCCAGAGCTTGAACTTCCTACATAGAGAGCAATCGATGATTCACCCAATTCAGTTCCTGAATATGAACCTGTTGTCATTCTCTGACTTTCATCAGCAATGATCATTGAGTAGGCTTTATTCAGGGATGGTAAATGTATCATCATCAATATTTGACTCCTTTGTTGGCTATAAGACTCATTCAATCCTATTAAGAAAGCAAATAGACGCATATACTGCAGATGACTAACATACACATTCGACTTATCACAACCACAGAAAGGTGGAGGAACAAGTGCATCAAAGTCATCCCAGAGTACACGCAATCTAGTAAAATAAGCAGATACATATGAAGTACCTTGAGAAATTGTACAAATTTCCCTATGCAATTGATAACCTATTGATCTATCAACTTTGTCGAATCTCTCCTTCAAATCAATCCAAACAGTTGTTGTATCTGTAGCATACACAATCCCACTCATGAGCTTCTTTGACACAGAATTGAGAATCTAGGACAGAATAAAAGCATTACATTTCTCCCAATGCTCTTCTAAATCGCTTCCATAATCACTTTTCTTACAGGTTTCATACACGAAACACAGTTTGCTCTTAGCTCGGAGTGTGAGAAGCATCGATCTACTCCAAACTGCATAGTTTTCCACTCCTGTGGGTTGAATGCTTGTCAACAATGACCCTGGGGTATCCGATTGATGAAGATACAGGGGATGGCTTTGTTGTTTCTCAATAATCTCAATTGTGTCTTTGTTCGCCATGATTTTGTGAAAATTGTAGAGATGTTTGAGCAAAGATCAATCAGAGATTGAAGAAGAAAATGATCGATAAACAGGCTTGAATCAATCTTTGATTCGAGGCTCTGATACCATGATAAAATTTGAACTTGATGATCAGATTGAGAAGAAATGGAGAATGAAGAAGAAGGGTAGAGAGAATTGATAACTGCTCTTTGGGAAATTTTCTCGTATATTGAATAAATCAGTACACACCATTCTCACATGTTTATATACATTGTTCATATCTAACTAACTAACATGACAGCTGGCCTAACTAACTAACAACTAATCTGTAACCACTACAAAAAAACCCTAAATTGCCAACATATTTTATTAACAACTTAAGTTGGTTAGTATTCTACTAACAAATTACCAACATATTTCTAACTGAATTATATTTTAAAACTTAACAACGAAATTCTCACAGATTACCAACCAAAATCTTACTAACTAAGTATTTTAGTTGGTAAATATTGCGGGAAAAAATGGCGCCAAATTTAGCAACATTTTATCAATGGATTAACAACTGAAATATTACTAACGCACACCTTTTGTTGGTAATATTACCAACGAAGTATATATCGATTGGTAAATATGACAAAAAAATGTTTATATAATTTATTAACATATTACCAATGAATTACTAACCAAACATTTACCAACGGCAAGATTGTGTTGCTAAATTTACCAACCAAATATAAATGTGTTGGTAAATTAGTAACGAAATGTAATTTGTTGGTAAACTTGCCAACCAATAGCCAATTAGTTGAAAATTTTGCCGACGAATAAAGATTGTAGTTAGTAAATTACTAACATCATTAAAATAGTTGGTAATATACCAACAGATCATTAATCCATAGGTAAAAGTTACCAACATATTAATTATTAGTTGGTAATATTACATATGAATGTTTAGTTGAATAGTAACTATTACCAACTGTGATAAAATTTATTGGTAAAATTATTAATTACTAACTTATATTTGAATAGTTGGTAAATTTATCAAATTGAAGTTAAACTTTTTGGTAAATCAGCGTCTAGTGTTGATTCTTTCATATTTAGTTTGTGTCATTAGGCGTTTTAACTTTTAACTTTTAGTCCAAAACTTGACTTTGGTCGATATTTTTGGTAAACGTGCTCAGATTAGAACTCTATCAGTGTCATTAGCTTCGAAAGGTCATTTTTGATCTAACAAGAAGGTTGGTTCAAGTTTTGAGGCTTTCGTTTTTTGTTTGTACCGTTAAGTGTTTTAAATCTTATGTTTTGGCCAAAATTTGACTTTGGTCAATATTTTTGTGAACGTGCTCAGATGAGAATTCCGTCAGCGTAATTTACTCCAAAGGTCATTTTTTATCTAATAGGATGGTTGGTTCGGATTTTGAGGCTTTCATTTTTAGTGTGTGCCGTTATAAGGTGTTTTAACTTATAAATTTTGGCCAAAATTTAATTTCGGTCAATATATTTGATAAACGTGCTCAGATGAGAATTTCGTCAGTGCAGTTAGATACGGAAAGTCATTTTTGATGTAATAAGATAGAGGGTTCGGGTTTTGAGGCTTCCATTTTTAGTTTGTGCCGTTAGGTATTTTAACTTTTAACTTTTGGCCAAAATTTCACTTTAGTCAATATTTTTGGTAATCGTACTCGAATTAAAACTTTGTCACTGCGGTTAGCCATATAAGTTCAGTTTTGGTCGCATAGGATGGTTGGTTCGGGTTTTGAGACTTTTATTTTCAGTTTGTGTCGTTAAGCGTTTTAACCTTTAACTTTTGGGTAAAATTTGAACTAGGTCAATTTTTTTGGGAAACATGTTCAAATTTGAATTTTGTTAGCGCGGTTAGCTCTGGAAGGTCATTTTTCGTCTTATAGGATGGTTGATTTGGATTTTGAAGTTTTCATATTCAGTGTGTACCGTTAGGCGTTTTAACTTTTAACTTTTGGCCAAAATTTCACTTTAGTCAATATTTTTGGTAAACATGCTCAAATTAAATTTTTGATATAATGATATGTGTCATATTGAGATTAATTTAACTTGTTATTATAGATTTTGCATTGTTTCATTCAAATATGATTTATAAAATTGATATTAGTATTTTTGGATTTATATTCGTGCTCTTAGATTTTTAAATGCAATAAATTAATAAATATTTTACTATTGGATAATCATTTAGTTAATAATATTTTGAACATACTGTCAATCAATTACTAACCTAACATTGAACTTGAATGATATATTATCAACAAACTAACAATTAATTAGTAAATTTATTAGAAAACAAATAATCATACTAACATATTTAAAATTTATTACCAACAAGGGTTGTGGTGGAGTGGTAAGTACTCTTACATCCTTAATCAAGAGGTCTTAGGTTCGATTCCCCTTGGGTACGAAGTCGCCTTGAATGATATATTACCAACAAACTAATAATCAATTAGTAAATTTATTAGAAAAACAAATAATCATACTAACGTATTTAAAATTTATTACTAACAAGGGTTGTGGTGGAGTGGTAATTACTGCATCATTCTTAACCAAGAGGTCTCAGGTTCGATTCCCCTTGGGTACAGAGTCAGCTTTGTTAGGGAGCGCTTTACTCCCTAATGTGGGACTTCCCGGCGTGAATCCGGATTTTAGTCGGGCTCCGGTGTGGGGTAACCAGACACCGGATAGGGAAACCAAAAAAAATAAAAGTATTTAAAAATTTATTGGTAAATTACCAACACAAATTTACTATAATTATCAACGTATTACCAACGGAATCAAATAATGAAGAAAAAAATTTACCGATATACTAACCAAAAATTAGTTGGTGAATTTACCAACGGAAATTTCAGGGCCATGTTTCAAAATTTTGTAACAACATCTTTGAGTGTTTACCAACTGATTTTTGGTTGGTAAGTTTACCAACAAATTAAAATTGGTTGGTAATATTTACCGACGAGCCTTTTAGCAACAGATTAATATAAGTTGGCATTTGGTTGGTAACTCAATTTGCCAACGAATATTTTTGTTGGTAACTGGGGTTCCTTTTGTAGTGAAGTAACTAACTGATTAACTATGACTAATTAAAACTTGTAAATGAAATTAAGTTATGTAATTCCTGTAGTTTCAATACTAACCCTTACTTAAGTAAGTTGATCAACGTTACTCAATTATGGATTAAGAACTTTTACGCATTAATTAGTCAATTGTAATCAAACAAGTTGAATATAAGATCAATAACAGAGTCACTTATAATAGTAACAGTTTTGAAGATCCATAAATGATTTTTCTTTTGTTATCAAGGTGTGATTAGTGTTTACACAACTATGTTGGGTGGCTTAAGAGCGAGGCTAATAAAATGTTGTTTTAGATTTCAATTTTTTATAATGAATTTTATGATTTAAATTTCATTTAAAATAATATTAAGTATTATTAAAATAAAGCACAAAATTTAAATAAAAAAGAACTAGAATTGAATTAAACAAGTAGTATGTAAGAACAAAAAAGAGATCTCTTAATGTGTTTTAAGGCGTCTTATTAAAATTGACTTTAGATTACTATTCGATTGTATAATTTGGTGTGACTTGAACTTTCATTTTACAAAGGTTAAAATAAAATAAATTTGAAGATGAACAAAATAAAATATTACCAATATTAGTTGTTGGGTTTTGAACAACCAGCCCGGAGAAAATACTAGTGAGGGCTGATTTGAAACTATTACAACTATTTTAGCCTTTATTGAAACCATGTTGCCATCTCAAATTGAATTGTTCAGACTTAATTTCTAATTTCTCTTTTGACATTTAAAACACTAATAAATACAATTAAAATTCGTTGGTACAAAAAAGTAATCTTAATTAATTCGCATTATTGTGCATTTGACATCTTTTGCATTCATTTTTCTGATTGGAAGTTCTATGCCAATACTGTTACTTGTTCTGTTGTGCTATAATATCCAATTTAGTTGTTAATAAATGATACTAACAAAGAGAGAAAATACTTTTAGTTTGGAGGTTTCATTCTTGTAACACAAGAGTATGATATGACTTCTAGCAAGAAAAGAACTAGTGTAACTCCACAATGCAGTATAGACAAGGCAACACACACTGCTTTGACCATTTTGGGTGAAACAGAGAGATATAAACATTTATTTATATATATATATATGCTCTATGTCAACACTCCTTCTAAGTGGATGTATATATCATGTATACCATACCTCTTGTTTTACTCTCAAATCTCAAAAAAGATGCTCCAAGTCTCATATACATTTGCAGATTGTATATAAGATGCGTAGTGACGGAGACAAGATTTTTGTCAAAGGGGATTCAAAAACTTAAAGAAGCAAACACACAAAGAGCTAAAAACATTTAAAACTGTGTAACGAAAATTGAATCTATATCATCATCTAAAGAGAATTTGCATTCCCTTCACCATTGATCTATGTTTTTTTGTTTGTGTCAAAAGGTCTAATGTATGTATATATATAAATAATAAAACAAAAATGTAACCCTATATGCACGATGTAATTTTCCAGCGAGGAGATTCGATCCACCACCTAGAGGCTAGATGT
The DNA here is from genome assembly GCF_000226075.1 of Solanum tuberosum. NCBI lineage: Eukaryota > Viridiplantae > Streptophyta > Magnoliopsida > Solanales > Solanaceae > Solanum > Solanum tuberosum. The sequence continues at coordinate 606,084 of NW_006239021.1, forward strand.
ACACCACAACAAAAATAGTTTTTTAGCGGCAGTGCTAAAGTATTTACTGGCATTAGTTAATTGTCATTGGATCCAATGTCGCTATAGACTTTAGCGACATTTATAAAGAGTGTTAATTGTCTCTAAAAGAACATATTTAGTCACAATTAAGCTATTGTCGCTAACTAATTAACGCTAAAGATCATTTTTGGTTTAGTGGTATATGTGTCTTCAAGTGTGCTACCTTGTAAATTCAAGTAGATCCCAAACCATTTTTTCTGTGATCTTAATTTTTGTTTATTGAGGAAGAATCCAATAACTAAATTGCAGATTTAAATAATTGTTTGTATCTTCTGTCTAGCAAAACAGAAAGTCATCTTTGGATATTTTTTGTTCTTTTAAAAATTTCATCCATTTGTCTTTGGACTTTTGATGTCTGTCACAAACTCTGAAGGCAGTCAGCACCCTCTAATTGCCTTGTTCCTTTTCTCCACTACTCAAACCTTGTACATGGGTTGTCTCCAATTATGCACAATTCAAGCCATGACTAATCATGTGATTTTTTGACTTTGGAGTACCATATCCTCTTTTGTACTGTGAAATTTTGGTAATTGACATAGTAATAATTGAATACATGACTTTAATCAACAATGAATGTCATAACCTAAGTTGCTCGGACTCTCCAACAATGTTGTTGCATCCGTGTCAGATCCTCCAAAATTGCACTACTTTTGAAGGATCCACCACGCACCTGATAACATTTTTTGGAAGAGTCCGAGCAACATCAGGTTAGAACCCTGACTTCTTTGAGTATAAGATATAGTTATGATTGTTGTATGGGGATAGAAATTGTAGTGCTCTAGTTAAGGATGGAGCTAGTAACCTGTACACAGATTCGACCGAACTAGTTGCTTTTGTTCAAATATGGAACCCTTATATATTACTACCATTTAAAGTCGTCATTCTAAAATCCAAAATACATAAAATTAAAATTCTATCTCCGCTACTGTCTGTTGTAGTTGCAACCCTATCATGTACTATTTCTTATGTCATGTACTTGTGCTGGGTGGGCAACTTTATATACTAAAGGTTCTTATTTGTGCAGAAGATAGCCAAAGTTAGGAAAGGTCCCATGGCAACAAAAGTGTGAAGCACATGCTTTGCAGGTGATGGTCCCTCATTGATGATGAAATTGCATCAATGGCCTAAACTTTAGGTCAAAGTAAATGGAACCCACCTGCAGTTCACATTTTACATCCAAAAAGGTCCCTACTACTTTTGCCAAAAATATGATGAGTGTTAATTATATAATTTTCCCACAAGGGAGCAAAATGGTCCGTATGCTGTACTTGTCATTACATGATATACGGCAAAATAAAAAACAGACCTGCCATTTGTGTGGCTCTCATGCCCCCTGATAATTACACTACTGAAAACAAGAATCTTGTGGGATGATCCATCGTTTAGATTTTTTCGTATTTAATCAGAAATCTCAAATTTGAGTCGTGTTATTCGAAAACTATTTGAAGGTAGAGTTTTACAACTCTAGTTACAACAAAAATCCACAAATGATACAGATTTGATTTCTACCTCCCTATTATATTTGAAGGATCTTCAACTTAAGTATAGCTAAACAAAGTAGTTATAAAAAAACATTAAAAGGTCAAAATTGCTCTTGAATTATGTAAAATAGACTATTTATATACTCCGTTACATTTTGAGATAAAAAATATCCTCGCTATTATCTCTAGACACTACAAAAATCCCTCAAAAGTTAACAATATAGAACATTCACGCTACTCTTTAATTATTCTATCTAATACAAATCTGAATGAGTGGAGTCACGATAAATTTGAGAGTAGAGATAGAGACTACCTAAAATAAAAAATAATATAGTACTGTAGTACTTAATAATGGAAGAATGGTGTGTTGCTGTGATTTTTTGAAATGATAAATATCTTATACAGAAAATAACGTGTAACTGAAGTACTAAAAATGCTTTATTTGATCATTGGAGAGAAAAACTGCGGCCTACTACAGCTAATGCAAATGGTACATTATTATTAAGGTACATTTCACATCAATCTTTCTCTTTGTCCTTAAGGCCTGATCTAGACCTCATATTTTTAGACATCTTATCTCCTAAAACGCTCAAATCTTATTCATTTCCTAATTGGCTGTCGTTTTTGTTAAAAAATGACAAAAATCCCACATCGGTGGTTAATGAGATGGGTGGACTCCTTATAAGGTTTGGGTAATCCTCCTCCCTTTGAGCTAGCTTTTGGGGTGTGAGTTAGGCTTAAAACCTAATTTAATATGGTATCAGAGCAGGGCCCGTCTCACCCAATGTTGGGGCCCCCAAAATCAAAATTGCCCACGCACCAGATGCTAAGCAGCACTGGGCGTGAAGTGGGGTGTTAAAGAATGACAAAAGTCCCACATCGGTGGTTAATGAGATGAGTGGACTCCTTATAATGTTTGGGTAATCCTCCTCCCTTTGAGCTAACTTTTGGGGTGTGAGTTAGGCCTAAGACCTAATTTAACAGTTTTCATGTTTTGGATGGTTAATTTATCTTTCAGCTCATTAAATTGCTACCTAATGCTTGCTTAACATGTTTTTCTTTATTCAACAAGGCGATCTGCAAATCACACCTAAGATGTAACTTGCACTAGTCAAATTCTATGCGACAAACTCAACTCATAAGACATTGAGGAGGATCGATACCAGACCACCCTCCAATCAATGTCAAGGTCAAAATTAGAGAACTTTCTCGGTTAAATCAATGTGTCCAAGTGGTTAATCATGAAATCTCAAATTAAAATTCTAGCAAAGGCTAAGGCACTTGATGATCTATTTCATATGTCAATAAAATTATTAATCAAGATACGTACAAGTTAACTGAGAAATCGAATATAGTTTTAGATAACTATTATTGTCTCTATAATAATGTTTGTCGGAGGAAGTTGGAAATATGAAAGAGAGAAGAAAAAGAAGGCACGTGGATGGACATGAAGGTTTCGTTTGGGAGTTGTACTGAGAGAGAGAAAATCATAGGGAAAATCTTGGGGGTTTAATGTGGGTTTGTGGGCCCAAAAGGACGAAACCAAACAAAAGAAGAATTGGGCCTTTACTTCTTTTAGGAAACACTTCACGCTATGCTAAAAGGTTCCTCCTCCTTGTTCTGATTACGAGTCTGTTTGAATTGACTTTTATTTTTTTTACTTATAAATCAAAATAAATTTATTTTTAAAATCAAATAGTTATGTTGTTTTTTGTATTTATTCAAATACTTTAAAATCATTTTAACTTAAAATAAACCCATTCAAATAGATTCTTACCAAAAAAGTTGAAAGAGGATTATATGGTATAGGGGCTCAGTTTAATTTGGGGAAACCTAAAAGGGGTATGGGGTTGGAAGAACGAGATAAGGGGTGGGTGGTGGGGGTGAAGTCCCTTTTCTTTGCGTGTATAATTCATTGTACATATTATTTATCATTCAGATCTTGGGAGAGAAATTCTGATTAGTCGGATTTCAAAGAGGGTATTAAATATCATATGAGAAATCTGATGAATATAATTAATCAGATATTGTGAGTATATATAAAAGCCGACAACGGCTGTGCAAAGTTCTTGTTATGCTACTTGCATGCTAGTATGTAAACATATACAATGTATATAGTCTATGATTAAAAATGTGTGGTTCTCTAAGAAGAAATCAAGTTAGGATCACAAGAGGAAATTATTTGATAAATCATGTCAAACCAATAATATACTAATGCAGTGCTACACTATGTTGCTTAGATTCTTTAAATGTGTGGTTGGATGCATATTAATTTGATTTTTCTCAAAATTGAAGCAATTTTAGCAAATCTGACACAATTATAATTATTATATTTTTAAAGAGTCTAAGTTATAACATAAAAAATAATTACATGAGAAACCAAATACGACAGTGATGATACTCTATACATAGATATCTCCAAAGAAGAACAATTGGCAAATGGCCGATGGGGTCAAGGAGCAAAGCCACGTGGGTGCGAGGGGTTCATTTGGACTTGTAACAAAAAAATCATACTAGCTATACATATACTAGTATTATTGTTTATATATGTTTTTTTCTGTGTTTATTTCATTATATTATTTAATCCCTTGACGGAAATTTTGGGTCCGCCTATAGTGGGGTGTGTCTTTAAGCACAATCCTAGCTAGGGTTCGATTGTAATAGAGAGTAGCACCAATTAATATGATGAGTTCCAGCTGTAGTCGATTGAGTAATGAAGGAGATTGATTGGATAGCTAAGTATAATTTAGGGTTTGAAGTTTGAAGCTTAATTAGGATTAATTTAGGAATCATGAGCAAATTGCAAAAGTTGATGGAATCCAATTTCAAGCCATTCTTTTTTGGTCTTTCTTGAGCACAAATCTGAATAAAGTGTCTTATCTACTACTCACTATGTACTCTTTTGTCCATAAATCATGATTAGTTAACTAAACCTATATATACTAATGCTCCTTGTATATAGGTACTAAAGCTTGTCCTTTGGTTTCTTTATACTAATTTTAGCTTAAAAGCAACAATTCTCATTGGATTAACATCAAATCATTGTCCCTAATATAGCCCCCCACCCCACCCCACACACTTTTTAAAAACTAATGATAAAATGAGCATGATATTAATTAAGCTCTCTATATGTGAAATCTGAAAAATAATCGAAATATTTTACTATTGTATTACATTTGTGCATAAGATTGTTTATTTGATAATTTGACTCCAACTAAAACCACTAATCTATTCTCTTCCATCACTACAACAAAAACAACTTTTAGCGGCAATTAAAACGTATTAATAAAGAGTGCTAAAAGTTTTACCGGCATTAGTTAAGTGTCATTAGATCAAATGTCGCTATAAAGGTTTTAGGGACATATATAAAGTGTGCTAATTATCGCTAAAAATACATATTTAGCGGTAATTGAGCTTATCCCATTAATTATTTGCCGCTAAAGATCATTTTTGATGTAGTGCATCCACTATTAATTTGTCTAGGAGTAAAACAACTCGATTAACACAAAAGATAAGATTTTGTCATCGTGGAGTTAATCAGTAAGATGTCGGAGAAGGAAATATATACAAGATCAATATACTAGATATATAGGATGCGTATTCATTTTAATTCCCGAGCGATAACGATAACTAGGTGATCGATGCACCATGCAACTTTATATACTCCTACCAAATCTTACTATATATATGAAGGAGCTAGCAACTAAGCTTCTTAAATGTAATCGGTGACATTCTAATCGTATAACGATAAATTTTACTGTTGCGTGAAGCCTCCACTTTAACTCTAGTCCTGTTCCTTAAAGGAATTAAATAAAGGAGCTAAAATCAGTACTCCTTTTAAGTCATTTTCAATCTAAAAAGATGATGTTGATACTTTAAAAATACCAGTGAATTAGAATATAGTACTGATTCATATCTACATTATATTGATGTGAAGGACCTATTAAGTATAAATTGAGAATCATTCTTCACCACCAGATGTCTCAAATTCGAGTTTATCTACGTACGAATTTGGCTTTGCTAGGGAGCACTTTATCCTCCAATGTGAAACTTTCCGGCACGAAAACAAATTTAATCAAACTCTAATATGAATACCGGACATTAGGTGGTAAAAAAGAAGAAGTATAAGTTGAGAATATGAATTATAAACTCTGAAACAATCAATATTAGGTGAGATCCCTAGTGGTATGGCGATTTTATTTTATTCTCCTTACAAATCTTTTACAACTAGTTAATATCATATCACGTTATAGGATGAAAACTTTTTGTGGATGGGACAATTTTTAGAGGCAATTCTTAAATATATACTATGTATTTTTAAAACAACTTGTACATGGCATTTTTGGCAATGCCAAAAAATTTAGATACATACAAGGAGAAACAAATATCAATAAAGAATAAGTGAAGAAAACTAAATTTTAAGAAATAAAGTGAGAAACTTTTTGAAGGTGCCAACTAAAATATTCACAGGAAGATTTGATTGATCATACTCAAATCAGAAATATAAAAAGAAGTCCTATCAAACAAGTGTGCATATTAAATTGATTTATTGATGATTTTGAGTGTACTTTTATTGATCATGCATTCCAACTTCCGACTTTATGTTACGTGTACTGATATGAAAATAATTTTGATACCTTTAGCTATATATGTTAAATTGATCAATAACACATATATGTAACTTTCAATTTTCATAGTGAACTTGTTATCATAGTCGTCAACAATAACATATTTAGTGAAAGATTATAACTGATTTTGAATATGCATGGTAGATTATATTTCTATCTCATAGTGGTAAATAAACTATTTTTAAAAGATCCTCAGCTCGAGTATAACATATCAAAGTTGGTATGAATAAGAAAAAACGACAGTGAAAAATAAGACTAAATCCCTCAAAAAACAAGACAACACTGCATATTTCTACCCTCCACACTTTACACTCCACAATATTGATATGATAGCCATGTTATTACATATAAATTATTTACAGTGTGAATCTAATAAAACTTATACTATATATCGTTAAATATCGATTTCTCTCTTTTCTATGGTACTAAAAGAAAAGATGTAACGTAACTCCATATTTTGAGCATATACTAAAACGTCTATTTCTTCATCATGTCCACCAACAAAGCATTTAATTAAATCTCCTTTATAAATAGAATCTTTAATTTCATAAAAGGAAAGATATGACCTTTCTGCCTCCATCTTACCACACCATAAAAGTATTTTTATTTTTTGCATGATAAAATTAATTAGGAGTATCTGTTCCCTAATCTTCTATGGAATCAGTACTTAATTAAAATCTATAAAAATGTGGTGATATATTCTCTCCTTTATTTCCCCCCAAGGGCAGAGGAAAGCTACCAATCGAAAAAAGTAAACTGACAGAACATGTTCTTTGCTCCCCATTATTTTGTCTCCCTTCACTAACTAGCTAGCTAGGCTCACCTAATTAAAATATATTTACTTTTTCCCATCTAATTTATGTAACGTTATTCAACTTGACATGAAGTTTTTTTTTTTTATGTTTGTTGGGATTTTCCGTTCTTTCGATCAAGATCAGTTTCACCTAAGGTCATGATCTAGTCATGATGAGCTAGACTGAATAATTATGACATTATTTGGTTTGAACAAAGTTTGAGAAAGAAATAAAGGTTTTTGATATTTGTAGATTAAGGGGTCGTTTGGTTTGAAAATGAGTTATGATGGGATAAGTTATGTTGGGATAAGTTATGTTGGGATTAGTTATGATGGGATAAGTTGTGTTGGGATTATTTTTTATTGAGTGTTTGGTTTGTTATATTCAAAATAATAAATTTTAAGAACAATTTATTTATTTACAAAAATGCCCTTCATTAAGGTAAAAAGTGATACAACAAAAGGGTTGAAAGAGACATTTTTGTCATTTACCTATTTTATCCCGGGATAAGTTATCCCGGGATTACTATACCACCCAAGGAGAGGGATAACTTATCCCGGTACTAATTATTAATCCCGGGATAAGTTATCCCGAACTTGCCAACCAAACAACAAAATAAGCGGTACTATAATTTAATCCCGGGACTATTTGATATTATCCCTCACACCAAACGACCCCTTACATATTTGGAACTAAATATACTTTGTAACTGCAGGCATTTGCATCAACAGAAGTAGTAACTGCTCTTGATAATCGTGTTACATACGATAATGGACCTAAAAATCCTCCAACAACCTTCAGTTATGGTCCCAACTACTTGCAAGCTTTTCTTTACCAGCTTAGCCCAATTACGGTAAGCAAAACATAATACATACAGCCAACTGCTGTTATAATCTGGGTCAAGCGAATGGCCCTAAAGTGACTGTTGGTTTATTAGCATTTTACTATTAATATTTTGTATATTAATTTGTTAAAACTTAGTATAGCCTTTCTGCCATGAAGATAGAATAGAGGACGTGGGAGTTACATGCATTTGTACCTCATTACTTAGTGGTCAATTAATGACCATAGGCATTATGCACTTTGCTGCTTTCTGTGAACGTTGGAAACTTGGCCGTTGTGCAAGTGCACGTTAGAGGCATTGGTTACCCCTCTCATTATTCCATTCTTTACTCCTCCATTATCCTTGTAACCTATGTAACTCCTAAAACCATTATCTTCACTATTTACTACACCATTATCTTCCTATTCATTGCTAGGAAGACTTCTTCTACTATAAATAGTGATGGTATTCATTTGGTTTGGGAGAGATATACAATACATAAGAAAAAGATAGAGATCAATTCATAGATATATCTATGACTATAAATCATTCTATTAAGAATAAAACAAATATTTTAAAGTTAAATTGTTACTTCCTCTATTTTAATTTGTTTGACCTATTTTAAATTGACATGAAGTTGAAAAAAAAAAGACTTTTGAATTTTGTTGTCTAAAATTAAAGATATGTTATATATCAAAAAAAATTAATCATGTGTACTTAAACATGTCACGTAAAAAAATTAAAATTAAAGAGTTGCTAAAAACGGAAAAGATGATTCTTTTCTAAACGGATTAAAAAGAAGAGGTTAAACAAATTGAAACAAAGAGAATACTAAATATAAAATATGTCATTCGTTTTTAATTTGACTAAAAAAATGTGTTATATTAATTAGACAGATGGAATAAAATTATTTTACTTATGCTCAATATTTAATATCCAAATTGAAATATGATTTATCTACATTTGCATGACACTCATTAAATTTTTTTTTATAAATATTTATTGATTTGAACTCGAAATTTCTGATTAAGAATTACTATTTACCCTATCCCACCATCACCATGACTCCCTCTACTTAATAATTAGTAATTATTTCGATGCTCGACATAAGAGAACTTTTATTCTTTATGTTATTGTCATTAGGTCGTTTTCATTTCAATTGTCTAATCAAAGTAAAGGGAAAATATTTAAAAAGTCTAGCAACTTACGAGGTGTTAAATCTCGATAATCAAATAAATAAAAGATATTAAAAACTACAATCAAGAGTGATGGAAGTCGATAATCAAATAAAGTTTTTTTTCCTATTATAAAGTAGTCTACGAAAAATATTAGTACAGTATTTGATAAAAAAGGATAGTTTTATAAACTTCTTTTTAAGTTTTAGTGCATCACTTTAGTCGCTATCGTAGTTTAAGATAAAAAAATTTATGTAAATTTTCTTCCTTTTACCTATTTTTCATTAATATAATAAAATACAATTTTTTTTTATAAATAGGGGGCAGAGTAAAGTTTAAACAAGTAAATTTGAAAAGAATCGCAAGAAAACAAAAAAATAAAATAACGCAATTTCAATTTCCAAGAACCACAAAAAAAAAGAAGATTGAAAAATGAAAGAAAAACGTGAACTCATTTACAAGTTTTGATCTGATCACATATAGGGAAGAGATTTTATATGCATATCTTTATATTATTTTGTTATTTTCAATTATTTCTGAGCCATACTATTTATTTATTTTAAATTATAAAGGATTATTATCTTCTTCTTCTTTTTTGGAAAAAGTTCTTATAAAATTATTAATTAAATAAGAGACTATTTTAGCATAGCCGTGTCATAATTTATTGTAGTGATAATAAATAGATTAAAAAATTATTACAAAAGATTAAATAATTTAATATCATAACGATGAAAGAGATTTCGTGTGATAAGAGAAAAATCTTAAGGAAAATCTCTAAAATCAATCCAATAATATTTTCTGTATAATCTGCTACGTAGTGTTAATTCAATTACAAAGTATAGCTAGGTTCTTCCCAAAGTGTCTAAGTATGTACTTGAGAAATAATTTTTTTGAAAATGAAATTAAAGATATAGTAGTGTATTATGTTTGATTATATTTTATAAAAAATGATAATTCGAAATAATGTTCATACTTAATTGTATTTAAATATAACTTCAAAAATGAGAAAAGAGTTGAAAATTAGGTTATAATCTCTTTTATGAGAGCAAGTAAGTTTAGTTCTAATTGAATTGCCTCTTGCTATTTTGATCAATAACATTTTTATCGACATTCTTCAACAGATAGAAGCTCAAGATCCTCAATGTCTTGCATAGTATTAAGTGCAACGTTATACTCCATTCACTTTTTATTTATAGCTCAAATTAAGTTTAATTTATATCACGTAAGATTTATTAATAAAGAATATTTCCTATCAAGGTATACCCCATATATTCTTTTTATTTTGGGCAGAGAATGTACTACACATTAGAATAAGCTTATATAGGTGGTGCGTTATATTTGTCATTATTTAATTAACTATATAGTAATTATTATGTGGAAGAATATTTTTAAGTCTAATGATGAGATTGTTTTCTTGTATGGGCAGTCATTTGATTTATTAGCCTACAAGGTAAGAAAACCTGCATATAAATAAATAATAATTAAAATAGGATATTATTTTTGATTTGATGAACTAGATAAGGATTACACCTGTTATTACATGTACTTGTGAAAAATTACAGTTGATTTTTTGGAGGTACAAAAAATATTTTAGATATTTAGTAGAATTTTCAAGAATTTGGTAGAGTAAATATATTTGATATTTATACTTAAGAAATATCTAGATGTTCTAGATAATTAGATATTTATAGTAAAGTATAGAATAATCTAGATTCTTGTTAGTTAGTTAGAAGATGTAGAATAATTTCTAGAAGCATCCCACACTAGTATAAATAGGGGTGGCCATAATCATTTGTAACTAATCCAAGAACAACTCAAATCAAAGAGTCTTCTTCCATAAACAAGTTCTCCTTTCTAGCTTCCTCTTCTTTAATTGAATCTTCCGATCTTAGTTAACGATCTTGGGCTAGCAGAAGGTTTTTCAAGTATACTTTTCTCCTGCTATTCCCTACATGGTATCAGAGCCATAGCCGTAGATTGGCTTGGGGGTATTATTTCAAGATCGGATTGGTGAAAGATTCAACTAGTTTGTGTAGATGGATTTTAACGGTTGTGTTAATGGATTGGGGATAGAGTTGTTGAATCAGTCCAATTACAAGGTATGGAATACATGTATGAAATCATATCTTGTGGGAGAGGATTTGTGGGATGTTGTTAATGGAAATGACACAAGTCCTCCTACTGACGGACCGAAAAATAGTTGTGCATACAAGAAGTGGAAGCAGATTAATGCGAAGGCAGAGTTCATTCTAAAGAGGACAATCTCCTCTGGTTTATTTGATCACATTATAAAGTGTAAATCAACTCATGAAATATGGAGGACCCTTGATCGCTTGTTCAACAAGAAGAATGAAGCTCGGCTGCAGAAATTGGAGAATGAATTGGCTAACACCACTCAAAGTAATCTTTCTATCTCCGAGTATTCTTTAAAGATTAAGAACTTATGTTCTGAGATAGGTTTATTCAATTCGGAGGAGGCTATTTCTGAAGCACAAATGAGAAGTATAGTCATTCGTGGGTTGAAACTTGAATATATTCCATTTGTGACGTCGATTCAAGGATGGGCTCAACAGCCATCATTGGAGGAGTTTGAAAATTTATTGTCGTCACAGGAACTACTAGCCAATCAGTTGGCTAGTGTATTTGTCAAAGAAGGAGAAGAAAATGCTCGTGTAGCCAACAAGAGGAACTTTAATGGAAAAACGAGAGATATGCCACACTCTCGATCCTCAAGTGGTTTAAGCTCACCTGGAAAGAAGGAAGAGCCTTCTAACTATTATGGTAAGAATACTCCCAGATGTTATCGATGTGGTAATGTAGGACACATAAAAAGATATTGCCGAGCCAATGAGAGTAATATGGCTCAAAAGGTTACTGAAGAAGAAGAAAAGTGGGGAATGTGTTTAGTAGCTGAGGCTCCAGCAATAGATGCTATGGTTTCTCTCAACCTTGAAAGAGATTGGATCGAGGATTCAGAATATAATGCAGTCGACCACGTGGAGAAGCAAGACACTGATGTCATCGAAATGAAGCAAGAAACTCTTGAAGATGTTCATATTGGTGACATGATAGCTTCTATCGAAGAAATCAAGGAAATAAATTATGAACGAGCAGTGCCTGGAGCTATATATGCCGATGGTGACCTTTATGGAGAAAGTATTGAGAAAGATGTATAGGAAGTTGAAGTCTCTAATCAATTGTCAGTCATATCGAGTTCAGTAACTAACTTAGATCAAACATTGGAAACAAATGGAGAAAATGATGACCAAATAGAGGAAGAAGTTGATATTGCAGTCTCAAAAGACAAACGATATGATTTTTGAAAGCTCTCAAGCTGTCAAAAAATCTATCGAGGAGATGATAAAAAAAAAAATATGGCAGTGGATCCTATGTTGATGTTGAGACTTCATTGGAAATTGATAGTGTTTTTCTAGATAATATAGTTGTCGAGAAGCTAAGAGAAAGGGGGAGTTCAAGAAATCAGCAAGGAGATAATTTACGTGGATCATTTGATAACGGAAAATCTTTATCATTTGAAGAAGCAAGAGGAGTCCGAAAGAAATTGCCGAGATTTTCACCATGATGTGGCTCAAAGCTCCGTTTGAGCTCCTCCACGACAAGTGTGGGGTAGTTTCCAAAAAATCACTTTAACGGGGAGTGTGAAAAATTTATGTTGATTTTTTGGAGGTACAAAAAATATCTTAGATATTTAGTAGAACTTTCAAGAATTTGGTAGAGTAAATATCTTTGATATTTATACTTAAGAAATATCTAGATGTTCTAGATAATTAGATATTTATAGTAAAGTATATAATAATCTAGATTCTTGTTAGATAGTTAGAAGCTAAGGTCACCTAGATTTTTCTTGTAAATCTATCTAGAATAATTTCTAGAAGCATCCCCACACTAGTATAAATAGGGGTGGCCATAGTCATTTGTAACTAATCCAAGAGCAACTCAAATCAAAGAGTTTTCTTCCATAAACAAGTTCTCCTTTCTAGCTTCCTCTTCTTTAATTGAATCTTCCGATCTTAGTTAACGATCTTGGGCTAGCAGAAGGTTTTCCTAGTATACTTTTCTTATGCTATTCTCTACAGTACTGAGTAAAATAATGGACTATACAGTTTGTTGTATGTATATTCTCATGGAAACAATGTACGTACTGAATACTAATTGGTTGCAACTTGTAACTCATTGTGTATACTGCGCTCTTTGTTTCAATTTATTTGTTTTATTTTACTTTTAGTTAGTTGAAAAACACATCTTTTCTTTATTTGCATAATTTTATAATTTTAACGTTTTACATGACATATTTAAGATTATAAAAATAAAAGACATTTTGATATATTCTACATATTTTTATTTAAAATCATAAAAATATTTTATTTTATTTTATAATTTTGTACCACGTTAAATCGGAGAAATAAATTGAAACAGATGGAGTAATATTTAGCCGAGAGAAAGAAAATGTATCATCACAACACACACGAGATTTTAATACTATATATAATACTTCCTATGTTTACTTTTTTACTTATCATTATATTAAAAATAGATGCTAAAAATTAAAAAATAATTTACCACTTAGTATAAATTTATCATTATTATTAACTATAGTCATTTTTTAAAACATTGCATTTATTATATTTATTAAAGGGTGATTTAATAAAATTGATATTTAATATATTACTCCTTAAAAGATATGTGAAGGCAATATTAAACAAATAAAAATAAATAAAGAGAGTATGATAGAATTTTTTTTGTTTCATATAAGAGAAAATGTAATTATTTTGTTCCACATTCTTGTTTGATATAATATATTTAAAGACTTTCATCAACATTTTTCTTTTGATTATATGATTTTCTTAATAAGGTGAAAATAGAACTTACACGCGAAATTCCCTTGTGGCATGAATTGTTCCTCACGCTGTTTGAAATATCTCAAAATTTGGGGCAGTAATTAAGTGGACTGAGTTAAATTTGGACGGATTATAATAAATTAAGATAATAATTGGATCAAGATTCAATCCAATTCAAATTTATTTATGTCAAAATGGGTTGAGTCATTATGTAATAAATTACAGTAGTTAAGACTAAACCCGATTCAATTTTTACGAAGCTGAATTATTTTATTTGTTCTTTAAGTATCTAATAAAAAAAATTCTTTATTATGACTATATACAACATATCAAATGAAAAAAAAATTAAAAATATTTTAACATGTTTTTCATGAGCCAATTAAAATTAAATATCAACTCAATTTTTAATAAATTAAATAAGTTAAGCTAATGAATTGACGATTGAACAAATTAGACGAGTTGGGTTTGATTTTGACATCGCTACTTACAACAATAGACGTAAACCAAAACCTTTATTCCTGAAAAAGTGCCAGACAGAAAATGACAAAAATATAAATAAAAATTGGATTAAAATATATTGTGAAATGTATTATCCCAACCCTTATTTTCCAACAAAATAATTTTTAGGAAAACTTTTTTTAAAAACCAAACACACCCTTATATCAAGCACAGGGGCATAGAGGTAATTTTAGCTCAGAGTGTTTTAAGGTTCACACCTTCTATCCCTTTAACTGAAAACGACTGCAAGCAACCTGTGGTCTACCTGTATATATATATCCCTCTCACATTAATTAATTAACATATATCTAATTAATCAAATAATAAAAATTATATATAATCCATTAAAATATAATATTATAAAATATAACTTATTAAATCTTTAATAAGTTATTAGATTGATCAAAACTATTAGAATTATATCGAGACTAGCTCCACTATATAATATATATAAAAAACCAAAAACCAAGAGTGTCCCTCTATATAAATGAGATATGACGCGCAAACACCGACTCAAAAGTGCTTTTATTTTGGTTGTTTTAGGCATTTGCTTCTCTCTTTCTCTACATCTTCCTTTTTGCCTTCAAACAAACAAAAAAATAAAAAAATGGTGGATCTTCAGAAAGTATGCTCCATGTGCGGCGACGTTGGCTTCCCGGAAAAGCTCTTCCGCTGCTCCAAGTGCTACCACCGTTACCAACACTCGTAAGTAATTCTCACAATTTTTAGTTTACGAGTTTTGAATCATAATTTCTTTTTTACTTTTTAAATTTGCATCAAATTCGGTTGAAATCTGCATACACATTCATGTCAATGATGACCTTTTTCACAATTGATGATCAATTCACCAATCATATAATTTGTTTTTGTTGTAGTACTTTTCTTGTAACCACAGTTTGGGTTAGTGTTGGGTCAGTCAGGCTTTTCATTAGAGTCTTTTTGACTGATTTTCTGTCCGTATTATTACTCCATCTATCATTTTTTTTTTTTAACTTTCTTGGTTGTGGCAAACCAAACATGACACTCGTCCACCCACCGCCACCATACACTATCAGAGGGAACAAACATCCTACCAACAATTTCGTACTAATTATTTCTCATGATCTTCTACAGATTAATTAATTTTAAGTAATAATTAACGATTTATTATTATGTAATTAGGTCATATAATATACTATGTTTCTAATAACTTTTCTATGAATCGTTTAGTCATGTCAGAAATTTACCTATCACTAGAAAAGATTACTTCTGGTACTACTTTTTATGTTTTATGATAATATAGTACGACGCAAACTTAAATTGAGTAAAACAAAGGGTCTTTTGATCAATCAACGCTTTGAGTCTGCGAATTCATACCGCCGATCCTGATCAAACATTATTATTGTTTTGTATGATCATGATTATTAGGAGTTAATTAGTCATGCATATATAACTTGAATTGTAACAAGTAAAAGATGGAGTAATTTGAACTCATAAAATTTAAATTTTGAATTCGTATCGGAGTTTTACAGGTATTGTAGCAACTACTATAGTGAATTGTCAGAGGGAATAGAGGTGTGTGACTGGTGTCAAAGTGAAGAAAGAAACAGCAGTTCAAGGCGTGGAAGTTCTTCTAGGAAATCATCAGCTGAAGGCATCATGATGAGTAGCAGCAGATCAGAATATCCAGGTGGCGACAAAATCAAACAGCAAAACCATGATCATCATAATCACAGAGAAGAATCAACGGCTCATGATCAAAAACCAAAGAATAATCATGGTGGTGCACCTTCACCTCGTACGTCCACCCGTAGGTACAAACTTCTTAAGGATGTCATGTGTTAAATTAAAAGGAAAAATAAATAAAAACTTTTCATGTGTTTGTTAATATTATGTTTATCTTCTTCCTTATGGATAATTGTAAGTTTTTTTTTTCTCTTTTGACTAGTAGAGTACTACTTTTATGGCCCTATGCTACCTACCTACCTAGATGAATAAGTTCTCAATGTAGCGTACCCTCTCTCTCTATATTATATGTACAAATTAGTAGATGATAATTATGGGTTTACCATAAGCTAGCCTTCAATTTTCTTATCTAATTTCTTAGCTTATCATCAAATGGTTGGTTGCGGTAGATTAAGTTGTTCGTTTTCTATTTACATGTTTCAAGTTTGAACTATGAATATACAAAAATTCTTAATAAGTAGCACTATTTGCAAATGGGCTACCCGATGTGAATTTAGATTAGTTCGAGTATATTGAACATCGATGAAACCTCCAAAAAATCTAAGTTGTTGACTTTTCTAATTTTGCCTAATATCTTTCTTGATGTATTTATCACTCGGATTGAGACTTGCATGACATAATCGTGTAGAAATAGTAATCGCATCATTAAATATGTATATTCATCCATCTATCAGCTGCGTCTTCTTTAGTGAATGAAAGAGGGACTCGTTTCATAGGTAGCAAGGATAGGAAGAGGGGGTTCAATTTCATGATTTAAATTACACCAGATAAAATTTTCATGATAACAGAGGCGGATCACCTTTATCAGTCGAGGTTCACGTATACCTATTAACTTCAAAAATAATAGAAATTAGTATATTATTAACAGTGCATCTATAAGGAGCATATGAGTTCTCTTGTGCAACTGGTATAAGCAAAGGATCCACCCCTAAGACCATGACTCAAATCTAGCTAGAGCGCTATGCTATTTCATTTCATCATATTTGACGCGGCAGAAGTCTTCATGTCCTAAAGTTTAAATTTCACAATAACTATTTCTAAATTAAGGGAACGCAGAAGGTTAGAAAACAAGAATCATAACGTAAAACATTTGGGGGTTACAAATTTCTTTAACTGATTCAAAATTTAGACGATGTGGGTATAAGTAGTATATCTAATGATATTTTTATTTATCTGTATAAAACGTGATGAGTTCTTTTTTTTTTTTACCTAAATATACAAAGACTTAATTTGTGTATACATCACGGTTATAGAGTAGGGATTACTTTGTTGATATAGTAGGGTTTGTATGGTAGGGGGTGGAGATTTCGTCTATATGTGAACTCACAACTTGATATATGTCTTTGATGGGGTAGGGGGTAGGAGGTGGGGCTAAAGTTGCATTTTTTTTTTTTATTTTCTTCCGGTGTCTGGAACCTATATTGGAGAACTGACTAAAATTCTGATTGCGTAGTACTTTCAACATGATATTTTTTATAACCAAAGCTCAAACTTGCAAACTCTAATTAAGGATAAAGCAGTCACACTACGACAATCCAAGTTGGTGGGGCTAAAGTTGCACTTGTACACTGTATTAGTTGAGTTTCTTAAGGAGAATTGAATGCGCCTTTGATTCCTTCTTCCATTAGTATTCATAGTACCTAAAGCTCATAACTTTTTTTCCAGGTTCAGTGAAGCTATTTATGAGATATATATAGCTCTCTCCCCCCTTATCTATATTATATTTATAGAAAACATTTAGAAAAATAATATAGTTTTTTTTTAGATCTACGTGAAAGTTTTTTTTTTTTTAAGTAATATTCCAGTAGAATTGCTTTAGTATGGGATTTTAGTTAGAAGATCGGTATGAATTAATTAATTAAAGTGATATTTATGTGCTTTAATATGGGATTTTAAGAAGATTGATATGACATAAAGTGACATTTATCTGCTAGCTAATCAAGATTATCTGCTAATTAAGTATATGTCACGAATAAGTACATACTTGATAAAGATTATACATTAAACTTTAAAAAGTAAAAAAACCGAAAAATATCATATAATATAAATTGAAAAATAGGGAGTACCAATTTTTTGTCTGTTCGGGTTGGTCGCAAATCTCGCAAACTACGTACTTTCTTTTTGCTATCAACTTCGGCCTCGACAGAAAAAATAAAAATTGCTATTAAAAATAGAGAAAATTTCTTGAAATAGCAAAGTGATAGTCATAATAAGGTTCTATAGCTATAGTTTTGATAATTGCACTTCATAGCTATAGTTTTGTTTGATATGGAGGCTACGGTATGCAAATATACAAACATGGTAAAATACAAATGGAGGCAACAATTTGTATATTTCGCTTGTCCGTTTGTATATTTCACTTGCGAATATACAGACAGGGTAAGTATACATACAAATTATATATTTATACACTTAGGAATTTTTTGGAACTCATTTGTTTATTTCGCTTACCCAATATACAAATATGGTAATTTATCATGAATTTTTCTTAAATCATATACAAGTAGCTAGGGTAGCATATATAAATTCTAGATTCATACAATCAAGAACTGAATTATATAAATTTTGGATTTACATAATCAGAGACAGAATTATACAAATTCTTGATTTATACAATTAGAAAATCCAATAGCAAAAATTCGTAAAACTGTAGCCACGGATTAAAAATAATTAAAACTATAGTTGCATTACATAATATACTCTAGATGTTGTTATTCACGTAAAATATGCAATTAAAAAGATGATATTTAATTTATTTAACCAATGAAGTTTTCTAATGAAGAATATCCAACTCACCGTTCTTTTGATAGCATATTTAAGAAAAAAATGTCACATTTTTAATAATTTGATAATTTTAACATATTTAAGATCATAAAATTAAAAAATATTTTGATAGATCATATATTTACTATTTTAAAATTACAAATTTTCCTCTAATTCATTTAAACTAATACAAACAAATTATGTGTATATGATAAGATAGTACTAGTAGTTGTGGGTGTCCAAGTGTCTATTTTCACTTTTCTTGGTTTGTAAAACTATGAAAAAGGAGAAAGCCACATGGTGGGCTTGCTTGGCTTCAGTACAAATCACAACTTTTGATTATTACAAGCTTGCAAGCAACACTGATTTGCATGCAATATTCTACCTAGCTTGCTCTTCATTGCATATCATATACTACTAATCTTCCGTACCAATTTATATTATATTTTTTATTTCTTGAAAGTGATCAAGTAATTTTAGTTTGACAAATAATTTACGCGTGAAATCTTTAATTATTTTAAAATATCTATATATTTGTAAATTACTTAAAAAGTACTATAAGTAATAATAATTTACAATTCAAAACATTTGAAAGATATATGAAATATTTATGATCAAAGATAGATTTGTTTAAATCTCGAAATCTGGAATGTATCACATAAATTGTGATGGAGGTAGTATATTCTTAAGGTGGTTTGATAGATGGTTAGACTTAGGCAGATAGTAATAGAAAAATTATTTGATAAGAAATTTATGTATTATTTTATATAAATATTAATTTTATAGGGTTTAATTATTTATTTATTAGTTATTTTATTTTTTATACCATATAAAATAGTATATATGAATTCCTTCATAATTTATATATGTATTAGGTATATATGTTTTAAACTTGCAAATCAATACATCATATTAATTTTCTACATAAATAATTTGTTTCCTAAATAACTACCAATCATAATATTACTTATGCAAGAAAATATATATCTGCATAACTTATCTCTAATACAATTACCAAACGATCCCTTTTAATGTATTATTTAAGCAAGAAAATAACGTACATGTGTAGCTCTTATATTAGACAAAAAAAATACTATTACTATTAGTCACCCAAATTAATCTTAGTTATACTTACACTTTCTTTTCCGCAGACAATTCTTTTTCTATCCATTCAATGTTGTCTGCTAACGTGGTGTATCTATATATATGGTATCTTCACTTTTTGCAAGTACATGTCTTTTTGTAAAGTTTACTCGACTTTTTATTAGTTTATTTGGGAAAACCTTATAATATATAATATGCAAATGTTTGAATAATTTATTCAAAGTTACGCTAATAAGCATGTCGATGTTGACAAGCTGGTCATTAATTATACACATTTTCAAATTATGAGAGTGGTATTATTGAGTCACGTGTTTTTCAAAAACAACTTCTATATTTTCACGAGGTAGGCCTCCACAGCTCCTCCCCTAACCCCTATCCTCTTCCCAAATTGGCTCTTCCTTGCTCATTTATATTTTACACCTTTTTATTTTTTGGGGTTATCTAGGATCTAAGGTTCAAATTTGGTTCAATTTTTATTTGGATATATATTGTATTATGGAAATTTTCTTGAGTTTGAAATTTTCAAGATTCTTCAACGGTGAACAAAAATTTGAAGGAGATATAAAATATAAAAGAGTTACGTGCTGAAATTTGGGTGAAAGAAAAATATGCCAGCGTAATGGATTTACGAGATATATCAGCATCAAGTATATATCTAGTCATTAATAAAGTTAAAATGTCTATTTGGTCATTCAATGTATATAATTTAAAAGAATCATCTAGGTATTCCACCATAAAATAATAAAATATTATAATTATTTTTTATTGATAATATTAGTAAAAAATAATTTGTTATTAAGCATCAACTAATCAACTCATTAAATTTACAAAAAAAGTGCATGCAAAAATTGTATAATTTAAAAATTCTTACTTCCAGTTTTAGGTTGCTATGACATCAATTAATATTTTGGAGTCTTTATCATTCTGACACTTGGAATTCTCTAGCCAAAATGTCAACTTTGAAATTTATTGTCATTCTTAATGGGTCGCGTTTGCTATAATAGTAAAATATGTCATAGGTGGGGGTAGTGTATAAAATTAGTATATAATTGAATTAAATAAAAGATAAAATAAATTTTAAATATTTCTATCGTCATCCCATATGCCATAGGACGATTTATTTAATTAATATTAAAGGCAGCGTCTACGGCATCGTCAGTGATGAGAGTTATTGTTGAGGCATGAGGGCAACTATGATAACGACCCATAGAATACATTTTATTATAAGCTTTTTGATTCAATAACTATTTTATAAAATCTAGTATTGGAGACAATTGCGGCAACGCAATAATCGATGATAATTATGTATGTTCCCTTTATTAAAATGAATTGATTTGTATTTTGTAGTCAAGATTCTAAGCATGAGTTATCTTCTTCTTTTCGGGATCTTCCAAGGAAATAAGATCTTGAAAATAGTGTCATTTATAAATTAATTTTGTAAAATAATAAATATTAAAGATTATATACTTTTAATATGAATGGCAGATAAATAAAAATAGATGGAGTAATTTAACAATAACATACTTTAGTAAAATCTATGTGCATCTTATAATTTGAATAGAATAATAATTGATGATTATGTTCCCTTTATTAAATGTTTTTTTTCAAATCTTTTAAATGTAAAAATGATTTTTTTTTAATGGGGGTAGAGAAAGGAGAAACGGGGGAAGAAATTGAACTCTCACCAATAAGGTGGAAATTCAGATAACCAATCAACTAAGTTAACAAGATTTCCATGAAATCTCCGGTGAAAAGGACATAAAAATGAATTTTTTTTTGTAAAAAGCTAGAAAACAATCTCTCCCGATTCTAACTATAAGACACTTCTACAAAATTGAAAGCCAAGACAAATCGTAAAGAGTAGAAAAATCATTTCTCCTGAATCTACCTATTAAGACACTTCTACATAGTTGAAAGCCAATAGTAGATTATGAATTTTATGAGTTTGAAATTATTCAAGTTCTTGAATTTAAAATTACTACGACAAACATCAATCGCCACACTCTATGCAGTGGACAACGTCAGACATGTTTTGAAGAAAGGAGTGTATTTGTATCATCAAACAAATGTATGTAATTAGCTAGGATATATTTTTTGTTTGTATAAAATATAGAAAGAGTGTGTATATATATATATATTTCAAATTACAAGAATCTCTTAAAATTTATGAATTTTGGATATAGGGGAGGGATGTATCAGAGAAGGGATAGGACATCCGGATATATAGGGGAGGGATGTATTAGAGAAGGGATAGGACATCCAGATATATAGGGGAGGGATGTATCAGAGAAGGGATAGGACATCCGGATATATAGGGGAGGGATGTATTAGAGAAGGGATAGGACATCCAGATATATAGGGGAGGGATGTATCAGAGAAGGGATAGGACATCCGGATATATAGGGGAGGGATGTATTAGAGAAGGGATAGGACAT
Source organism: Solanum tuberosum (assembly GCF_000226075.1). Classification (NCBI taxonomy): domain Eukaryota; kingdom Viridiplantae; phylum Streptophyta; class Magnoliopsida; order Solanales; family Solanaceae; genus Solanum; species Solanum tuberosum. The sequence continues at coordinate 628,429 of NW_006239021.1, forward strand.
CCAGATATATAGGGGAGGGATGTATCAGAGAAGGGAGGGACGATGTATCCGAAAGGGAGATACCGATGTATCAGTGAGAGGGAAGTGATGTATCCGAGAGGACGAAATATGTATTTAGGTAATTTTTATATATTTTAGCTTTCTTGATCCCTCAGTTGGGCTAGTGCTATTGAAGGACCGGAAGATCCAAGTTTCATTTGTGACCCAACTCGTTTCCTATCCTTAAAAAACAATGTTGCTCCATAAACATTTGAGAGTCATTATTTCAATGTTTGAATTGGAAATGTATTTTCACTTTCTTAAAAACATAAAATATAATGTTGAAATTTATTTTACCATCGTAAATATTTTATATTATTATATACATATAAATAAATTGTATTTTAAAAAAATGCAAAGAACTCTATTTTGTATAATTGAAAAAAATTATCATATCACAGACAAAGAATAATATCAATATTGTCTTACTTAAACTTGAATATAGATATTATATACTACTTTATTAAAATTAAAAATAATCAATTTTGATGATACCATGTAACTATATCATATACGCCATGTGGGTGTTATACATACTTAAAAGTGTTTAAAACTCTTTTGTGGATGAATAAACAGTCTTCTATAACCTAGATGTATAATGCGATTCAGTTATTTATGATATTCTGTCAATATATTATATAGTTTTAGACTTTTATGATGTAACTAATTCTGGATGACAGTCATCCATGTAATTATTATAGAGAATTGAGTTCTTTTTTTAAGGAATAAATTAGTCCTCCATAATACTCTACGAGTAGTCTATTAGATATATCGTATGAATATCACAAAAAATCGAAAATATATTCTTTTGAGGGAACAAACCAATTATTTATGTTTAAAATGTAGACATCATAGAGGATTAAGTGGTGCTTTTTAAGGATGCAACCTCTCATATATAATTACATGTCAATATATAATATCTATTGATTTGGTATTACAGAGGATTTAGTGTTTTTTCTTAAACGGATGAATGACTACTCCTTTTCTATATCCTTTCAATATACGGTATATATATAGTATGTATATGGTATCATAGAGAATTGAATAGTAATTTAAAAAAAATAAATGAACCAATTTCTTATGATACATTTCCAATTTATGACATATATTATATGAATATCATAGCATAATTCAACTGGTATTGATTTAGTATACTATATGTAGAATAAGTTATATACGCCAATATATACCTATATCATTTATAATTTGAAAAGCGTGGAGATTTCTCTAGTTTATCTTATAATTTAAAAATAGTATATAAATTTAGAATTTTACTTGTCATGGATAATTTTAGTAGTAGAATTCAAGTTACTAAGTGACTATTTTCATTTGTTTGAATTTTATTGGACATAATTATTTGATATATGTATTGGTGATTGATAAAAGATACCTTGTAAAATTGGGAAAAAGGATAAATATACCCCCGAACTATCATAAATAGTATGCATATACCCTCCGTCATACTTTTGGGACATTGGTGTCTCTGCCGTCAAAAAACTAGAGCATATATACCCTTTATACTAACGAACATACATGTGTCATAATCTTATCCACCGATCCGACATTTATTAATTATCAGATCGACGGATAAGATTGTGCCACTTGTCCCTATTTAGTCTTCCGTTAGAGTAACGGGCATATGTGCTATAGTTTTTGGACGACAGGGGCACCAATGTCCTAAAAGTATGACAGAGGGTATATGCATACCATTTACAATAGTTCGGGAGTATATTTGTCATTTTTCCCTATAAAATTAAAGTAGTCGAGATATATACAAGTTATCTCATCATCTCAATTTTTAACAAGTCCTCATCTTGTCACTAATTCTGTTTGGTTATTCACACTTTTTTAAAGTTGTTAAATGTTAATAAACATCTTTTTTAACTTAATTAATAGTTAAAATTTTAAAAAATTAATGCTCTCATACTCTTGTAGTCTTGTTTGTTTTAACCTAGTGACTATTTGTTTTAACGTTAATTTCCCCAAATAATAAATTACCAATTGTATCTCTCCTTTAGATACCATGTATATATATATTTTAATAGTATACATTTTTTCAAACCAAAATCAGAAAAAACTCTGAATTTCATTAATTTTAGTCAAATAAAAAAAGATTCAATCAACCAAAATACTGGAGTTACAATTGTGTACTTTTTTCATTTCTACTTTAGATGCAATTACTATTTATTTCGATTTATTCTTTTTTCAAACCAAATCTATTAAAAAAAAGTAACTAGTTAGATCGAACTCTTTATTATTGAGCTAAATAAAAAGTTTAGCATAATACTGAATTTTAATTGTATAATTTCTATTGTATCTTATTTTTTATGTAATGATTATTACTATTATTTTGGGGAAAAAATTGTAATAAACAATTGGTTGAAATTAGCCAAACAAAATCCCCCCCCCCCCCCCCCCCCCCGTTTAGAAAGTAAAGTTCTAGTCAAATTTTGTTATACCAATTTAACTAGAAAAATAATAATTATAAAATTTGAAATAAAAAAGAATTTAAAATGCCACGTGAACAAAAACATCCACGTGGTAGACAAGTGTACCCTCACTTTCTTAGGAGGAGATTGTGTATACTTAAGAAATCATAAATAAGAAGATAATTGTACTAATTCATCCATAAAAAACTTCTTAGAAATTTACAAATAAATGTGACCACTTTTAGAAAGAATTAATTGCAAGGAAAATATAAGAAAAAAATTAATTAATGATTTCTTAATTTAATAATGAAACAACTATTTTTCGTATACTGATCAACTAATATGAAATCGAGCGAGAAAAAACTATCAAACAGTCATTGAGAAAGATGATTAAAATTACTTATAATTTAAGCGTGCCACTAATAATTCGGATCCATTATATTTTAAGGGTAACCTAACTAATACTTTTCATACACAACCGTTGATCTAATTAATTATAGCATAGTATATATTCTAAATTAATGTCTCCTTTCATAAAAATATCGCTGTTCAGGCAGTTATTCACCCACCTCAACACAATGCCCAAAGAAATAGAAAGATATCATTTATTAGGAAAAAAACAAGAGAGAAAAGGGGAAATTGAAGACCATAAAAGTAGAGATTTATTTATTTATTTCAGTGGAATTTGATCATTAAAAATCTCTATTGTGGACCCTCACCCTCGTAATTATTTTTTTATATAAAAAAATAGCATCCATGCAGGTGTAGGATTGTGCATTATTCGAATTAAATCGAAAAATGAAATTAAATTGAATTGAGCTCTAACATGGATTGATATATATATATATATATATATATTAAGTTGGAGGTAACCACTTTTGTCCCTTTTATTTATTGTCTTTCATTATGATTTAGTTTATGTTTTATATTTGGACATCTATAATTGATATACTTTTAAGTATTGTGTTTTAAATTTTGCTTGTGATGTGTATTAGAAAGTATATTTAAGAGATTCAATATTATTACTTCTCCTCGTATATATATATATATATATATATATATATTTCTTTTTTCAAATTGCAAATGTATCTATGATTATGTTATTAATTATTGACATAACCGAATAACTGAACCGAAAAAGCCAAATCAAAAAGAGAAAAATCAAACCAATCCAAATTTATTTTAATTCAAATTAGATTACACTTTTTCAAAATCGAAAACCAAAAAATCCACACTGATTCATATAAAACCAAAAACCGAATGAACACCCTAGATGCAACCGGAAATTTCACATCTTGTCCCAAAAATGTAATTCGGTAAATTTCACATCTAATATATTAGAGTGTTGATTACTATTAATCCAAAGTAAATGTAGTAAATTTCAAGCTATACATGTTAAATTACTCTGATTGGTATAAAACATTTGTTAGAGTGTTAGGTAATTAACTTAATTATTAAATCCTATAACTATATAACAAAACAGAAACCACTTTCTGTTTTCTGTTTTTTGTTTTTAATTTCTTTAACCCATAATATTCAACTATGTACGTACTACAAATTGGGATCGGATTAGGCCAAAATGCAAATTAAAGAGTGAGGAGAAATTTGGAAAATTTATCCAAACTTTCTCAATTCAACATTAATCAGTGTCTACGTACATGCATGCATACGAATTTTCAATTTGTTTTTTTTGTGATTTTGGATGGAAGATTTTTGAATCTTGCGAACCTAAATTGAAGATATATAGAACGTATAAAAATGCTCTAAAATTTTGTGGTCTCAAACATGCCACATAGAAAGTTGAAATTAAGAAATTGTCAAAAAAAGAAAGATATTTTTTTAAAAAAAACTGCCTAGAAAAGAAAACAAAGACAAATAAATTGAAAAGATGAAGTAATAATTTCATGCATAAGGTGGAGCACACAAGCTAGCATAAACCTAATCCTCTCCATTACATCATTAATCATAATTTCATATCTAAATTAACTTTCCTATATTGTAATTAGTACTAAGATATACTAGATTGTTGTGGCAATTAAAGCATAAGTTTGAAATAATAATCATAATAATTAATTATTAAAAATAAAAATATTTTAGTCACCCATTGGAGAAGTAGATTGGTGAAGAAGTTGTTGTTGTAACTTGCTGGTATGTTCTTTGCCTAAAACCATCCACTGGAATTCTTGGTGGTGATATAGCCACTGTCACTGTTGATGATTGTGCTCCTGATTCAGCTCGAGACTCTACACCAAAAAATAAAAATAAAGACGAAAATTCATTTAGTCAAACTCTAATATACATCAAAACAAAGAACATATAAAATCGAATTCAGAATTAGTCAGACTCTAATACGTGGATATATATCAAAACAAAGAAAAGATAATAAAGTTACTTGATGAAGGTTGAGACTGCTTTTTATTATTTTCTTGCTGAATATTCTTCCTCCTTCTCCGGTTGTGATCTGCTAACCGTTTCCGGCAACTTCTTTTCCCGTTATCAAATTCCGACAGAACATGAAACCTGCTTTTTTATCAAAATAATTACGATCAGATTTATGTTTTTTTTCATGAAATAATTGAATTTAAAAATGAGTTAATTACTTATAACAATAAAATCACTCATGTTTTGCCTATTTTTCACGAAATAACTCATATCTAAAAAAACATTAGGAAATGACACAAATTGTCCTTTTAGTTTAATGACAAATTCTATAAATATTTCTTTGTGCATATTAAGTCATTTAAATACTAGTTAAAATTAACGGCCAATTACATGAGGAAAATTATGTATGTAGATTCTTGTGGTGTTTCTTCTCCAACTGTCATTTATGTAATTTTCTAGTAAACTATTAGAAAATAATGAATTAGTGACAGATAAAATTGTATATATATAAAAAAAGCATAGCATTTATTATTAAAAAAATCAATTAGCCAGGAGCTATTTTTCTACAAATTAGTTGAAGATTATTGACAAATTTCATAGTTAATTCAATGTTTTGGTACATGAGTGATTTTCTTGTTATGAAAACAAAAAACCAATGCTTTGATTTACTGAAATTTTTGTATAACTTAACACGTAAATTAACTCTTTAAAAGAAATACAGTATATATCTATACTGCTAAAAGTACTTTTTTTTTCTTTTCTGTGTTGATTAAAAGCTGATACTCCCCGTATGATTCTTTTTAATGATTAAGCCAAAATAGAAAAAACAAAAAAAGCTGTGTTTACTATAAGCAGCAAAAGCAAACCAGTACGTAACAAACTAAAACGGGGAATAGCAAACTCATTGGGGGACATAAATTTACGGACACAATTGCCCTCGGGATCGACGTACCACTTTTCTACTCCCCAATCATTACCTCGTTAACACATCCAAGGGCTTTTCCGTCATTTTATATTTCCTATCTTATTTGCACCTGATGACCTTAGTATCAAACGTAACAAATGCTAATACACATTAATTTATCATTAAGTGCATGTTAATTACTATGAAGTACGTATTATACATTTTATCGCGTTTCTTTCATACAAATTCAACGAAAATATCTACTTGACTAAGTTCAAAATCGACATCTTTTTAGATTAAGAGATGTAAAATCGTATTACTGGCACGATAGCTAGAGTACTGAAAGAGGTTCATTTGTTAAATCTCGTGTAAATTCTGTCTATGTTATTGATTATGATTCCTTTTTCTAAACTAGTTTGAAATTTATAATTATTTGAGATGAAATTAATTAACCTGATTTGGTGAATAAACACCCGTATTTAAGAATAATTAAGTACTATTAACATAACCTGCTGCATTGTTGGCAGAATCGCTGAGTCAAACCGGCGGCGATAACGGTGGCGGCTTTAGAGTGAAACTCACACACTTTGTGCCGTCGGTGGTAGTGCTTTGCATGAGTGAGATCGGCATTGCAACCTTCAGCTTGACACTTGGGCGAGTTCACTGAACCGGAATCAACCTCGCGAGTCCGCCGGTAGAGCCGATTCACAAAATCATCTTCCGATGACGAAGCAAAATACGTTCTCCCGCCCAAATTCAACCCAATCCGACTACTACTACTTGAAAAATCATGAATTCCGCCTCCAAATTGCGGTTCGCTCTTCGGCACTACCATAAATCCACCAGTTGGTTGTAGAGAAAGCATGGATGTTTCGTGTGTTTGCGTGTACGAAACGCCATAAGCGCGTGGATCGTACATGGAGCTAATTAAATGAGTGTTATTTGGAGTTGCTTGAAATTGGGGAAATTGCGGATTCTGTAATTGTTGTTGTTGTTGCTGCTGCTGGTGTTGGTAATTTGTTATATGAGGAAAATGCGCTTGAGGATCCAAAAATTGATTGTTATTTTGGTCATTTTCTTCTTGAGTGTTTTGATCACTTGTAAACATAAAAGCAGATTGATTTTCCCATTCATAGTCCAACATTTTTCTTAATTTTTTTTTCCTCACTTTGATAGCCAAATAACCTGTGGATAAATAGAGTGGGAAATGGAAAAGGATTGGTGGAATTTTGAAAATGAAGAAAAAAAAAAGTTTGGAATATTTTGTAGTTGGGATTTGGGAGGAATGGGAGAGGAAATCTGTCAGCTTTAAGTAGAAGAAGATTTTATGTAGTGGAAAAAGCTGCAGCTAAAGACTTTACGGTTCAGCATTCAGTGAAGAGTTTTAATAGGTGTTGCTTTATAGGACTTATATGTATGTATAGTTGTAAATATTTTTTAAAGAAAGAGCATTTTTTGCCCTATCTTTTTGAGTTCAATAATAAAAAAGAGGAGTTTATGTGTGAAGTTTTATAATGGCTTTTAAGAGACATGTCGGGCAATGAGGAATTTGCTGCTTTTCTTGCTGAATGAATATAAGTATTTAATTTAAACTTATATTGGCTTAAGATTCAATACAATGTCACATGGAGATTAGTATATAAATTAATGTTATTAAAAAAAGAAATTTAAATTATTTCCATCGTGTGTAAAGAAGTAGGCAAAACACTTGGAGGAGTGAGAGATGAAAAGAGAGCCATTCATTACAACTCAAAGATACAACAACTAAATAGCTAGAGCAATTCAGGAACACTCAGCCATCAATACTATTTTCTCCGTCTATCTTAATTTTGTAAATTGACAAGTAATTTGAAACAACTAACATGAGATAGATAGTAAAAATACATTTTTTATTTATATTTTTTTTAAGTAACATGTAAAAAGAAAAGTAGACAAGTAATATAAAACGGAGAAAATACGGAAAGAGCATTAATATTGTGTATGGATAATGGCATCTTTGTTTCTCCTTAGGCTACAATAATTGTCTTCTCTGTGTACAGAGTGTTTGTATATGATTGTGTTTGTTAGCTAGGGAAAGATAAAATAATAAGTAGCCACTGATGTGAGGCGGCTTTGTTCACCCAATTGCTCCTCTATCTAATTCAATTCAAAGCACAAGTGTCAAATAGATGAATTTAATTCATTCAAAATATATTAAAATTAATAAACATGTAGGTTTGTGACTCCATTTAAAACTACTTGAAATGAATATATTAGGTTAGTATTTAAGTTTTAAAAATTTATCTTTAAATATTTATTCGATCATAAAATTTGATCAACTTTTCAATATTTTAAATTCTAAAAAATCGGCGCTTTCACTAGCAAAATTTCAACCCCCTCCTCCCCAAAAATGTATGTGGAACACAACTTTCAACTACAAATCTATAACTAAATAAGAGCTAAATTTTGAATCATAGCAACGTGTCCACATCATACTGCTACATTCTAAGTTCTTTGTTTGTTTAATTATCAAAAAGTGATAAGTATTTTGTAAAATTGTTATTATGAATGTATGTAATATTGAAGAAAAAAATTGAAAGAAATATTTTGACAAGATTTTCATGGATTAACAAGTACTATCTATTTAGCCTACAATAATCGGCATTTAGATGACTTGAATTAAGCAGATTAAAATGACTCGAATTAATAAATGACCGAATCATTAACCTGCACAAATTTGGTCGGGAGGACGCAGTCATATTCTTATCATCTTATGAGCTAATTTTATCACTTTTATTAGATATTCACTCTTTCCATATCATGTGAATTATTGAATTTTTTTAAAGTACTTAAATATATGTCCTTAAATATTTTTCTTAAGTGTAAGAAATTTTATCCCCTTTGTCTCAATTTATCTTGTTGTATATATGATAATGTTTGATTGACACAATTTTAAAATGAAATAGAAAAAAATTCCTTTATATCCAACACACTTATTTTTATTTGATTGATAATAATATGAGGTAACTTAATTAAAAAGAATATAATGACTGAATTCATATAATTGATCTTAATATATTTTGGGAAGAAATGTAATTTGTTGTTGTGGTATAATAAAAATATATAGTTTAAATAAATACTCTGCTGGCCATGGTGGTGGGGTAGGGGATAAAAGAGTGTGACCTCAGGATATTTAATTTGGAAGTGTTGGAATAGAGAGGGCCATTCAGAAGTGCTCAAAACACTTGGTCATTAATTACAAACTCAAATGAGTTAAACTCAATAAGGTAAACGCATTCATTTTCTTTATCAATAATGCCACCATTCGTTTTCTTACGCTACAATAATTGCATTCTCTCTATCTCTCTTTTTTCATACTACTGCATCGAATTATGTATAGTAATCTTTTAAAATAGTTATACCAAATTATTTGAGTATTATTTAATAAATTTTAGTTATTTTTTAATAAAAGTATTTAAAATAGTTATATATATGAAAAATAAAAAAACTTATTTTAATTAATATATTTTGTTTTAATAAAAGCATAAAAGATAAATACAACATATATAATTTAAGACGGATGAAGTACTCGCTCCATTTCAATGATAAAAGTATATCAATTGTGTGAGGTATGATGATATTTATACTAGAAATAGATAATTCATTTTGCTTCTTAGTTTTAGCAAATCAAGTGAATTTTTTAATTTTATTTTTAATATTAAATAACTCTATAAATTGGTATTAATTAAATCTGAAATTTTAAATTATTATTAAGAAGATTAATTTTGTAAAATATATTTTTAATTCTTTTTTTAAAAGAATATTTCAAATCAACAAAGATCAAGTAATATAAAACGAGAAAAGGTATATATTTGTGTTTTTAGCAGGGAGTAGGGAGAAAGAAAGAAGTGAGAATAATAAGTAGCGGCAGTTGTGAGTCTGCTTTGCTCAGAGATTGGTTGTGTAAGTTACTGAAATTAATGACCATTTATCCTCCACACAAGACTAGTGGTGTTTGGATATTTTGTAATATAGATTTCTTGAACAGAGCTCGTAATAAAATATGATTATTATAAAAAATTATTTATTTAGGAAGGAATATGATTGTTATGAAAAGTTATTTATTTAATGACTCTTACGAAGAGTCATATCTTAAGTTCTATAAATATAAAAACTCTCTAGAAGTAGCCTAGGAAAAATTGCATATATATTCAAGGGCTTTAATTTGTTGTATTCTGAAGAGAATCGCTTGTATTTACCCTAATATGTATATGAGCAATATCTCTTTAAAAAAAAGTGATTACACGTCTCAAAGTCATCTTCTTCTTTAAACATATTTTCTATTATTTTTTCTGACATTTGGTATGATGGAAAATACTTTTTATTGAAAATAAGTGATTTTTTTATTCTTTATATTTAGTAGAATATATTATTTTTAAAGTATTTATTTATTTAAAATTTACTCTCTTCATTTCACTATACGTAATAGTATTTAATTGAACATAATTTTTTGGAAGAAAAATAAATTGTAATATAAACTTATCATAGACATTTGTGTGAATATGAAATAATTTCATTAAAATAAATACACAAAGTTGTCATCAATTATTTTAAATAAAAAAGTATGACATTTTAAATTAAGGGTCAATCCATCTAATTAATTTTAAGATTCAAATTATATATGTTGATTGTGCAAATAATTTTATAGACAATTTTTTTGATAGGACATTCAACTTTATTAATGTTGCGGGAATAATGCAAACATAATATCACTCGGTGCATAAAAATTAAACACTTCAATTTACAAGTTCTCATTTTGAAGTAATATGAAAGTACCCATAGTGGGTTTTAGCACAAATCTAAATTAATTAAACTATGTTTAGAATATAGAACAAAAACTATTTCTTTCATATCAATTTATTTGTGTTATTTATTTATTTTAGTTTGATTTACATTTTTTTAGTAACTTATAAATCTAACTTTTTATGTAGCATGTATAAGATGGTAAGATTACATAATATTTTAGTATATTTTAATTTAAGATCATATGATTTGAATTCTTATTTGTTTTTATAAATTACGTGTTAAGTTTGAATCAGATAAATAAATTAAGAAAATAATAATTTAAATACACAAGTTATTTTATTATATTTTTAAAAATTTTCTATCATTTGAAAAAATTTACAAAAATTCCTATTCTCGGATACATCAGAACGTACAGGATGTATCGAGACGTTGAGTGATGTAATCCAAATTGAAACGCGATGTATCGAGATGTTGAAGGATGTGTCCGAAATCGCGATGCGATGTATCATAACGTTTTGAGATGTATCCGGATTCCATCAAATTTAAGAGATTTTTGTAATTAAATATAATGTAATTAGCTCTTACCACTAGGAGATTTATGTAAAATTTTAATTATTAAAATGGAGAAAAACAAAATAATACTACTATATCTCTGAAAGTCAGGTAGGAGCTGTGAGTAGGAAAAAGATGAATAACCCAAATAGCCATTTTAGCTTTTTTGGTATTTGCCTATTTGGCGTTTTGGTCAGAGTATATTTTTGCAGTCAATTTTATTTTTAATTAAAATCAATCATAAGTTCACTCACTTATTTTAAAGAGGAGAATTTCCTCATTTTCTTTTTTTGTTACAATTATTTATTGAAAAATAATTGTGGCATCAAAGTTAATTTATTGCATTATTAAGTTTGAAAAAGAGGCTTGCGACAGCGTTGACTCATTAAGTCTACGGAAGTCAGATAATGTCACAATAGTAATGCTTCAGTTTCCAGTATTTTTGGGGACACACATTTATTTCATCTCACATATATCCGTATAATACTTTACGTTATATTATTTGATTTAGATATAAAATTTAATTATTGTTTCTAAAAACCATTCTGGTCTTTTTAAATATTTGTTAGTAAACTTATTTTAGTTATGAAAAGGTAGCATTTTCTGTAGCAGACTAAAATTAAAATGTTCGCATAAATTGAGATAAAGAAAACTTGAATAATTTACGAATTTGATTTTAAGCAATCAATATCACTAGGTTGCTCTTGTCAAAATAGATTAATTTTTGGGGACACACATTTATTTCATCTCACATATGTCAGTCGTTTAATACGTTCAGTCAGTCTAATTTATATTATATATTTGATTTGATATATAGTTTAGTTAGTATTTTCTAAAACTTGTTACCTTTCAAAATTTAAATATTTGTAGGATTATAAATCATTTATTATTAAGCACAAAAATAATAATTTAAAATCAAGTTATTCTAATTGTGAAAAAAGTAACTTTTTTTGGGAGCAGACTATTAAAACAAAAAGACATCCCATAAATTGAGGTAAAAGAAGTTTAAATAATATAGATTTAATTTTAAATAATTAATTTCGTTGAGTCGCTCTTGTTAAAATAGTTTAATTTTTGCATGTCATATGTATTAAAATGAGTAAGGAACATACGAGTGATGTATCTTGGAAGTAGAAAAGAGGGAAAATAAGAAATTAATAAATAGAAAGTGGTAGGCTCATTGCTTGCATAATAAATCATGAGCCCTTTAAGAAATTATAGTTTGGTGTAAATGATATTTCTGAAGAGTATAAGGATTTGAACTTTATTGTTACATTTATCTAACATCATTAATTTATCAAGATACTTAACTTTACAAACAATAATTTCATCATACGCCAACTCTTTTAGTATGTCATACATTATTAATTAATTCATTTTATTTGAATAATATTGTTGCTCTTACTTAAATTATATACAATGAAGACGATGTAACAAAAATGAACCAATTCCAACCAACAAAAAAATAAATAAAAGAACATACATTAATCTATTCCGATTTCCAATCACACACACAAAAAAAACATAAATGAAATTACGATAAATTTAAATTTGATTGAATTTCGATTTTACGTGTTCTAATTTTTAGAACGATAATTTTATATGTTGATAACTGGATTTTAAAAGAGCGGGACCAGTGAACATGGCCCCCTAGCCAGCTCTCAAGTAGCTCTCAATTACCTAAGCTCCAAGTGCCATGGACCATATTGGTATCCATTGCTTAGATGTGCAAACAAAAGAGACATACAAAATCTCACTGACACTGAAAACTTTGTGGAAAGCATTTTTAATTTTTTGTAACACATGCTTGAATTTGATTATTTTTTTCATTAAAAATCCATGAACCTGACACTCCAAATATCTAAAATCTAATTATGATGAATTTTTTTCAATTTAATATTGTGGTTGTTCTTGTTCCAAGTCATGGTGAATGTTAAAAAAGGGCATGGGGCCATAGGCCAGTGCACTAAAACTTTCGCTATCATAAGAATCAGACTACAAGAAACTATTTTATGCAAACTTATTATGTATTTCTATAAGAGATGGTTTTCACAGCTTGAACTCATAACCTTTTAATCACGTGACAATAACTTTACCAGTTACGTAGGGTTGATGTTGAACATACAAAATAGAAAAACATGTTTGGATGATAAGGTGATAAAAAAAGCAACGGCTCACCAACTACTTACTGGCAATTAAAAAGTGTAGCTGCAAATTTTCCATAATCATCACAGCAAAAACCAAACGCGTTGTTTCTTTAATTTAGTGTCTTGTCATCATCTCACAACTCTTAATGATAGCTAAAAAATAACACTAATTACATTTCAAATTATTGGGAGTACATGCAGAGTCTACCAGGCCCCCCTCTCCCCCCACCCCCCTCCAATACCCAAATATCTACTTGCAAGTTCACCAAATACTCAGGAAAAAAAAATGAAAAAAATTTAATCCACCACTACTTAAAAGTTGAATTCAAGATTTAGAATTAATAAATTCAAATGAGCAAATAGAAACAACGATAATTATGACTTAGTTCTAAGTTAAAATCGGCTATATGAATCTTCATTTTTTTAAAATTCAAACTCATATCATATCAATATCATAATTAATAAAACAAAATTGAAAAAAATACTAAGTTTAAAATACATATACTAAAAGGATAATAATAATAATTTTTTTAAAAAGTTTCGTTTGAGTCCAAATCATATCCTCAACTAGTAGCTATCACTTATATGTATCTTTTTCTTCAATTATGCCATATTCTTAACCAAGTCGGTATTAATACCAAGCATTTGAAGGTCTTTTAAGTTCATTTCCTCTGATGTAATTTTAAATCTACCTCGTCCTCTTTTAACCCCTTCACTTACCATATATAGTTCCACACCTACGAACCAAAGCGATTATATATAGGCCCACACAGAATATGTCCAAACCTTTTCAACCTAATCGACCTTCTTGCATTTTATCATCAACGTATGCTACATGCACTTTCTAGCGAATGTGGTCATTTCTAGTTTATTCTACCGCACATTAGTTTTAGCATCCGCAAACTCAACATTAACTACCATATAAAACATGGCTGGTCTACTTTCACTTTGGTCAGTATCCTTGTCACCTCGATAGCACTTCTCCATTTCAACAATCCGATTTTGATTCTACGAGTAACATCTTCATTTTACTATTTCATTCTCTTGAAATAACGATTCTAGATATCTAATTGAATAATATGTATACATTTTTATTATTGTACATGTATATATAGTTCGAGATTAAAACAATAAGATAGCATAACTAATCCTCCAAAGATTTTCAGATGAATTGAATCATAGGACTTAAAAGGTTGTAACAAAGAATAATAATGTGTTTGCAGAGACAACAAAGGTTGGTGCTAGCCATGAAACAAAAAGTAATACTCACTAGAGAAGTTGCCAAGAAAAATACAACACACAAATTCAATCATTCACTTTTGGAAGATGAAAAGTGTGCTCACTTTTATGGTTTTGTGGTCCTATGATCTAATTTTGTCGTCTCATAAAACTTGTAGAGCCATGTGAATCACATCAACAATGGTGTCATTATTATTGCACCTTCCTTTGTCAGACTATTTTCTATTCAAACGTTAATATATTGAAAATTATAGTTACTTTTTTTTGTAAGTATTTTGATCAAACTAAAAATATTTTTATAAGCTAAAAAACATGTTAGTAATAACCAACCTTAGACTTTTGTTCATAAGCACACAAGTGTTTACCAAACGCGAATATAAGCCAAAAGATGATAGTACCGGTGTCAAATGAGCAAAGTAGAGATTGAAGATATTAAATTAGGTTGAAATAAAAATCAGCTTGGATCGTGATCCGCCTAGATTTACATTGGGTTGAAACGAGTTGAGCTCAAATGGACTAAAAATCGAGTTGGGTCATGACCCATCCAATTTGACCTGTTTAATCTCAATAATTTTAACATACTGTTATTTAACTTTTATAACCACTAATTTCAACTCAAGAAAACAACAAAAATAAGTTGCAAATGGATATTTAAATCCTAGAAGATATAAAATAGATAGTAATTCATACCTTCAATATGAAAACATGCATTACACTAACGCAAATAAAGAGTCTATCAGGTTGAAATAAGGGATTAAATCAAGCTCAATTCAAGATTCTTTAAAAATGAATTAAGGCTTGAATGAGTTGAGATTGAACTCATTCAAATTATCTTGAACCCAACCTATATTTGAGCTCATTTTGACACCTTGAATGCTAGTAATGAATAAGTTTAACCAACTTATAAACTTACCTTTTAAGAATTTGTTGTAAAACTACTTCCTTGGGTGCATTTATAGATGAACTTATCTCCAATGGAGGTCCCCTCCAACATTATGACACAGTTGACCATTTTCTCTGAGACCAAGTCATACCAATGCTGTTTAAAAAAGAAATATAATTCTCCCCTTTCTGAAGCAGTTCAGAAATTCGTATTTTTTTCCCCCCCACGTATGTAATATAGGAGGTCCCTTCATTCTATCAGTCAGTACACACTAGTCCATTTTTACTCTCAACTGTGGCACACACATTAAAGTTACTGTGAAGATTGATTCTAATGTTATTAACAGAACTAAGAGAATATAATTTGTATCCTTTCTGGTAATTTGATCATGAATCACCCAAATCTGCAATAACTTCAGTTTTTTCGAAAAGGAATCTGGCGAAGTGAAGAAACAATCCAGCAGTTCCGTTCCTGTTAGCACAGGCTGTAAAACCAGTAAGCACTTCTGATTAGTTTGCGGTGTAGACAGTAGATAATCATCGGAAGAAGTATGTGCCATCACACTGAGAGCAAAAGGGAAGAAACTATTTACAGAAACATATTGATTCAAAACTTGACAGTAACGAGGAAGCTTAATCATGTTATCCGAAATAAACAAATTTCCTCCACAACATGGGATGAAGTAAAAATATGAATACTGGTTGATTTTCAAATGTTGCTAAT
This sequence comes from Solanum tuberosum, assembly GCF_000226075.1. NCBI lineage: Eukaryota > Viridiplantae > Streptophyta > Magnoliopsida > Solanales > Solanaceae > Solanum > Solanum tuberosum. The sequence goes on from NW_006239021.1 coordinate 644,512, forward strand.
AGCTTGTTCACAAACAACTCTCATGTCATACGGGTGCATACACCTTCAGGTTTACAAGTCAAATTTACTTTAGGAAGGTAAACTAAACTGACTAACCTCCACTCAAGATTTCTTTAAGCTAGCTACACACTAACTCTGCCGTCAATAATATTGATTCTTACAGTTTCAAATTATTCAACAACTGAAAGCACCTAAAGAGTCTCTCATGCTATATGCTGTGAGTTACTGATTAATCAACAAAGAAAGATAAATTCACCACCTTCACACTACAACTTGTTTCTTGACGGATGCAAATGCTACAAGTGGATGGATACTCCCTTAATACAGAGATGCTGGTGTTTAAGCTACGAATGTGCACATGTGTAAGAGGTAGGAAGTACAAGGATTTACCCACCATATGCAATTATTAGTGAAGTTGATCATTCATTCTGCGCAATCCTGAATGGTCAAAAAGAAGTATATACATCAAGGCAAAAAAATAATTTGAAAGAAGACAGTTTAGAAGGGTAATGCAGACATCAAAACTTACTTTGGTTTGTCACTTAAGGTCACCATTGATCTGAGGACACCTGGACTAATCGTATCAGCAAGAACTCCTTGATCTGATATCCATAAAGACTTCTCCTTTACAACGCTCTGAAGTTTATTAGCTTCATAATTGAGTAGAGTTTGATCTGCACCAAGTAACCAGCTATTTGGACTAGTTCATGTTTGAAATATTGAAATTGAAAACAGGATAGAGAACCAAAGTAATCAATAGAGTTCTCAACAAGAATAAAAAGCAAATGAATTATCAACTAGAGAAAATAAAAGGGTAATGGTCATTCTAGTGCTTCAACTTGCATAAAATCCTTTCCTACATTCAATAAGACCATCATAAAGTGGCAAGTCATGATGGGTTGGCCTCGATAACAAAAAAAAATCTGTTCAAATGAAAAGAGTACGGGGAAATTTTAATAGCTGGCAATCAACACTGTAATTGTTAAGTTTCACATGATCATGAATACACAAAAAATATGGGCAGGGAGGAGGGTCGTGCGAAAGTGGTAAGTTATACTGGTAGTAATACAGACTGCATCCTTGAATGTATCTTTCTAATAAATTATTTACTCATTATATGAAAAAGAGAACAAAATATTGTTAGGCAATTTAGTAGCTGCAAGCTAAGAATCAGTTCAAATGTAAATGAGGGTGTTAAGGCCATATGAAGCAAGGTGATAGATAACAATTAAGAAACCCAACAAACAGGATAAAGTTTCCTCTAGAGAATAAAGATTCATCTCATACCAAACTATATACAACCCTTATGTTTGACTGGCACAACAAGTGATCCCTCCACAACAATAGAGTGACACGATTTAGATTACCAAGGACAAACAAGTATAATATTGTATCATTATAAATTACATCAGAAGTATGAGGACACCTTTTGAGCCTAGAATGTTTCAGAGTGCATTTAAGAAAAATTTATTTAAAAGTCTTTGGTTCTCCAAAAAGTATGTGTCATATAAAATGGAACATAAGACTATTAACTCTCAAGAAAGGCAAATTCACCCCATCACTTGTCTATAAACAATAATTAACTACATATTTTCAAGCTATCATGCTTTGCTAGGCCTCTCTCAAGTTTTGGACCAGTCAACTTGCTGCTTGAATTAAAGTAATTTACATCATAAAAGCTTATATATCATTCATGTTTCAACATAATTGGTAATTACTAGAAAATAATGGATCTCTCTCCGACACCTGACTCTTCTACCCTTCATCTCCTGATTTTTCCTCTGCCCATATACTCACTATCACAGTACTTTCTCACAAATACCTCAAGAGTCTCAAATAAGGCCCCAAATGATCATCATTTTCTCAGCTCAAAAGTATATATTGGTCCCACATATCGCTCTCTTCTGTAAGAACATGTTCACGGTCACTCACCCCCCGGTAACGGCCTCGGTACCAAGGGATCTAACTCAGTGGAGGGCGGCATCACAAAAAGCAATCACCAGATCACAAGCGAAAGTACTCCATGACTTGCATTTGATGTTGAGAAGATGTATATATTTGGAGATGTCAAAGAAGAAGCTTACAAGGACTTAAACTACTTGAAATAAAGTGTGGAAGCATAAAGGATGGTACAACACTTAACCTGGGGTTTGTATAGTAGTTAGACCACCAAAAAATGAGTTCAGAGGATATCACAGAGCCAATACGACGAGCTGGACTCAAAGGAAGACCCAAGTGGCAAGCTGGGAGGGGTCAGAGAGAAGCAGAGGGCCAAAGGCTATGCCTGGCCCTGAAGGCCCAGCCAGCAGCCTGCCTACCTAGTTGTCGATCCCAGATTATTTTTGTTTTAAGATCTATTTTATGGGCCACAATTCTTATTAGTGTCTTAGTTTTTAGATGATAATTGGACTTGTTACGCAAGGAGGAATCCTATGTTCTATGACTGTCAAAGTTTTCTTCAAATGAGTGATTAGTTTGTAAGTAATCTGCTACTCATCTTTACGTCTTTGTTCAATTGTATGGATATTTAGGAGGTGATTAGCTCTTTAATACTAGTTGTTGCCTATTTTCTCATTCTTGGAGTTCTTGATTTCTATTCTCTTGTCTTCTTCATCTCTATTCTATTTTACTTTTTGAATTTCAGTTCTCTTAGTTGCCTCATTATCATCCAAATAATGTTATTCCTCTAGGTGAAACCCCTACTTGGTAGGAAGTTCGGTAAAGATCATGCATCATTGATTTAGCCTATTATTATTCTTTACTCCTAATATTAATAGTCATGCTTAAAAAAAACCTCTGTGTTCTACTTTTTCTTCTCTAATGTGATAAACCCCACTCGAAACCTCCTGAGCTCAAGAGTAATCTTCTTTTTTCTTCCCTGGTACGATAAACCCCATTCGAAACCCCCTTCCCTCAAGAGTCAACAGTGGCCCCTTCCACTTTGTTCCCTTGGTGATGCGAACTCCCACCCTCTTGGTTAGAAATGGCTCATGTCACTGGAGCAACCTCACTTGAAACTCTTTGCATTCACTTTTATCTCCACTAAATCTGTGAGGGGAAAAAGGTCTCAACTCTCAAGGCTGTGTACACCTCAAATAACTTATATTAGCCAATTATTTTAATAAACTGCCCCTCTTTACTTGTAAAGCTTCAGTCTGAAATAGCACATGTTTCATATACGGAAGCTTCTTCCTCATGCATTCATGTATAACTGATTGTGATTAGATAATACAAAGGAACTATTTTTGCATAAAGATCATAAAGAGAGTGTTAATGGCGCATACTGTGTAATAAAGATACACAAAATAAATGTAGCAAGAAAGAAACCTTTCTCCAGAATGGTATGAGCAGCATGAAAAGGAATATTGGCAAATACATCAGTTCCTGGGAACATGACCCAAGTCTTCTCCTTTGAATCATGATTACCACAGGTTGGACAAACCTCTTTCACCAATGGTCTTGATTCAACATCCCTCATTATTGACTCAAAAGGTGTAGGAACACTTGTTTTTGTCGTCTTAGCCCTCCTCCTTAGTGCAGTTAATGCTTCCCTGTTCCCATTCCTTAATCTATCATTTTCAACTAACTGCATTGCATTACACATAGTTTTCTTATACATTTGAACAAAAAAAAATGCTTCAACCTAGAGGGCATTTCAAGTACCTGTTGCCGAGCTAATAAAAGACTTTCACCTTCAATTTCAACCTCAATAAGCTTTTCTTGTAATTGCTTCATCGAGTCGTCCATTTGATCTCTACAAAACACTAAACAATTATGAGTGTCCTCAAATTTCCACAAACTAATTCATCTGATAAATTATTGCAAGAAAAAAATATTATAGTTTTAAATGAAATGCAGATGCAAGTGACGAAGTCATCATCCCAACTTCTGGGCCAAAAAGAAAATAATAGTATAGAAGGAAGTTCAAGTGTAGCACTTCCAATCTCTGATTACCTTATTTGTAACACTATAAATGGATGATAGTAAAATGGAGATTATTATAACTTTAAAATCTCCCAATGACCTAATTAAATCCACAAAAAAATAATTATGGTGAGAGAAAAAGAATCTCATATCAATGTAATGTTATAGAAACATTTCGTTAAAGAATCTCATACATGCTGGTAATTGACACATTGAACCACATCATTACTTGCTCAAAGAGCAAAAACTGGCGCTGTAGAACTTTCTAACATGACAAAAACATACATCAATATCCATGTTATATATACTTTTCATATTTTACCCCCACAACATATAGATCAAATAACAAGGGTTAACTATTCTGGGTAGTGATACAATGAAAGTATACATCACATTAAGCTCAAACTCTGAAAGGACCAAAAGCATACTGGTCTTATAAGTCTAGTGATGGCAAATGGGTGGGTTGAGAAAAAATGGTTTGGCTTGAACCTGCCCATGTTTAATATATAGGTTATAAACGGGTTGTATACCGGGTTACATTAGTCACCCATGTTTTGTAATTGATCTTTCCTTTGTTTTAATTTTAATCATTTAGCAATTATCAATTAAAACACAAGAACAATTATATGATACGAACATTACACCATACCACGATCAAACAATAAATCTAAATCACAACAATAGTTTAACTAATATAAACAACCAATACTAGTCTATTCCATCTGGTTTTACAACCAAAACTTGGAAAAAAAACATAACCAGAGGCATAACATAAAGCTTGTAGCTAATTAATTAAAACATACTAGACTAATTTTGCTTATTTTTCAACAGGAATTTTTTTTTAGAAAAACGAACAAATTTACGAAGGACCACATCAATTTCTCCTAAAGCAAACTCTAATCGAGAAATCTTCCTAAAAACCCAAAAGATAATACCAGCAAGGCGCAGGTTCGACAGTTGTTCTTCTCTTCTATCCCTTACGAGAAAGGGTTTAAAGTTAGGTGGCAATTGGGCTGGTCGGAAATCAAATTTGGGCGGGTCATCGTTGTTCGACAAGATTTTTTATAAGCCAATTTAAGTTACCTATCAACCCAATTTTTAAAGGATTGAAATGGGTTGAGCTAATGAATGAGCAGATCAGCAAACGGGTTAAATTTAATTTTGTCATCCCTAAATACAATTTCAGAATTCAGATTTTAAATTTAAACTCGTTTCTGATACTCAATCATAAAATGGAAAAGGGCTACTTTTGGTTATGTTACTGGATAGTGATTCGATTGCAGGAATCTCAAGGATTCGAGAATCGACAGTGTTCAGGAGAGAACTCGAGAATACAATCAATGGAGATGCATAGAAGTAGAGAGAATAAGAGAGAAGAATGAATTGTATATTTCATATCTTGTATGGAACTGTATTACACTTTATATAGAATTGAAATACAACTGAAATGGATTCAATTCTAACTAACTGTTATTTTGATTTTTGTGCCTAACTAACTAACTGTAACTACTTCTATCACTAACTAATATATGAAAATCTCTTTTTCATGTAAGAGTACTCCCCATACAAAAGATCCTTGACCTCAAGGATCAAAAGAAGGAAATCATGTCTTCAGGACAGTAGCAAATTCCCAAGTGGCAACATCAGTAGCAGTCCAACCCATTTAACCAACACCTGAGCAACAACTTTGTTGCCTCTCTTAACCATCCTTCTTTGCAAAACAGATTCAGGACCAGGACAATTTGGATTAGCCAAATCAACAGTAGGAGGACAAGAAATGGAGGAAGGAACCCCATAACACCTCTTTAACAATAACACATGCACAGTAGGGTGTATCTTCACTGAACTAGGCAAAAGGAGGGTGTAAGCCACCGGACCAACTCTCTTGATGATCTGAAATGGGCCATAATACTTAGCAGCTAGCTTGTGGGAAGAGTGTTGAGATATTGTAGCTTGTTTATAAGGCTGCACTTTAAAATAAACCCAATCTCCAACAGAAAATTGTCTATCACTCCTATGAGAGTCTGCCTGTTGCTTCATCCGAAGCTGAGCTCTTAGTAAGTGCTGTTTCAGTAGCTGCAACTTGAGCTCTATATTCACCAACGTAGTGTCAACTTCAGTAGAAGCATAAGGAAGATGGAGGGGTGGGGGTCGACCATATAAAGCCTCATAAGGGGTTGTTTGAATGGCTGAGTGAAAACAAGTATTATACCAGTACTCAGCCATAGGTAAACAAGCTAACCAATTTGAAGCATCATCATTACAGTAGCATCGCAAATAGGTTTCCAAGCATCTGTTTAACACCTCAGTTTGTCCATCAGACTGAGGATGATAAGCCGTAGAGGTATTCAACAATACACCTTGCAGAGTAAAGAGCTCTTGCCAGAAGGAGCTCAAAAAAACAGCATCTCTATCACTAGTAATAGCATCTGGAAGACCATGGAGTCGGACAACGGTATCCAAGAAAACTTGAGCAACTGATTGAGCTGTATAAGGGTGTTTCAAGGGAAGGAAATGACCATATTTGCTGAGTCTATCAACCACCACCAAAATCACCTCATGCCCTTTAGACTTAGGAAGACCATCAATGAAATCCATACTGATTTGAGACCAAACTACCTCAGGAATTGGCAAGGGTTGTAACAAACCAGGGTATGCAACCAAATCAGACTTGTTCTTTTGATATACATCACATTTTTGAATGAATTCCTTCACCTCCGTCCTTATGTTCTTCCAATAAAACAGTGTCAACAATCTCTTGAGGGTAGCTTCAACTCCTGAATGACCACCAAGAGGCCAGCATGCCACAAGGTAATAATGTCAGTCCTCAAGCTCTATACATTTCCAATCACAAGCTTCCCTTTCCTTCTCAACTGACCCTGTAACCAAGTGAATTGGCTGTGGGAAGTAGGATCCGCCTGTAGCTCGGTGATTAACTGATGCAACTCCTGATCTGAATGCCAACTCGCCACTATAGCTTGAAAAAGATCAATATTAGTAGGTGAAATTATCAAAGCCAGAAATTCAGCTCCAGTCACTCTAGAAAGTGCATCAACTACTTTGTTCTCAATGCCCCTTTTGTACTCAATAGAGTAATCAAATGGCATGAGCTTAGTCAACCACAACAATTGAGAATTAGTATGCAACTTTTGCTCCATAAGAAACTTTAAGGCTTTCTGATCAGTCCTAATAACAAACCTCTGACCTAGTAAGTATTGAGACCACTTAGTAACGGCCTGAACAATTGCCAATAACTCCCTATCATATACTGATAAGGCAGCATGCCGGGGAGACAAAGCTTTACTAATAAAAGCTATAGGATGCCCTTCCTGCATAAGCACAGCCCCTATCCCATAGCCACTAGCATCTGTTTCAACAATAAAAGTCTTGCTTGCATCAGGCAAAGCCAAGACAGGTGCTTGAGTTAGTGCCTCTTTCAATTGTACAAAGGTTTGTTGAGCTGTGGAATTCCATTTGAACTTATCCTTCTTTGTAAGATCATTGAGAGGTCAACTAATCATCCCAAACCCTTGGATGAACCTTCTATAATAACCAGCTAAGCCTAAGAACCCTCTCAGCTGCTTAAGAGTAGTTGGGGCAGGCCAACCTTTAACTGCTTTTGATCTTCTGAGGATCAGTAGACACACCCTCCGCACACCCTCCGTTGTGATAAAGTGACCTAGGTATTCAATCCTTCGAACACCAAAGAAACATTTACTTTTTCTAGCAAATAACTGGTGCTCCACCATCTTCAAAAAGACAGACCTCAAATGCAATACATGATCTTCTATGGTCTTACTATATATCAATATATCATCAAAAAATACCAATACATGCTACCTTAGAAATTGCTGGAACACGGAATTCATTAATCCTTGAAATGTGGCTGGAGCATTTGACAATCCAAAGGGCATGACCAAGTACTCGAAATGCCCAGCGTGAGTTCTGAAAGCAGTTTTAGGCACATCCTCATTAGCCATTCGTAGTTGATGATATCCAAACCTTAAGTCTATTTTAGAGAATATCTTGGACCCTCCCAATTCATCCAATAGGTCCTCCACTATAGGAATCGGAAACTTGTTCTTGATAGTAGACTTATTCAAGTCCCTATGATCTACACATAACCTCCATGACTCATCCTTTTTGCCTACTAACACAGCTGGTGACGCAAAAGGACTACAACTAGGTTGTATAATCCCTTGATCCAACATTTGTTGTACTAGACCCTCAATAGCATCCTTTTTTACTGAAGGATATCTATAGGGTCTCTTATTCACAGGCTCCACACCAGATTGTAGTACAATTCTATGATCAAATATACCTCTAGAAGGTGGTAAACCAACAGGATCGTCAAATAGAGCAAAAAATTCTGATAATACCTCCAATAATGCAGGATTTTCCTCATCCTGTTTGTCATTTTCCAATGCATGCTCCTTCATTTCATCACTCCCTTGAGGGACTACCTGAATCATGCAAAGTTGGGATTAATTTCCTGAGTGTTTGGACAATCTTCCAGCACTAGAAGTTAATACTTGACTGCTAGATCCCTTGAGTAAATGCTTTCTACCCTTGTACCAAAACTCCATTGTTAAACTCCTGAAATTCATCTTGATATCACCTAATGTTAACAACCACTGAACCCCCAACACAACCCCACATGAACCTAGTGGAAGTAGTAGAAAGTCAGCTACAAACCCGGCTTCCTGTAGCAACCAAGTGACAGTAGTCATTTTGTCCACCTTCATACTTCCATTAGCTGCAGCAACCACCTCAGTGTTAATGGACTTCACCTCACACCCTAACTGCTTGACTAAACCAGGATCTATGAAATTATGAGAGCTACCAATGTCAATGAGGATATGTAATGCCATTTTAGAATGATACCCAGTTACTTTCAAAGTCCTAAAACCTAATGACCCATTTAAAGCATGCATTGAGATCTCCATGTGCTCCACAGGTTGCCCAAAATCTAACGTGTCACTCTGTGATTCTTGCAAGATATTCCCTTGATCCTCTACTGAATCCTGCAACTCATCCCCTTCATCCACTTCCAACAAATATAACTGTTTAGAAGTTTTACACTTGTGTCCTGGCGTGTATTTTTCAGAGCAAAAATAACACAACCCTTTGGCCCATTTTTCATTCATCTCCTCTAAGCTCACAGTTCTTCTACCGACTCCTTTAGAAAAGCTGGAATTATTGCTACCTGGAGTAGGTAAAAGAAGCTTACTAGTAAAATTCCTTTGGTCCAAGAACTTCCTTGTATGCATCTGAGGTTGATTATGGTCAGGTTGCCTCACCGCCTGCAGGTATGCTTCCTGCATTCTTGCACTCCTGTACACCTGAGATAATGAAGTAGGATTGGTGATCTTCAGCAATATTCAACTCAGGTTTCAGACCCCCAATAAAACAGCTAATAGCATACCCTTGTGACAAATTCACCCTTGTCAAGTTTCTCTCAAACACCGACTGATAATCCTTTACACTACCAACTTGCTTGATCTTTTTGATTTCCTCCATGGGATCATCAAAATCAGTACCGAATCTATCAACCAATGCCCTCACATAGTCACCCCAATTGGGTGGTTGTAAGTATGGTCTATATCGCATGAATGACAAATGCCATTGGATGGCCTCCCCTTCCAATTGCAGAGCTGCAACTGTAACTTTCTCGTCATGACCAACATTCTCTATGGAAAAGAATTGATCAATTTTGAACAACCATGACCTAAGATCTTCCCCCTAAAACCTCAAGAACTCCATTCGTGACCACCTATTGAAGTTCGATTGGTGAGATTGGGAATTATTACATGTGCGAGGACTTCTTTCCCTTTCCCTAGGAACCCCTAAACCATCATTTCCATCAGAAACACCCTCCTGTCCCAATGGAACAGTACCCCTGCGATTTTCTGCTGAAATCTGATTCCTCAATTCCATCACTGCATGATCTAATTTCTCCAAGGATGAGACCTTACCAGCTAAATTCCCCATCTCTATTACCAAATTTTGCATCATATCCCGTAAATCCCCAATTTCTGCTACAGAATTGTCATTATTTGTTTCCCCAACTGGTCGACTTCCTTTCGCCATCGTTGCCAAGGAACGTTAAGCTTTGATACCAATGTTACTGGATAGTGATTCGATTGCAGGAATCTCAAGGATTCGAGGATAGATAGATTGTTCAGGAGAGAACTCGAGAATACAATCAATGGAGATGCATGGAAGTAGAGAGAATAAGAGTGAAGAATGAACTGTATATTTCATATCTTGTATGGAACTGTATTACATTTTATATAGAATTGAAATACAACTGAAATGGATTCAATTCTAACTAACTCTGTTATTTCGATTTCTGTGCCTAACTAACTAACTAACTAACTAACTAACTGTAACTACTTCTATCACTAACTAATATATGAAAATCTCTTTTTCATGTAACAGGTTCTTGCATTTGTTGTACCAAATATTGAACCGAATTATTTTGGTTCGGTTCGGTTTTTGTTAGTTTGGATTTTGATCAGCCATCTATATAGAAAAAAAAATTAATTTCACAATTCACAAACTAACTAAAGCAAAATCAGAAAAAAAAAAAAGTAAACGGAAGAAGAAAACAGAAATCAAGAAAACAAAAAATAATCAAATACCATACCTGGACTGGACTGGTCGCTGCCGCTGATTGGCTGCTGCTGGTCGCTGCCGCTGGTTCGCTGCTGCTGGTCGCTGCCGCTGGTTCGCTGCGGTCGGCCGGAAGTGGGAAGGGAAGTGCGGCGGTGCACTGCTGATTGCTGAAAAGTGGACAGTGGTGACCTATTTTTGCATTTTGTTTGCCTATAATATTTACTATTATTTAATATTAATAATTAATATAATATTAATATATATTATAATAGTATAATATTACCCGATCCAATTTTAATTGTCATATTTTCCTTTTTTAGAATCAAATTATAAAATTTTTGACTAACATTTTACCATGTATTTTTTATCATATTGATATGCAAAAAATTGCAATTTATAGTACTTTTCGTATATTTTTTGAATATCTAATTTTTTTTGTTTTAAATATCGAATTAATATAATCTAATTTAATTTTAAAAATTAGTCAAATTGACTTTCGAAAAGCACAACATGACAAATAAAAGTGGACGGGAGTATACTTTGGTTAAACCAAAATACCAAAAAATACAAAAATACATATCGAAAACCAAACCGAAATACCGAAAATGTGAAAACATATACCAAAAACCGAAACCGAAATACCAAAAAAATTTGGTTTGATTTGGTATTTTGATTTTTCGGTATTTATGCCCAGCCCTACTTTTTTACTTTCATAATTCAATTTTTATGAGAAGATATATAAAATATTTAAAATTGTTCATAAAAAATAATATATTATATATACATAGTTATAAAAAATATGTATATAATTTGTCGGTTTGATTCAATTATTTCTTGATTGTTTAGCAAAATCAAACCAAATATTATCGTTTTTAATAAATATAAAACCAAATCCAGATAAAATTAATTTATTTAATCGACTTGGTTCGATTTTTACCGAAAATGTGAACATCCCTAGTTTACAGTAACAGAATTATACACAACATTGCATGAGTTCTTTCTCCTATTTTGATATATTGTATACGACTCTTGTGAATTTATTGTGTGGTGGAACCATTTACTTCTCACCCAATTTTTCTGTTTTTTAAAATGTATTTACTCAAAGAATTTTAATTTTATAAATGCAAAGGTGTAATAACTCTCGTTTGATGGCTAGGAAACATCATATGTCAATTTTAACGAAAACAATATTTGATGCTTTGATCTCTTCATGGTATCATAGGAATTTATGAGATTCAGAACTCAAAAGTAATTAAGCAGAATATAGTATTCAACTTTTCAGATTGCGCATCGGAAAATAAAAAAGAGTAGTTTGGTTATACAAGAGAGAAAGAAAAAAGAGACAAGGAATCATATTTTATAAAGTAAAAAGATGATTCAACATATTAGTACGTAAAAATAAATTGAAATTCCATTTATTTCATTCATCTTCCAATGTTTATTTCCCTTGATGAGCAGAATTAATCGCGATTTTAGTTTAGGCATGAATACGCCAAGGATTTTTCCTCAACCAACTCCTTCGCGGTTGCATCCATCTTGGCCTTTGAAAACTCGTCTATCTTTAGACCTGCATCAACGATGAGGATCTTTAGGCAAGCTTTAAACAATAGATACTCCCTTCGGTTCATATTATTTGTCTTTTAAAACTTTAGGCTACTCCTTAAGAAAGACATTCTTAATATCCTTAATTATATGAGTATATCTCTAATGTACTCTTTTACTGTCCCAATTATTGAAGTATGTAATTGATCATAAATGAGACCAGAAACTAACCTTGCACAATTGACCATTCTCCTTTCTCACAAGTAACAGGGAAAGAGTAAATTAAACCAGCTGGAATGCCATAAGATCCATCAGAATAGACCCCCATTGAAACCCATGTCCCCTGAACAAAACATGTAACAAAAATTTAGCCCAATAGAGAAATGACATGCATTTTATAGAGGTAAGTAGTATACGGAAGGGAAGCCTTGGCATAACTGATAAAATTGTTGTCAGGAGGTGACCCATTTTAATTAGAGTGAGTAACAAAAATGGATGATACTTAACCTTTGGAGTGCCGAGAACCCAATCACGTATATGATCACAAGCTGAGCTAGCTGCAGACAATGCACTTGATAGCTTTCGAGCTTTTATGATAGCGGCTCCTCTTTGTTGCACTGTGGTGATGAATTCCGTGTTCAACCTAACATTTTTATATTAGTACTGATTTGATCTTCTTATTAGAACGAAAAATATGAAAGACTTAACTGTAGAGCATTTACCATTGATCATTAGCAACAAGTTCTCTGACAGGCTTTTCTCCAGCAGCGGTTTTCACCGTTGCATGATTCACATCTGGATACTGAGTTGATGAGTGATTTCCCCATATTGTCACATTCTTTACATCACCAACGTGAACGTTTAGTTTCTCCGAAACCTGACCTAAAGCTCTGTTGTGATCAAGCCTTGTTAGGCAGGTGATGTTTTTCGCTGGAAAGGAAGGGGCAAATTCTTTCAAAATAAGTGCATTGGTGTTAGCTGGATTAGCAACAACCAAAACCTGCAACAATTCGAGACCACGATTAAACTGTAATGTTACAGAGATAATTGAATAACAAAGTTTTGTTACCTTGCAATCAGGGGCAGCATGCTGCTCTAAGGCAGAGGCCTGTGCCTTGTAAATTGAAACATTTTTCGTCATCACGTCCTTTCTTTCCATCCCTTCTTTTCGTGGAAATCCACCAACCATAACAGCAACATTGACGCCTTTACAAGCTTCAACAACATCCGTGGTAGCAACAACATCTGTGGAACAATAAATTTAATTAACAATGTAAGAAATTAAGAAAAAAGTGGTTTATCTCTTACTGCATTTTACCTTTGAGAAGAGGAAAAGCTGCATCAATCAATTCCATTTTCACTCCTTTTAAGGACTCAGCAGCTGGTTCAATATCAAGCATGTGTATGATAACAGGTTGATCAAGGCCTAACATGGCTCCTCTCGCGATCATCGGAACAAGAGCATATCCAATTTGACCTGTTACAAGATGTTCAAACCAACAGGAAGCATCAACATATATACAGTTTTGACAATTTTAGTTTTCAGATATAAGACAATTGACATGATTTTCAATTCAATTCCTTCTTGAAGCTAACATCTTAAACTTTTAGATGAGATGATTACACTGATAGTACACTTCAACATGGTATCACAACAAACAGAAGACCTGAGATTGAATTCACCGCCACCAAGACAGAATAAATCAAATAAAAAGTTCACAAAAAAAATGCAGTAACATAATGAAATATAAATTTAACATGCCTGCAGCACCAGTAACAAGCACTGTAATAGGATCCTTTTCTATATTCAAGAAGCTCCATATATGCCTAACAATCTTCCATGACAAATATGCACAACCCAACAAAACAATAGGCTTTTCAATTGAACCCCAATATTCCATTAATTTTATAATTAAGAAGAAAATTCACAAATAATTGAAATTAGACACTGTTAAAATGATACCACATACATAATTTAAAGGAAAATTTCACACAAGAACAGCAAAAGACTTTAAAGACAAGGCACCTAACTAACCCAATCAAATCAAATACCAAAGACAAAATCCACAAGCTATGAAATAGAATAGTAACTCATCCATGTCAAGAAAAGAACCTCATACAATTATACCAAAAAATTAGAACATAATAATGGTTAATTTAAAAAATAATAATTATACCAGCAGCTCCAGTGACAAGAACTCTAGTGGGCTGTTTTGCCATGGTTGAAAAAATAAAAAAAATGTAGATTTAGTGTGAGTTAGAATATTGTGATGAATGTTAAAATTGTTATATATATGGATTTTAGGATGTTAATATCGAAATTCAAGGAGAATTATAAGGAGATAAATAGTCATCAAAAGAAAATGTAGTCACATGAAAAGCTGCATGTTAGTTGATGCCTCATGGACTTGGCACTATACTAGTTAATAATGGTTGAATAAATCAAATTCAAAAACCTCAAAACTTTATGTTAGCTTAATTATCCGCTTAACGTAGATAATTTAAATAGTCACGGCTAATTTGGATGCTGAAAACTTGTGAAAGTGTGACACATACGCTGATACGTGAGTTTTCTGGTCCATGTAAGATTTTTATAAAGATAAAATTTATGTTTTATCTTTTAAAATCATCTTTTTTCTTTGGCCAAAATCTGTAAAACAAAAAAAAGTCTGAAATAAATATTTTGATTATAATTTTTTATTTAATTAAAGATAATGATATTCTAATCAAATTCCCTACGTTCTATATACTTGGCCAAGAAAAGAAATATACATATTTAGAACAATAACTATATATCCAAAGAAGAATTAAATATACGTAGTTGAAATATAAAATCATTGAAAAATAATACACAATTTTTTTCTTTTTATTAAAAAACACCATTTGAACTTCATTAATTTGGTTAAATGTCCTTTTAATTTGTCTAAAATAAATAAACTTTTAACTAATATTTGGATCCAAAAATAAATATACATATAGTTGAAACAAATAATCATTTTATCTAAATAAAAAATCAGGATACAATATGCGATGTATATTTTTTAAAAGAACAAGAGTATTACCATTAGAACAAATAAATCTTTATATTAATTATGTGGCAATTAATAGTTGAAAAATATCCTACTTGAAAGTTGAATTTTATTTTTTCTCCTGACTAAAAAAAGAGTATATTCACGCTTTTTGCCACAACGTCTAGAAAGATCGAAGCTATCAAATTACCAAATTCAAAAGATAATTAAGCTAACATAAGATTTAGATATGCACGGAATAAAACTCGCCAAATTCAGAAAAAAATTGATCTATTCGGCCTAATATTTTTGGTTTTACTTTTACTTTATACATCAAAGAAAAGAAGACCTAAACTAGTACTTTATTTTTGGGCATGTATATAATTAATTCATCCTTATTTGATTCGTGAAGTGCTAATAGTCCTTCTTGTTTATCAAACCGAAGAACTTTTAGGCATGACAAAAGCTCTTTTCAAAAAGTAAAACTAGTGAGATTCAAAAACGCAAGTACTATCTCATTACAAATATTTGAAATTATCGGGCTACAATAATTTGTTGTGTTAAGAGTGTCCAAAATATGTTATTTAATTATTTCGCATCTCATTTTACTTGTATAAATGATATTTTATTCCGACAAAGGGTGTCGAAATTGAACACCATGACCACATTTAAAAAAAAAAAAGGACACCCTGACCACCATGCAGGTGTTTGTCTGTTCAATATGATGGAAAATGTTTTTTCTAAAAAAATAAATGAGTTTTTCTCTTCATACAAATATTTTAATTAGCAAATTAAGGATAAGTAATATTTTGAACGGAGGACAAAGGTAAACCATTTGACAGAGTTTAAAAGGTAAATCTAAAACCTTTTTCTCTTTGCGTAAATATTTAAATTAACAAAAATTTAAAATCCATGAAATGCGGTAAAGTGGCGCAATTCATGCACGTCCAAAAGATTAATAAAAAAAAACATAATTTCAACGTTACCGAAATAAATTATAAAATTGAACTAAATTTGCCCCACCTTATCTAGGATGTGGATTGTGGGAAGTAGCTAAAGTCTAAACATACGTTTAAGTTGGATGGGTTAATCATATTTTAATACTAAGATTTATAATTTGTTTGATCAAATTTTCAAGAAGCTAAAATTGTTTATTTTTTAAAAAGTTCAGTGTTTGTTCAAGTTTTTGAGAGAAAATAAGTATTTGGGGGAGTAACATCAATTGTTTTTCAGAAGCTAAAAAAATAAATTACTTTTGAAAAAAAATACACTTAAAAATACTTTTTTAAAACTTGATTAATTACTACTCAAAAATACTTTTTAAATTTATTTTCCAAGCATGAATTGCTTCTCACAAAAAGTATTTTTCTTCTGGCTACTGTTTATTGGTCTCAATACCTCCAATATAACACGTTAATTATTGGCTCAAGATAGACATCGGGCCATGATCTAATTAGCTAGTATATAGCCTAAACATAATTAAAAAAATAACAGTTAATTCCATTAATGTGCAACTTTCATTTATTAATGAAAATAAATGAAATGGAGGTCTCGAGTTCGAGTTCGGAGAAAATCTTGTTGGGAACACCACTCCGAATGAATTTTGCAGTGTGCGATCTAAATTTAGTCGGAGCTCTAATGTGGGCTTCAAACACCCGGAGAGAAACAAAAAAAACGTTGGTGTACGAGATAACAACGATATTTGGATTTGAAAGTTGATACTAATATATCAAGTATCACCTCACCTCCACGTAAGACAAAATGAGATCAGAATAACGTTTATATATATATATATATATATATATATATATATATATATATATATATATATATATATATATATATATATATATATATATATATATATATATATATATATATATATATATATATATATATATATATATATATATATATATATATATATATATATATATATATATATATATATATATATATATATATATATATATATATATATATATATATATATATATATATATATATATATATATATATATATATATATATATATATATATATATATATATATATATATATATATATATATATATATATATATATATATATATATATATATATATATATATATATATATATATATATATATATATATATATATATATATATATATATATATATATATATATATATATATATATATATATATACTTGCTTTATCTCATATTATTTGTCATATTTCACTTAATAAGAATTAGATTATATAAATTTTAGGAGTAATTATTATTTTAAAATATGTTTTTTCATCGTATCAAGATATTAACATCGGAAAATTTACAATTTGTATTCTCTTTGTTTCAATTTATTTGTTTAACTTTCCTTTTTAATCTGTTTTAAAAAATGCATCTTTTCTTTTTTAGTAACTCTTTCCTTCCAACTTTTCAGGTGACATGTTCAAGATCACAAGATTAAATGACATTTTGGTACATATAACATATCTTTAATTTAAGACTATACAAATTTAAAACTCTTCTTTAATTACTTTGTGCCAAATCAAAATAAGACAAATTAAAACGAAAGTAATACTATTTATTATATAATTTTTGAATATCTAAATTTTAAATATAAAATATTGTCTAATCTAAATGATCTTTGAAAATGAATGAAATTGAATATTTAAAAGGAAACCTAATAACTAATTTTGGAACAAATGGAGTATATTAAGATATTATATTATATAAATTTGATCACAAATTATAGGTGTGACATTCTTATACATTTTTTCATTTTTATTTTTTGCCAAAATGGGTAATTCCATCACTGATTTAAGCAATATATATATAAAAAAACGTGATAAAAAGATTTTTTTTTAAAAATATTATCTCCAAAGAAAGAAAAAGGAATTCCTTAGAAGTTCCGTCACGGAAGAATTTTCGTCCGTATGATGGCTAATATACAATGAAGCTGACTCACACACTCATGTCATAAGTAATTTCTTCTGCTATTTTAAAATAAATAATTATTTATCAAAATAAAAATTATATATATAGTATATCTTTTATATATTTAATAAGCAAAAATATAATTATTTAATCGATCAGTTAAATATGTACCTTATCTGTTAATTGGAAATTGGTGTGAAGATTTTTTCTTAATTATTTGGGATATTAATGCCACCTCTAAAGTAGGTAAAGTTTAGGTACAAAAAAAAAATTAGCACTGCATTCAATCTAAAGGGGTTGGAGTACCTTGTCAAAACTCTACAAGCAATTGTCAAAATAACAAATGTGGACCTCTTTGGCACTTGGCAAAGAAAAATTGTGCTTTCGTTTTAATTTATTTATCTATATATTTTTATTTCGTTATATATATATATATATTTCTTGTGAATTGTTTAATTTCAAATTTTCATGAATCATATAACGTTCTGCTCGATGATTATTTATTATATTATATTATAATATTTAAAAATATAATGTTTAAATAGATTATAGTATTTTCTATTCTTATATGGTGTGACACATTAATAATTTAAAGAATAAATATACCGAAAAAGTAGGGTATAAGATAAAACTATCATAAAAATATAGATTATTAAATTAAATATAGTAATAAGTAAAGTTTTTTTTTTAAAAAAAGGGACAACAACGTAATCAAATCGATGGTTACACCAGAATGAGTCTATCGATAAATTTAACAATAAGATACAATAAACTTGAAATAATATTAAAAATAAATATTATATTTAAAAGAATCGATAACAATCATCCAAATAAGCTGTAATAACAATAAATTCTACACATCTTTAATTTAAGTAATAAAATTCAATTTTTTTAATTTCGTATTAAATTAAAATCATACAAATAAATTAAAACAGATAGCACACATGCTAGGAAACTGATAGGATTAAGGTAAAAGAAAGGTGGGATTTAGCCTATTAATACTCATAATTAGGCAAATACAAAAAATGTGAGCCCTGCCGCATGTCAAAAGAAATCTGTGATTCTTAAGCTCTCAATTTTGCTGCTTTTGTATAAGTAAAGTAAAGAAGATAAAGATTTAAACTTTACATTTGGTTAACAGAAATATGCCGAGCTTCAAATCAACATCTATTTTGAGGCGTTTTCTGCAGAAATCCCGGTTGGTTTCTCAGTCCAGAAGCTTTTGCGGTGTTTCTAGCCATGTCATAATCGATGAACCCGAAAGCACAGTGAGCCCATTTAAGATTCTATAATGAAAAACCCCATTTTATTTATATTGTAATAATGATTATATGAGTTGCATTTCTCAGGTTTTAGTGGAGGGGAAAGCTTCTTCAAGAACAGCAATTCTTAACAGACCCCATGTGTTAAATGCCATCAATTATTCACTTGTTAGTTTCTTGCCCTTTTACTTTTTGCTTCTTTTTCACCATTTTGGAAATCTGTAGCTCTCTTTTTGGATTTTTTATTTATACCCACCAAGGGAAATCGTGTTTTTATGTTGAATTGGCTCTTGTTTTGGCTTCAGGGGTCAAGGTTGATGAAGCTGTACAAAAGTTGGGAGGATGATCCTGATATTGGATTCGTGGTATTGAAGGTAATCTGTTGAGTAAATCACTGTTTTAACTTGTGTTTTATTGACAAAATAAAAAATTGCTTTTATATTGCTCTGCCTATTATTGTTTTGCAAGGTTATTTTAAGGTGAATTTACTTATATGTTGGTCGATTGAGTAGTACTGAGTTATTCTTTTATCTTTGAAGGGAAATGACAGGGCATTTTCTGCTGGGGGTGACATTGTCTCTCTTTATAATTTGCTAAAACAAGGTACAGTGCATAATTTTGACTGCTGTAATTCACGAGTTAATATCTCAAAACGTCACTCAACTTTGAGAACTTATCTAGCAAAGTTATTGAACTTTGTTTTGTATCCGCCTTTCTATCAATACATCACTCAATTTAAATTTATCAGTTAAAAAGATTGACATGACAAGATAGATTATTTTTTATGCCATGTATACATAAATGAAGTTTACCCCTACTTAAGTCTGCAGATTGAAATTTATAAGCAGATCTAAATTAGTTGAGTGATTTTATTGATACAAAAGCCTAAGTTGAGTGATTTTATTGATAGAAAGGTCTAAGTTGAGTGTTTTATTGATACAAAACAAAGTTCAATACTTTGCTAGATAAATTTCCAAAGGTGAGTGTTGAGATATTAACTCGTAATTCACAATGATTTTGTTCATATTCTGCTACATTGCAAGTGATATCTAGTTGAGCAGAATGTTCTGAGTAGGAAAAATTAAGATGATTCTGGTTGATCATATATATAAACTGCAGCAAGTGTCTTAACTATTGCTGCCAATCTTCTTTTAGCTCAATTTGTAATTTAATCTTCTCCAGCCTTTGTTTAATATTGTTTGTATTGGATGGACGCAGGGAATTTTCAAGACTGTAAAGAATTCTGTTGGACAATGTATAGCTTAGTATATGTTATTGGCACATACTTGAAGCCACATGTAAGTATAATCATTCTTCAAACATCAGATACTAAATGAAGCTGTTGTCTTGAATTTCTTTTGTTTCTCCCATTATATAAGTATCAAGAGCTTTTTTTGTATTAACTAGTCTTTGATACAGTCCAGTGCCTTATAAGTTCTAACTGCATCCAGACTTACACATCACAAATTTATGCTATATTGGAACCTAAGAGTTTCTAAAATGTAGAAGTTCCATTAGGCGGAGAATCATCAAGGATGGATCGCCCTACACTATCAACATACTCATACTAATGGTAGATTTGTCGCTAACTAATTTGGAAATGAAAGAAGTGTACTGAAAGCCATTGGTACTTGTTTGATCATCACACTGATAGCTTCAATAGTACACTGAAAAGTTTGTGGTTTGGTATTTCACCGGTTAGTAATTCAGTATACATATGCTAGAGGCCTCCTTCACCATGACATTAGTGGCTTTGCCGTTTGTGCTACCCTTCGCCCGATATTGGCTTGGTTACTGCTTCCGCCTCTTTAAGCATGAGAATCCAATTTTTACTGTTATGTCGAGACCTTTGTACTTTTGGCAGGCAGTTTTAAGGATACTATTTAGAGGAACAATCTAGATCTTTAGCAGATAGCTCAGTTCCATTAATTAGATTCTCTCCCATCTTACTGTGGTTAAGATGCTCAGAGACAACACTTTGACGGTTAATTACACCAACCACTTTCTGATTAAAAAGGTGTTCAGTGAGTTAGATGTGTCTTGCCAAAGTTTGATGAATCTTATATTTAGAGTCAAAATAGGAACACAGTTACTTTATTTATGCTAACTGCTATAGAATCTTCCTAACTGTGCCTGTTGAAGGAAATGTAATTTGTCACAATATATTTGACTCTACCCTAGGATAAATGCTGATTTGATCCAATTGTTGTAGATATTCAACTCCACAAGATATTTTCAGCTTCGCTATAACATCTTTTTTTTCTTTTTTTCTGTTGTTAATCATAGAGTTGTTTCTTCAAAAATGCTTGAAACATCATTTTCCAGTCTAGAATTCTGGAGTGCATTTGATAGTAGTTAGGAGTATTATCTTTGTCTCTTAATATCTTTCTATTGATTAGAAGCTCGTACACACTTTCTGATTTGGGTTACTTTGCTTTCTTGCCTCCTCAATTCTGTGTTAGAATTTAGGAGTATTGCATATTCTTTACTTATCATACTTTTGTTGACATTAACTGGTCACTGGACACTATTTCGAAACCATGTAGGTTGCTCTTTTGAATGGAGTTACCATGGGTGGTGGGGCTGGCATCTCAATTCCCGGAACTTTCCGCGTCGCAACTGAAAAAACTGTATGGAAAAGACTAGTCAAGTTTTATTTGTTTTAGCTTTTACTTTGTTGGTTCAAAATTAATTCTCCTAGTCCAAGAATTTCTAGACTACATTTCTAAGCAATGTTAAGTTTCATTTGTGTTCATTCTTATATCTGTGTAGTGATTTCACGTATCATGAACTTTATGTTCTTCTATTTAAAAATTATAAGTTGTATGTCGATGGTTCTATACTGTATGAGATAAAGTGCAAGCATGTTCTCTGGATACAAGTAGTGATTCCTTTTTCCTTAAAAATCATACTTTCTCCTCCTGGAACTAAAATCCTTCTCTGCTTTCTACTTCTTGTAAAATTCTATTTTTTGATAAAGGGCAGAATCTACACATGAATGCCTGTTGAAGACTTTGGAGTGGTCGTGAATGGTCATAAGCTTTATTAGACCTGAACAGCTATTTCCGAGCCCAAGAACTGCATCTCTTGCTTTCCATTCCCATTCTCATTAGAATAATTCTATTAATGGGAATGAATCAGGATTGTACCTGCTTGAGAGAATTGAAACATGTCGACTGTTCAGTACTGGAGAAGAAAGAAAAAGTTATTCTCCTTTTCTCTCAAGGCTGCTACTGGTTCCTTGGTATCCTGAAGGTGACAAAGGTGGAATAGTCATGTAGAAGAAACATTAACACTTGTATCCCTTTCGAGAGATGGGAGGAATGGGGAAAAAATGAGGTAGACTATTTTATTCTATTTCCTCTCTTTTTACTGCTTCATTGATGGATAAAAGAAGAGAAGTTAGAGAAAGGGGCAGTGTAGTCCTTGAAAGTCCTTTTTGAGACTGTAGTCTGATCCCCAATCAAGAAACAAAGAAAAAGGAATGTGATGGCTTGAATGGATAGTTTCTATAATGATAGGTCAAAGCAAGAGTTTATCAAGAATCTGATTCATTCTGTAGAAACTCATCGATGGGATGTGACACCTTAGGATCAAAGATTGGGGAGAGACGTGCAATGAAGGCTGACCTAATGAGATTTATATTTTAATCATTCCTGAATACTTGTCATTTACAGTACAAATTGAATAGAAAATCTGCCTTGAGAACTTATTTATGATTTCGTACTAAACCCGGTAAATGAACAAATAGGTAGTCTTTCAGGTGGGAATGGGGTGAGAAACTTAGAAACCATATTAGGATATACTTCATACGGGCGGAAATGAAGCATAAAATTGCATTTCCTTTATGATTGATCTCAGGTTCAGTTCCTTATTATTGTAGTTTTTGAGGCAAAGACATTATGCTGCATCCCAGCATTTAGATGGTCAAGGTTTCAGCCAGTTTATGTGCTACCGCTTTATTTTAGGCTTCATTTATATCTGTATTTGGTTTCTTAAGGGAGAAGTTCGAATCCTAGTGCAACAAACTTATACCGCGAACTTCTCCTCTGGCTCTTCTCTTTTTTCTCCCCTTCATTGATTGTTTTGGCTACTTCTCTGTTATTAGCTATAATCTATTCGTGAGTTAATACTGAGTTCATTTTATAAAATTCATTGTTTTCTCTTCATATATTAAAGGCTCTATATTGATGAACTTTCTCTTATACCAAAAAGTGAAATAGTAATTATGTTTGTTTATTATGAAATCTTTTGACTCCTTGTGAAGAAGCTTGTTTATTTCCATTATATGTGATTTATAACGACAGACTTAGCGTTTTTAAAGTCCAGAAACCATTAGATATCTTGGTCTTATTGCAAGGTTATAATCTGATTTTGATTTTCTCAAGAACTAAATGAACGTGCAGGTAAATTAGTCAAAGAATTTTTTTATTGAACTCAAAAGTCTAAGAGGTCTATTAAATTTGGACAGTGCTAGGTGATAATTTAGATGTTTCAACTTTCAAGTGCTGTAAGTTATTGATTTTTCACAGTTCTTATAGGGTATTTGGTGTTGCATCATGTAGGTTTTTGCCACACCAGAAACATTGATTGGTTACCATCCTGATGCTGGGGCATCATTTTACCTTTCTCGCCTCCCTGGTTATTTGGGTAAATTCTTTTGCTGATCTCATGTTGTGGTTTGGATTCATCAGTAACTTCTATCAGGTCATATGGCTGAGCGCCTTTGATGATGAATTATCTAATTTGGAACTACTTTTCTGATCCCCTCCCTACACACACCTTCTTCCTCAATCTCAAATTCTCTCTTAGTTTAGGGTAGAGTCTACATGTAGGAGGTGCCCATTTTCTATGAGGAAAATAAACATGTCAATATCTGGACGATTTCCTTCTTATATATTTGTTATCAAATTATCTGCCTTAGGCATGATGTTCTTTTTATTTCATCTTACTTTTCCCAATCTCCTTGGGCAGTCAGCTTGTGTGCCTCCCCCTGCTTCATGTATTTTGGATATTACGACTCTTCACTTGTGCTTTCTTTTTTTCTTTTTTTGAAATTAGTAATGTTGTTTTCCTCAGCATTTGGTGACCTCCAAAAATTCGTACATAGAGGGGCTAGGAAGGCTAATTACAAAGATCCTAACATATCTACTAGTTGCTCTACCTCCTCTATACACAGTGGCGGAGCCAGGATTTTCAGTAAGGGGGTTCAAAATTTAAAAATATAGACACACGAAGTAGCCGAAGGGGGGTCGACATCTACTATATATACCTAAAAAATTATTTTAACCATGTATAAATCATACAATTTTCCGCCGAAGGGGGTCGGATGACCCCCTCATTGTAAGGTGGCTCCGCCACTGTCTATACATTCCTGTTTACACCAAAAATACAAATATGCAATGCAATTTCTTTGACTTTCTGTATGGAGTTTGATTTGTTCTCATAGCATCTTCCATTTCTTTCCTTCCATACTGACCACCATATGCAAGCTGGAATAATTCTCCACCACTTTTTTTTTGGCTTTTTACTGCCTCCTCTCCTGATCCAGCAACTCAACAGGTCAGCAGTATGTTCTGGCATCGTTCAGCTGTTACCAGTGAGCCTCAAAAACAGAGACCATAGTTGACCCGTGACTCTACAGTGTAGAAAAAGATAGCTGTTGGTCTCATTTGTCTCATTGCATAGAAAACACCTTGGTACTAGTTGTACACCTTTCCTCTGCAGTACCTCCTGTGTCAGACAATCCCTCTTAGCTACCAACCATACAAAACATTTGATCTTGGTTGGTGCTTGGCTTGTCCATACATATTTCCATCTAGCCAATCTGAGGCCTTGTTGAGTTCCCATTTCCTTCTTATAAGGCTTATTAACTGTGAATCTTCCATCCTCAGAGTGTACCCACGAGATTGTGTCTGGCCTTTCTTCACTTGTGCTTTCTTCTGTTCAGTATTTGTCTGAACTGCCCTTTTTTGCATTTAACTTCGTACCATGATGTTAATATGTGGCTCCCTATATTTGTTTATTTATTATCTTTACATGGTTTCGGACTAAAATTACAAGGCCTTTTATTTGTAGATATCACTGATAACTGATAAGTCAACATGCTAGTCGCTAGATCATGTAGGATAACAAAATGATTTTGATTTGCAGGAGAATACCTGGCCCTAACTGGAGATAAGATCAGTGGAGCAGAAATGATTTCCTGTGGGCTTGCTACACACTACTCACACAGTGCAGTAAGTTCTGTGCTTAATTTGTTTTGCACCTTGGTGCCAACAGCCTACTTGGGTTATTTGACAATAGTTCTGGAAACTTCTTATCTGCCCTCTCTATTCATCTCAGAAAATTCCCTTAATTGAGGAACAACTTGGAACGTTGATTACTGATGATCCCTCAGTGATTGAAAGATCTCTTGAAAATTGGGGAGAGATTGTCCATCCAGATCCGGCGAGTATACTTCACAGGTACCTGTCATCCTGGATAAACATGTAAAATGAATGTCGAAAAATATGTTGGTTCTCGTTAAGTGTTAAAGGGGTGGATTGATACAGATTACCGTTTTATGTTATGGGATGCTTTCGGATTTGAAGCACCTTTTCTAGTTGTTAATCAAGCATGTATTGCTCCAGTCAGTTAACTCCAAAAAAATCTACATCTTCAGGGAACACCCTCATATTTCTTATCAGACATAGAAACGATCCCTTGGCTGCAGCCTTGCATCATCATTTTGCTTGCTGTACGAAAACAAGTTATAGGTTTGATTGGATGAGAAACTTGCAATCATTTCTAGTAACATATTTTATGCTAGTCAAAAAGAAAGGATTGCAAGTCAAATCTTTTTTTTTCTTCTAGGAATCAAATTGGTAATTTCTGGCAAATTGTTTAATTTTTTAAACAGAGGAAATCCTGCAACTAGCTCTTCAAATTAAACTTCGCATAGGTTTCAAGTGCCAGAAATTGTTATTTTTTTCTTTATAGAGAAACTGGTCGTATCACCAACTTGCCCTTGAGTTGTATAGAATGCATCAACAGGTGGAGCAAAATTTCAGCTCTCTGAAACATAACATTACGTATGGAAACTTTGTGGCGCCTGATAACTTTTTTCATGGTTCCGCATGGATCTTTTGGTCTTTGTATTTAGTCTTGTTCTTTAACCTTTTGTTCTCAAAAATATAATAATATTATTTTCTTATTGAGTTGTGTGTGATCTTGCTTGCAGATCAATCTGTATTTTGATAGCTTAAACTAATCCATCTTTCTCTTTCTTTAGGATTGAAACTCTTGATAAATGTTTCAGCCATGACACAGTTGAAGAAATTATTGATGCATTGGTGAGCATATAGTTCCTCTGTGTGTGTTTCCGTGTTTTCCTTATGCTGCGAAGGTCTCTGAATGATACAAAGTTCTGTACATTGATTGATTTTAATTTGTTTAATATCTCTGATGGGAAAAGAAAGAACAGGAACTAAACATGTGGTACTGAAAAGGTGGCAGCTATTGCCAACATATGTGAAGACCATGTTCGACTCCAGTAACATGATATGTTCATATTAGAAGTGGATGAAGCATCTCTAGCTCTAGAACAACATATCTTAATTCCATCTAGACTGGGGTGTGAAGGCTATTACCGAATAAGAAACTTTATCGGATGGACATACAATCACAATGTGAACAGTGGAATCATAATTCTTTAAAATAACGGTGGTATTTGGGCAAATGTGCTCTCATATTGATTATTTCACTAGATACCTGGTATCTCGCACCAACACAAGTATTGGGTAACTCTGGCTCCCAAATCACTTAACTTTTTCTCTGTCTGCAGGATTTGAAGCCTGATCTTCCATGTTTTCATACACTTCTTCGACTGTTAGGCTACACCCTTGGGTGGTTGTAGAAACATAATTGAACTGATCAATACAATAACGTTCAGCATCTGATTGCTTTGCTTTTGATATCTTGGCCTTCACAAGTTTCCACTCGTGAAAAATCTGGAAAAAAACGAGGACCATTGTTCAGCCTACTCTTTGCTTGCTCCCTGAGGTTCTAAAAGTGCATATAGATCCAAGTGCTGTTGTCACACTAAACTGTATCAATCATTTCTTTGGAGAAAGTACATTGTGGAGATTTTAATTTCCCATATGCTAAAATGCATGGAGAGGCCTTCCCATGATGCACTTTTTTGACAATTGTACAAGCTGAGTCATTGAAATCTGCTATACGTGTGAAAGTTTTTAAACACAGGTGTGATTACATTTCTAAAAAGAAACTTTACTAATGTCAGGAGAGCGAGGCAGCCAAGCAAGATGCATGGTGTGTTGCAACATTGAGAAAACTACAAGAAACATCCCCACTGAGTTTGAAGGTTTCACTGAGATCTGTAAGTTGTAATTCTTTTTTTTCCAGATAGAATATTCTCTCTTCCAGCCACCAGGGCATTGTGAGATGACCATCTACCAATGCCTACTCTCAGATCCGCGAAGGTAGACATCAGACTCTGGACCAGTGCCTAAGGCGTGAGTATCGAATGTCAGTACAAGCTTTATCTGGACAAATAACTAGTGACTTCTGTGAGGTAATATATCTTTGCAAAATAAACAATCTCAGTTTTACATCCGTGGATGATCATCACTGTGCATTAATAATATCTTCTTATCAGGGGGTTCGTGCACGGCTTGTGGATAGAGATCTTGCACCTAAGGTAAACCAACATGTTATGTTAGTGAATAGTGATCCTCTTTCCAGTGAAATTTTCCTAACCGTGTCCTTTAACCTTGGAGAGCGTTTCTTGATTTATGTTAAAACGTGCAGTGGAATCCTCCAACCTTGGAAAAAGTAACCGATGACATGGTAGATCAGTACTTTTCTCCACTAACAGCATTTGAGCCTGAACTGGAGCTACCAACACAACAGCGAGAAGCATTTACATAACTTTTGGGTAGGGAAACTTTTCAACTTCGAAGATAACAGAAGAAAATAGGAAAATGAGAAAGAAAATATGTGAATATCAGTTATCTTTTCGTCACATTACAAACACTGAGCAATTCAGTCTTGATATAGTTGCATTTGCAAATCTGCTCTTTCCTATATTGAAAAAAACCAATGATATGCCTTGGCAAATCGCCCAAATGATACGACTGCTTATTCTTTTTTTCATCTTCTTGTCTTAGAAGATTCTCGGAGTAATTTACCTTGTATACATCGGCAGTATTACAAAAACATATATTCAGTTGTTATTCTATATGATACACATGAAAATATATACCGTCATCATTATATGATATAAAAGAATTATGCTGTCAATATCAAGAAATTAAACTCTTTTAGAAGTGGGACACTATGGAGGGACGGGTAAATTCAAGTCAGTACTTTTGTCCATTTCTTCTGTGTTTGGGGTGGGAAGATGGTTAGCTTTTTGCTTTTCAACATATCATTAAACCTCTCAAACTGCACTCTGTAATCCTTTCAACGGGAATACACAACCTATATGTATGTATATAAGCAATTATTTGTATACATTATGGCATGTTACTGTTTTATTCAGCATATCAAAATTGACTGACCAGTTCTGGTCCTAAAGATTTCACAACATTGCTCCCACCCAAGGAGACAAATTCATAAAAAAAATAATTAAACAGGATGTAGTCGCAGGAGCTTCAAAGGCACACCATTTTTTCAACTTTCTTTGCTGGCCTTGTATGTGTTAACAAGTTGCGTTTGCGTATCTCCTGAAACCGGGGCATGCTCTCTGTATTCCATTGTGAACTCACCTTTCCCCTGCATGAAACAAAACAATGATTTATATCACTGAAATTCACTAAGCAAACAGAGCACAGAGGTTGGTATCACATATTTCTCACTATGCATTATACGCATGATTAGGGGAAAAGGAAAAGAAAACAAAGTTAGAGGAGATGAATAACTTTAATTTGTGATTTGATATTAAAGAAAAGGAAAGAATGTGTCTCACTTCACCTTAACACCTTAATGACATATTTTTCTACTAGTAAGCCTTGTGTCTTTGTGGTATCACAAAAGTGTCTTCAGAACGTGTTGCTTTTTTTTAGGTTTCCACTCACTTGTATGACAAAATTAAAATTATTTATGGCATTATCCATCATTTTTCTCTTCTCCTGCCTTCCTTTCACTCCTACTATGTCCAAAAGCTTTAAAAAAAATTGGAATCACCTCCGTCCTTCCTCTCCCTTGATTCAATAAAAGAGTTCTGTTGACGAACTGGAAACAAAATTACTGACCTGTGTCATTGATCGAAGAGATGTTGAGTACCCAAACATCATGTTGAGAGGAACCTGAGAAATAAATAGTATAACCTCAGCTCTCAGAAGACAGAAATGAGATACTCATAACTCATGTAATAATACTTTCAGGATAAATGCATACTGTTCCAAGGCTGAAAGAAATCAAGAAAGAATTTTTCCTTTGTCCCTTACAAGCCATGTAAATTAGCAATTATTGCGCATCAGTCTCAAAATATACAAGCATATGCAAGTAAAGCATGAAGAACACTAATCTACATGGAAACAATTTCTCATAACTATTCTATCTTTCCTTACACAACTTTGTCACACATACTTGAAAGCTATAATAAATATCATTGGGAAGTACAACAAAATCTGATAGGGCAGTAGGTAAAAAAGAAAGAAGTCAACCACAATAATAAAAGTTAAAGGTATAATACATAAACATGACCTTTAACTTGTCTTCAACGGATAACTATGCCCTCCAACTTTGAGTGTGCACAAGTAGGCATTTAAACTTGTATAAAATTGAACAAGTAGACACACGTGTCCTACATGACATAAGACACATAGGATGCCATGTAGGGTGCCATGTAGGACGATTGTATTCATTTATTCAATTTTATATAAGTTTAAGTGCCTACTTATGCACACCCAAAGTTAAAGGTCATAGTTGCCAGCTGGCGCCAAGTTAAGAGTCATGTTTATGTATTATGCCAAAGTTAAACTATGATTACCAAGTGTCAGACACACGCCTTGTGACACGCGTGCCCAAAAACTACTACTAAGAAGCCCCAACACAAACAAGTAGAAGATGCATTACTACCAATTTTGTAAGCCACTTCTGTACCTAAAAAAGGAATGAACAATTGATTGCTGGAGCTGTACTCGGAAGTGGTTTTTCTATAATTACATCGCATAAAGTCATCCGAACAGAATATAGAAAGAGAGGATAGAGAACATGTATATAAACAGCAATACATGCTGACAGCAACAGGCACCAGAATCAATTCTAAATACAGCTGAAAGAGCAAAGAATGATAGACATACATTGGCAGTAATTACAGAGTCATCTCCTTCCTGGTCATTGCCGATTATGACACCTTTCCTCCTGTGAAAACAAGAAAAAGAAGTGGTTAGAAAAGCATAAATCACATTCTCAAATCTCAATAACAAGGTCTCAAAAAGATTACTTATTGATATCCCCAGTAACAGTGCCCTGAAATTCTGTTGGCACTTTTATATCCACCAGCATCACAGGTTCTAAAATGATAGGCTTGGCCGCAGTATAACACTGTTTTGCAATAAAATTAGTGATACACGTGAGCAACCATAAAATCACTGCAAGCATAGGCAACTTAGATAAAGCTCACCAAGCTAAGAAAAGAGAGGAAGGCTGGGAAGTTGGAGGTACAAACAAATATAACAGAAATAGTCTACGGTCAGTAGGATGAATGTCTTACCTGTCTAAAAGCATAAATAGAAGCTAATTTGAATGCAAGTTCACTTGAATCAACATTATGTGAGGCACCATCCGTCAAAACAACACGGATATTTTCAACAGGATGACCAATCAGAGAACCCCTGGAACACAGGAAGATCCAGATTTCTAATCAAATCAAAAACACCTAAAGAAACTAGTCCAAGCAAGTCAATGACCAAATCTCCACTGAATCATGCATCGACTAAGCTTTGATAGTTCATAAGCAATTACTATATAATACTCCCTCCATTTCACAAAGAATGACCTGGTTTGACTTGGCACGGAGTTTAAGAAAATAAAGAAGACTTTTGAATCTTGTGGTCCTAAATTAAAGTTATTTCAAATGTACAAAATTGTCCTTTAATCTTGTGGCCTTAAACATGCCACGTGGAAAGCTGAAAGTAACCAAAAAAAGAAGGAGGTCATTCTTTTTGAAACAGACTAAAAAGGAAAGGAGGCCATTCTTTTTGAAACGGAGGGAGTAAATTAAAGTTATTTCAAATGTACAAAATTGTCCTTTAATCTTGTGGCCTTAAACATGCCACGTGGAAAGCTGAAAGTAACCAAAAAAAGAAGGAGGTCATTCTTTTTGAAACAGACTAAAAAGGAAAGGAGGTCATTCTTTTTGAAATGGACGGAATAACAGGACAGGCTAGATTCTTGACTTGAAGAAAAAGCAGTAGGTGTATCTCAGAATCTCTAGGCAAGTCATAATTTGAAACTAGAGAAAGAAAACTTACGAATTGGCAGCCTCCCTGAAACCCTTTTCAATTGCAGGGACATAGTTTGACGGAACAGTTTGTCCAACAAGCATGTTCTCAAATTCAAACTTACTGCCTGAACCTGGTTCAAGAGGTTCAACATACCTGTGGAAAACAACACATTGAGGAAACATGAATATCAACAATGCCACAAAAATGAATAATGAAAATATAAACAGCTTACTTACCCTCCCAAACCAACTCCCTCAGAGTCAATTTAACATAGTCTTGTTTAGTGCAGATTTAATGGAGGTCAATGTTGAATTACTCCTCAAAGTTAAAGCTGTGATCTATTATACCAGCCTAAGACAGTAGCCTATGCATGGGGATCTGTAACTGAGCCGCCAACTGTAAGCATTATAGATTTACAACCTAAGCTAGAAAGCGGAGCTTTGTTGTGGGGGAGGGGGGTACGGGCAGAGAGGGGGATTTAGTTTAGGTTACAAGATATAGAGTACTCTGTCAGGGGGCTGCAATCGGCCGAAGTCAAGACATTAGAACAAATGAGGAGCCATATTTGCAACCACAAAGAAAATGGATCTCGGGCTTAACTTTAGAACCTGGCTCCTGAGATGAGGATTGCCCAAGACAATATAAAGAGAGAAATTTAGTCTCTTGATCAATATGGAACATTCTAAATACCACTCCACAATTGGGGATGGACATACGGAGCAAGGACAACAGCACATGGGAACCCAACAGTGGGTAAACCAAGAATAGAGATGATTTCCATCTGATACCACGTGAAGAACATGGATCTTGGCCTTACTCAACTCCAAAAACTAGCCTTTGAGGTGCCGATTAATCAAAGACCATCTGAGACAATGGTCAATTCCCTTCACCAACGTAGGAAACCCAGAATTGAACATCTGATGATTGGACAATATAAATTGAGGCCCAACATTGTGCAAACAAAGAAAAGGGATAAGTTTGCCTTTGCTACTCTTTTCTCACAACCCAAAGAAAACTAATCAACTTTATGATCTGGCACTAAAGAAGATACCAAATATTCTATGGAAATCATCAGGCATGTAATTAGTAGGGAAGGTGCAGGACAGTTGGAAATCATATAACTAGCATTAGCTCTCCCCGTTCTACTTGCCCATCATTTAATAATGGTAATTATTTATAGGCGCTTTTAAGTTGCATGCGATAAGCAATTAAGGAAATAGCAAAAGGGACTTGCCAAAATGATATACGTCTACACTTACCCAATTACTCTACCATATTGACCTTGCCCACCACTTTGCTTCTTGTGTAGATAATCAAAATCTGCTCGCTTAGTGATGGTTTCCCTGAAGTTTACACGAGGCTTTCCAACCTGAGCTTCAACCTAAAGAAACAACAAGATAGTAAGAAAAGGATCAAACAAACGTGATACCCAAAGAGAATGACTATTTGTGGAAAAAAATAAACCTTATATTCTCTCCGGATGCGCTCAACATATATGTCCAGATGCAGCTCCCCCATGCCAGATATGATTGTCTGCTCAGAAAACCATTGAGATGTTCAGGGATTCTCCCCATAAAGATCAATAATGAACATAACATTCAAAATATGGAGCCCCCATCTGGGGTAGACAAAAAATACCTCACCACTCTCAGCATCTAAACCCACACGGAATGTAGGATCCTCCTTCTGAAAACGATTCAAAGCTTTGGAAAACTGCCAACCAAACAGACACAACAATTATAAGAGGCTCAAAGAACAATCGCAAAGAGTGCACGCCTTGTAGACCCAACAGAACAACAGGTTCTACTATGACCACTCACTTGTCCACCAGAGTCTTTAGAAACAGGTGAAACAGCTAATGACATCACTGGTTCAGGGACATTCATAGAAGTCATAGTGTATTTGACTGATCCATCAGTAAAAGTATCCCCTGCAAATGGATCAGACCTAAGCATCAGAATACATCATAATGGAAAGATCTCTGCTTTTTCTCATTAAGTCGACTTGAGCTAGAGAATAGGATCCTACGACTTGTTACCTGAGGCACAATCTACGCCAAACACAGCAACTATCTGCCCAGCATGAGCCTCTTGGATATCCTATTATTAGAGTTGATATACATTTCTCAGAGTTAAGAAAGATGGGGAATTTAGATATACTGATAATGCAAGGAAAAGAATCCTTTTTTCCCTTCTAAAATCTCTGAAAAATTCCTGTAAGGTTGATTCAATTTAAGAGTAACACAAAATATCATCCTAACATAGTAAGATTTGTATCTAATCAAGAAGTCAAAAGGACAAGGTGTAGTGACAAACCTCCATCTCATTTGAATGCATTCTAACCAAACGAGGAATCTACAAAAAAAATTAGTTGAACATCAGGTTATAATAGCAGAATAATATATAGACTAATTTTGCTAACAGTATGCAATAACGTCGAGCATAGATACACACACATCCACAATTGAGTGGGTGACTAAAAAAAGACCTACATGGGTTAGCAATCAATGTTGGTATCTACATCACAAAGTAGAGAACAATTCTGTTCAAATAATATTCCCCTTGCAAAAGTTCTTTACAACAAATAAACACTTCTAACTTCCTTTTGAACTACCCCCGATTCAACCAGCTCCAAAACTAAAGGAGCTTCTATTCTTGGTGTATATAGATACTTAACATTTACAAATAAATTTCCCGGGTAAGTAGATCCACTCTATTCATATACCTATTTGTAGGTTTTTAACAACTTGGTCTCTTTTTACTTCCCACGAGTATTTTTGCAAGTTCACATCTTTTTCCATTTAATCTAGGATCTTAGCTGAGGCCATATCTCAACCCAATTGTGCCTTCCTACCTGGATAAACTCTAAGTTCCCCTTTTTGTGCTAATAGCTGATGCTTTGTTGCAGTAATTAAGAAACCGAGGCGGATGTTTTTTTTTAATATGAATAAATTTAATGAAAATCTGCATCCCAGAATTGGCAGTTCACTAATTTTTTGCACAAAGTTAACTTTCAGTAAAAGCCAATGGAATGAATTCGTGAACAAGCAAAGCAAAAATACGATTTTCTTTTTCAATAAGCAGAACAACATTCGTAGAATAGAATAAACAAGAAAAATATTTTCAATTCAGTAAGATTAAAATTGTTCAGAGAAGAGTACATGTCACATGATTGACCAGAAAACCAAGAAAAAGCAGAATGTTTCATAAACCTGTGAATTTAGGAAACATGAATGCAACCATGAAAACATCCAAAAAAAATTGAGAAGGAAGATGAGCTCGACTGAACTGACCTTAATCTTCTTTCCCGTGTTCACGTTGATTATAAAATCGCCCTTCCGGATGACACCTTCATAGATTCTTTGATGGAAGATTATGTTAAAATGTGTGGTCCCTGCTAAGTGCACATACGGAGAAAACAATTGCACAATAAATAAGTTTATACCTTAAATAGGTCAATTGACCAAAACGCCCTTCCTCTAATTTAAATGCCAAGGCAACCAAAGGGCCAGAAGGGTTTCCGGTTAAGGTAACCTAGCAACAAATGAGCACGAAGCATTAGACTCTACATCTGTACGTGGAGAAAAGAAAGTTAAGAACTCAACCAAAAATATTATCAACTAACCTTCTCTTCGTCCTTTGTTTGATCCAGAGCATAGTTGCTAACTTCAACTGGACAAGGCAAGTAACTGAGAACGCCATCAAGAAGTGTTTGAACTCCCTGTTTAGCAGAAAATAACAGAAAGCATAAATCAAAAACTGCAACCACTGAATAAAAGAATTACACATTTAATGTCACTTGAAAATCAAGAATGGAATTGGGCATATTGTGCCAAACCAAGCATCAGCAAAGAAAATATAGCCAAGCAACAACAGGAATAAGTTAGAACTGCAAGAATGAGAACAGCTAGCAGGCATGGACCTAGATATACACCAGTAGAAACAAAATCCATGAGCAAGGAGATAAATTTTCACGACAAAACAATTAGCCAGATAAAATGTACATTGAAAAAATTAAGCTAAAAACGGAAAGGATGGACATCAAGTACTGATTGCTTCACAGTTGTAATCATTAAGGAATTAGTCTTGAGAAGAATATATCATGGTCACAGCTAGTTGTCAGAATACTTCTGCCTTCCATTTTCCTAAGCTCTTAAATGATCACATTGTAATTGATGAGAAATTTGATCCAGGTTCAAATGATCAACATTGATGAAAGATGACAGTTTTACACAAGCCCAGTTATTTTAATATTCAATTTGGCGAGGTTGACCTAAGAAGAAAAATTACACCTCTGGAATTCAGTGGGAAATAACAATAATCATTCAGGTAAATTTATGCAACTTCAATGTTTTTCACATAAAACAAAAGCCCAAAATATAGCCAATATCAATTTTAGATCAAAATGTTGCATCCCATATTAAGTTACGTAGTGAAGAAAACAACACCTTGTTCTTGAAAGCACTACCCATAAAAAAAGGAACAAACTTCCGTGCTATTGTCGCTCTCCTTATGGCTGCCTGATGAACACAGAAAGAAAATTAAAGAAACAGGGTAAGGGGAGAATGGATGTCCCAACAGCTAGATAAAGTCAATAGTCAAAGATCCATAACAGCACATTACTTTACCAATACCAAGTACTGCAATATTTATTGTATTAACAGTAGACATTAATGTAGGTTAAGCACTTTGACATAGTCCATGTTAAAAGATAAGGCTTAGCATACAGTCGTGCATTCACAATCAATTGATCTAGATGTGGTAAATAACCCTGTCCACCACTAAAGAATCTCAGCTCCAGTCCTATGCTCACACAAATAACATGGTACACAGGAAAGAATATTACGCAAAAGAAGAGGAAGTGCCCTTCAAACTATCACCAAACCTCCCTCATTGTGCTTGTTTCAATTGAGAACCCACAAAGCATTCAACTGCTATAGTTCCACGATCTACAATGACTATGCTATGCAGCGTGAAACAGTCACTTTTAATTCCACCCCCGACATGATTACCAAAGCTTGCAAGTTTGGCTCAAAATTTGAAATTCGGTATTTATATGTCACATATTGCATCCCCAAAGTACACAAGATATAAAAATCTACTATTTGAAAAAGAAACACATGTGTTCTAAACATAATGTATACTTCTGAAAAGTAACAAATGGAAACACTCCACAACAAGGTTGTAATTTCCTTGTAAACAAGGTTGACTAATTGTGTACAGACCTCAAGATCAGCAGATGATATAGGCTCATCGTTCAGAAATGATTCAGCAAGCTTATCATCAACCTCAGAGACTGCTTCAATTAGCTCTCGCCGCTTCTCAGAAGTAATTGCTTCCATATCAGCAGGAATATCTTCTGTGACAATCTTCTCACTGCAAAAGCCAAAAATGAATATGAACCTGGTAGAGCAAATTTACCTATCATACCTAACCAAACATCTTTAAACACAGACCCATTGGAACCATGGAAATAGTAAGCTTTTGACTGCACGAGATCAATAAGACCCTTGAAGTCATCTTCTAGCCCAATCGGAACTTGCACAGCAGCACTGTGATGCCGAAGCTTTGATCTTGCCTGTGCGGGAAGGAAACAGAGCAACTGAACATACTATACTCAAAGTTTCAAAGTACTAAACTGTTATTGAGAATTCACATAACAAAGTTCTAGAGGAAATCAGCAAACCAAGAGATAATATCAGTGATAAAAATAATAAGTGCTTCCTGCCAAAGAATTAAGGCAAACACACACAAGAAGTAAGTGAGGTCGCAGTGAATCAAGTAGCAGATGTTTATAACAAATATGATATTTTCTGAACACCAACCTAACTGTTCCAGTTTGTTACATTGACAGACATAAATGCTTTCAGTTAACTGCAGAACTACAAATGCTGATTTCTAGCATGAACACTGACTCCCCCCCCCCCCCCCCCCCCCCCCCCCCTTTTCCGGA
>NW_006239021.1:682618-705725 GCF_000226075.1 Solanum tuberosum
TTGCAAGGAAACCCTCCCCCCCCCCCCCCCCGTTTTTTAGAGGTCTAGTGATTTGAAACTCAAATAAGTTTATTCTGTTTTAGTTCCTTCACATATGATGATAATGTCTCCCGGTAGCAAAAGCAGCAAATAAAGGGCAACATTATTTAATTTATTTAAGGAAAAAAAGTTTTAAATTAAACTTTTTAGAAGTCTAATAGGCCTTCAATGATACATAACTGACCTGGTTAAGAACTTTCCAAGGGTCTGCCCCCATCCGATCAAGTTTATTAATAAAAGCAAGTCTTGGGACATCATATCTTCTCATTTGCCTATCAACAGTGATAGACTGACTTTGCACACCACCAACACTACAAAGAACAAGAATGGCTCCATCAAGGACACGCAAGGCTCTTTCCACCTCAATTGTGAAATCAACATGACCAGGTGTGTCTATTATGTTCACCTACAACAAGAAGCAGAAATAAAGAACTGGAACCAGAAAAATTACCACAATTTTTTTTCCAATGACGAAACGGCTGAGGATTATTACAATATGCTTGACTCAAAAAAGAGAAAACATCTGCATGCAATATTATGATCAATTTTCCTAGAGAAAAACCTAGGGAAAAAAAACGGAAGTTATAACAATGTTTCACGTATCTCGCTTAGTTAAGTAAACTAAACATCCACCAAGAATCTCTAGTGAACCAACCCTGACAATCTCATTTATATCATTTTTGATTGACTTGTCTAGTCAGTAGGAAATTTTTAAAAAAAATTGCTATTCCTTTATCAAGAAATTGATAAGGGATAAAACAATCTCATCCCAAATCCTTGTTATAACTTGGACAAAAAAAATAACTTTTTTGTTTTTTGCCTCCACAAAATATTAAAGGATCAATCAAAGACTGGAAAATCAAACTTCCATATAAACAATATTTATTTCATGGCTGCTCTATGAGAATATAGAGCACAAATACCGAATGAAAACCTACTATGATTCAGTTGATTATGTACTTAATCAAGGTTAATCCTTTAACTGAAATGTGGAGAAGAGAAAGTGGATATCTGATTGTTGGGAACAACAGAAAGGAAATAGACATACATATCTTTCTCCAACAGAACCCACAAAACGCTATAAGCATATTCTTTACTTTCTATCTACTACCAACAAGATAATGAGAGGAAATCAATCTTCCTCGCATTCTCTTCATTTACCTCCTTATATTCTGCAGGCAGAAACGCCAACCAGCAATGAAAGAGAGAAACTTTCATTGACCAATCTGATTGCTCTAAATGACAGTAGGAATAACCCTAACGTATTTGCCCTCGGGATTTAGTCAAGTGGTATGAGCACAGCACTTGGTGTGGATACGGCTCATGGCACAGATTCATACCTTGCCACATACAAAATCATGTAAGTTAAGTGGAGAAGGGTAGAGGGGTTGGGCCATTATACACGAGTTTCAAACAGTGCGCCACTAGCCTTTGACAATTCAATTTCAATAAATCAAACCATTTCCCAGTTCTAATCAATTTTGTTACAAGCAACATAAACAATTTTAAAACCCAGCCGCGAAAATGATTAAGATTAGCAATCAATAGTGTTCAATACCAAATTAGCTACTTCCTCTCCATTCAAACAAGAATACAATAATTTTGAAAAAGAAAAACTGCTGAGAGTAAAATAATAAATACTACTAGTAGTAACAAACTTTTGAAGTCGAAAAGAACATTTTTTTAATACCTGGTAGTCCTTCCAAGTGCAGTAAGTAGCAGCAGACTGTATAGTAATCCCCTTTTCTCTTTCTAAATCCATGGAATCCATCTTTGCACCAACTCCATCTTTACCCCTAACTTCATGGATCTCATGGATCCGGCCCGTATAAAACAATACCCTCTCTGTCAGTGTAGTCTTACCGGAGTCAATATGAGCTGAAATCCCAATATTCCGCACTTTTTCGAGCGACTCCCTCCATACCGCATCTTTCTCTTCTCTCACTCTAGCGGTGGCACTGCCGGCGGCGTAGTGGCGGAGCTGGAAGTTTCCGGCCAATAAGGCGGCGACTGGAGTTGGCGGTGGGTGTTGAGGAGTCAACGGCGTCCTTTTGGTTGAGGAGCAGAGGGTGTAGAATAGGCGCGTCGTAGAGGATCTAGCTGATCTAGCCATGGGGGTTTAGGGTTTTCGGTTAAACCCTGTGGAAATCTGCTCCGGCGTGGAAGAAATGTTTCAGACATTTTTTCTTAAAATATTTTATGAAATATTTAAACGGGTCGGTTTCTTGAAACGGGTCAAATTGTTTAGTACCCGTTCAACTGCCGTACTAACTACTTTGCAAAATTACAGTAACTTCAATCTGTGAGCGACTAATATTAATTCTAGAGTTAAATTAACTTGCTTGGTTGTTACCTGGTGTTTGATATTTTAAAATTAACTCTAAAATAAAATTTATATCGCATATGATAGACGATATAAGTTGATAATATAGCAAAAAAAAAATCATCTTATTCCATTCAACTTGATATTATTTTATCTCAATTCTGATTGAGATAAATTAGTCCAGAAATTATAATTTCAAAATAACTTACATAATTAATAGTGACTTGTGATTGCTCAAAATATCTTATCCAATACGAACAAAGAATACTACACCTAATTTTTTCTTGTTTATCAAGAAAATTGTGTAGATACCTGCACTCTCACAGGTTGACTTAAAGTAGAGAGGAAAAAAATGGGAGGAGGAACCATGTTGCCACTCTTTACAAGTACAAACTCCAACAATTCTTTCACTACCCCAACCCTACCCACCCTTAGGGACTCCAATTTCCACTCTCCCCCTTCTTTATCATCAATTTGTGAAACACCCTTTGGAGAATCTTGGACTAAGAATAGGTGTATTGATTATGGTTCAAACTCTAAGATTCTTGATATTGGACCTTTTGATGAGGTTGATGAAAAAGGAACACAAGGGTCTCCTTATTATGACTCTGTTTTTGGTTCTGTTCCTTGTAGCTGGGAGGTTGAAAAGGCCATGTCTGATCTCCAAAGGTAAAATCTTTAACTTTATAAGAAAAGTAACAGTTTGATGTATGTAGTGATCAGTGTATAAGAGTATAGTATTGAATAGAGTGTATTAGTAATGTTGGGATTATTTCTTATCCGTGACTTAGTAACTCTTGTAATGTTAATACCAGGGTTTATATTATACTGTAAACTAGATGTCTAAAGCTCTGTTGGCTATACTGTTTACTGCAGTTTTATGAGTGGGTATTATGCTCCTAAAGAAGAGATGAATTGGGTTGAACCGATGCTAAATCCTTATCAGTCGACTCTGGTGAAATCACCTGGAAATGCAAGATTTTATGATGCTCTTTTTATGCTTCAAAATGAACCATCCATTCAGGTGTGTATTTTGACTAGTTGTTATCAGTTTGCACTCCTCTTACTTTGTATGATGCTCAGTTTTTAGTGATTTCCAATGAAAAATTTACAAAACTCATCACACTGAGTTATTTCTGAGACTAGTATTACAACTTTTAAAACATGTTTAATTTCATTTGTCAGTTGCATAGACATACATGTCTCTGATCTATCTCTTTTATTTGCATGTAGAGATTAGTTTGTTCCATAGCTTGTGACAGAGCTGTTTGGGAAGCCATGATGAGCAACAAGGCAGTTCAGAATCTTCAAGGCTCAGTCATATCTGCAGGTTTATATTAATTGTGTTATTAACTCCTCGTTGGCTGGTACTTTTCGTTTTCCAATTCCCTAGAGAATGAAGATATACAACTTACACAACTAGTTTAGTCTTGGTTTAGAATTAAAGGATTGGATTTGCGATGGGAATACTTAAAGAATCAACACCCTTATGCACTCCATGAGAAATGATAGGAAATTCATATGTTCACCACTTTATAATTTCTCTTTTTCTCCTTTTGAGTCCAAATGCTTCGCCTATTTGGTCATAAAATGTTGTTAAGTTTTCTGTATTGTTAGGAGAAGCTGTTGTTTTCACTTTTTCTTCTCTACTCCTATATGCAGCAAAAGAAGAAGAATCACAAAGCTCAACTGGGGAGTCAGACATCGGATCCCTCATAGTGAAATGGATTATGGACATCACAACTTCCAGAATCGCGGAGCTGCTCCAATCATTTGGATCATTATTAAGTGAAATAATCCATGATATATTTGAACCAGACAGTAAAGAAAAACCCACTTCTGAACTCTCTCATCTCTTGGAAGAGAAGATTAGATCCTCTTTCCTTTTATCAGTTGTTTTGTTGTTGATTGTGGTTGTCACAAGAACCCAAGGAGCTTGATCAGCATCAAATCACACGACGACTCATTTGCTACATGCTTGACACCGGAAGAAAACAAAGCTTTTTGTGTATAGTGTTCAGATGTTATGACTTGTGCAGTTGCTTCCCTCTCTCTCGATTTATCCGCCTTTGAAGCCATTAGTCTAAGGCACCTTTTTGTGATACAAATCATATTCAACCACTCTCCCCACACCAAATTGTATGGTACCAATGCAGGGAGGGGTTATCAATTCAGTCTGGACTGCTCACACTCTCATAGCAAACAAAAGTACAAAACCATAACTAATATGCTTCAGCAAACAGAAAACTTGGTTCAACCTTTTAAGTCTGCTATTTTTTGTATTTCTTATGTAAACATCATTTTGTCTTGACAGTAATAAGCAAAGATAAGGCACACGAGTTTGAGCACCATTTCAAAGAAAAAAAGAGATCTCAGCATTTCAATCACTAATTCGATGTAAAGCCTTTGAAATGAATCAAGATTTAACATCTCTCCCTTTAACCTAATAGCATACACAGCAGGAAGGAGAAACGAGATCCATAAAAGATTCAGAGGCCCTTGGCTTTATCCTTTGACATGAAACCTGTTGACAGCACCAATACGACAATCATCGAGT
This sequence comes from Solanum tuberosum, assembly GCF_000226075.1. Classification (NCBI taxonomy): domain Eukaryota; kingdom Viridiplantae; phylum Streptophyta; class Magnoliopsida; order Solanales; family Solanaceae; genus Solanum; species Solanum tuberosum. The sequence goes on from NW_006239021.1 coordinate 687,538, forward strand.
CAACCATAATTTAGGGGCAGTTGATTCACGATTGGCAGCAGGCCCTTCACTTGCAAGCTTCTGAATACGAGATGAGAATTCTTCAGTCTGAACAAATGTAGAAATGGTATCATTAACTTTTTATATACAAGGAAAGAAAGCATCCAGGTAAACCAAGAGTACATTTAGAACAGCCTCAGATCTTATATCATTCAGTTCATAAAGGTGAGGGTTCGATTCTTAAATTGCATCTAGACGAAGCCTTCAACAAAATTAAATCTATTCACAAATGAACAGTAGAAAATAGATCTGTTATGGTAAAGTAGGCTACGTGTCAATCAGTATCAGTAATCGTAGATCCTACAGCATTCGCTATGTGGTATTAATTCAGTTGTACCTAAACAGAAGCAACAGATCTACAAAGATAAACTGATGATGAAATGGCAGAATAGCAATTATTTTTGCTTCTCAAGTCAAGGTAATGTATGTATTATGATAAATTAATAAATACCTCAATAAAATTGGATGGAGCTTAAGAGAATTTGGTTAGCTCACTAGTACAATCTAGGAGCATAAGAATTTTTGGGAGTAGGGAGGAAGAGGCATAATAGACTTTTTGCCCTAAACAAGGTAGGTGTAGGAGACTACACCCACAGGCCCCACAAGAAAAGGATTTCACATCAGCAATTATAATTCATCAGAGTGATAGTTCCAGGTGGTGATCCTCCTCCCTATATAAGGCTGTTTTTGGCAATAATGTATTTTGGCAATACTGCATTCAAACTGGACTCTGCTTATCTTTAAAGAATTAAATCCAAAACCTAGTCCGGCTATAGATGTTTTTCTTGTGCTTACAAATTTAAAACGAGTATATGAATCAAACAGTTGGTAACTTAGTGGAGTAATATTTTTAACCCTGCAAGATCGATGATTCTCTGATGTAATTACTTCTAAGAGTATATCAAATCCTACCTTACCTACTATATCAAGGAAAATCAAGAGAGAAAAAAAAAAGAGTATACCATTCCAACAAAATGATCCAAAAAAAATGCAAAAGGGAAGACGAGTATCATTCCAGCTGAATTCTGAAACAGCTGCTAGTAACCCACATAGAGTAAATTTCTTTATGAACTAATTTTCTCTCTTAATCTTTTCCTTTCTATAGTGGTGGAGATAACCATCTATACCAAAAGAGAGTAAAAACATTATCAGGAATAGCAGTGTCTCCTTGAACAATATGCATTTACCAAAATAGAATCGTTTCCTTTCTATATGGGAGATACCCATCTGTACCAAAAGAGAGTAAAAACTTTATTAGGAATAGCAATGTCTCCTTGGACAATATGCATTTCCCAGAAACAGAAATTCTTGACTCATACAGAACATCACCATTTTTGTCACATAAGATTATCTGGAAGATCGAAGCGGAAAACTAAGACTTCCCTTCTTTTTCTTTCCTTACGCATCTCTCACCAGTCCAATGACATTGTTACTAGTCCAACTTACTTTCTTTTCCTTCTGATTTCATTTAATGCAATAGGTAAAGAAACAAAAGCCAGAAGAAGCACAAGAAGGCAATGCTCACCTTTTCATCAATCCACATCAGTGAACTCAATTGATTGTTCAAGATTCGTACAACAACATCAAGCGGTGTCATTCCATCAGTTGCCTCAAGTTCTCCACCCTAAATGAAATAAAACAGTAAAGAAAGAATTTATAAAAACCATATAGTATTTTTTACACCATCTAATCATAATGCTAAGGTAAGAGGCAGGAGAAGAAATAAAGGTACAAGACCTGGCAAGCATTAAAAGTATTAATGATTGACTTGATCTGCTCTGTCATTTTCTCCATTTCCCTCTCCACAAACTCAGCCTGTTCATACCTGAAATTACACCAGTTCCGCAGAACTGGATGCATTAAAATATGGCCAAGTGGAGGATATAGATGAAAAAAAAGGCAGAACGAATCTAGGATTAAAAAATAAAGTTTATTTCTTGACTGCAAGAGGTAATGGACTATCTTGCTTCCATTTGCTGGGGTAACTACAGGACAGATCAAAATAGAAAACTATTTAAGGATCCAAGTGAAAGTTGATACTTTACGTCAGAGTTCAGACTATGAAGTATGAATAAGAAGAAAACGGATATATAACTACTAATTCTATTCTCTTTTAAGCTATCTATTATGGCCTGACGCCCTAACCTTCTAAACTGGCAAATGAAACCAAAAGAAGGCAACATAAATGCATTTTTTAAGACTTGTTTTAGGTCATTTAATGCCCCACCTCCAATAAAAGAAACAGTATGAGATTTTTGCAGTTCACAATATCAACAAGCTGGATATGAATTTAAAAGGCCATCATTATGCATGGCTTTAAAGAAACAAGAAGCAAAAAAGATTATCCAAAAATGCACATACATTGCATCCCTTGTTGCTGCAGCTTCATCATCAAGAATCACTCCTCTCTCATCTTTGTAAATTCGCTCAGCTTCTTCTTCCATGCTTTGCAATGCCTTGTCAACCTAACAGAGGGTGAGAAAAATGAGAATGAACTTCTGCTATGACATCATTCTATAACAAGTTAGAGCATAGTGTATACACAGAATCAACAAAGTCAATTACCTATGAATATCATTAACGTCGTGAGTTATTACCATAGTATATGTCCCTTAAAATGACAATCACTAGAAATCACAAACCAGGAGTTACAAGAAACAAAACAAGCAAGTAGCGACTGTGAAACACTGGCTTAAATAGGTAGCAATGATCCACACAAAAGTAACTCTATACTCATCAAATATACAAGGCAAAAAGTGATGTGTGTTGCCTCATTCAATCCTCAACCATGGATGATAGATTAGGAAGATCCAGAAGATCTAAACTTATATGAACTTGAAACAATACCAACTAATTGTGATTAAACTAGTTAAACGCTCAAGATAGTACAAGATTTAGAGAAACACTAGTTTGTCTTAAAGGAAAAGTATTTAGTACCGCAATGGAATGGAACTAGGCAGAACAGAATGGATAAGATTCAAATAGCGACCTTAATGGAACTGGGACAGCATAGTTCTGGATACTGGCTAATAACAGCTTCCTCCAATGGTACATTGGCACAAGAAAGTATGCAAGAGTTGGGTATCAAAGAATATCAGTAGATCCACTCCAGAAACATCAACCAGATTAGCATATTTAAAAGTATGTCTCTGAAATACTATTTAACCAACAATCTTTTGGTTAAAATTGCACGGATGGCATAAGCATGGAATTCTTTAAAATTTACATGACAAATACACATTAGATCGGGAAATAAAGACTCAAATTGCAGGAAAAGATCATGGTAATTAAGTAACCTCTTCCTGATGAGTCTCAATTAGATCCAGCTGTCGCTCTAAGCTGCCTTGTGTCTCAACAACCTTTGCAACTTCACTCTGAGATAACAAGGTAATTACATATGTCAAACTTCCTAGGAAAAATAAGGTACAACCTATACAAGTATGTTAGGAAAATACACAACTAAAGAACAAGGTTACAAGTAACTCTTGTGACAAAGACTTAGCAGCAAAGCTCAATTAGAATGAACATAGTGCTCTCTTATTAATCTTGGAAATACGAGTTGATCTCTTAGCAGGAAACGCCTACATAACTATTGCATAGAAAAATTTAAGAGAAAAATGACATAGAGCTTACTGAATGCAGCAGCTACAGAATAGAAATGGATTTGCAGAGAGCTTGAATTAAATTTGGGTATTTTCCAAAGAAGTATGTTGACTTCAAATAAATCTCAAGTTACCTCAAGTTTGAGAAGAATATCACGGTTCTGCAAGATCCTTTTGTCCCACTCAGCTATCACATTAGCCTGCTTTCTAAATTTTGCAGTACGTTCCTGCAGCTCAGCGTTCCATTCCTTGATGATCTTTCATTGAAAGAAGGTATACGCAATAAGTTACATATGTAACAGTGTAATAAACAGGAACAATGTGAATTCCTCAACAAGAAACAGGAATGGGTGAAATATTCACTGGGAAAGACTGGATAACTGACCAATAAATATTGAAATTACTGTCTCTATTACCTATCCCCCCTCGTGAAGTATGTTCATATTATTAATTTTTGGCTAAAACATTACTCAGCCACAAAAATTAGTGAAACTTCAGCATATTCAAGGAAGTTCATCGCTCAATACATGTGAAATCAAAGCTAAGTGCATTATATCACCCTAGAATTGATTAACAAGGGGAAAGAGAGAAAAAGATACTACCCAATATTTAGCACATATGTTACCTCTTCTACAGACTTTCCAGTAATTTCTGATGGTAATTTTGGTGTGGAAGTGGCAACTACAGTAGAAGTTGAAGTAGTCCTGTAGAGAAAGGGGCAAACAAAATAAGGTTCAAAGCCAAACTAATGCACATAGAGCAGGTCACAACAAGATTGGATCTCAATTGATGAATAGATTCCTAATTTGTGGCCATAAAATTCTCAAAATGTTCTTTTTGCATGGTTAGCATGAGTTGGAAAAGAGAAGTAGAAGAAATCTTTATACCTGATTCATAATAGACTCTCCTCTTTACTAAATAAAATAGCCACCACAACAGATGAATTGAGCTTTATTTGATATTATTACATCTAAATTCTACTTTCTGAGGGGACTCATTGTGACTAGTGCTGATTAATCAATAAATTTCCAATTAACAGTAAACAGTATAGAGAATCTGCAACTTTATAGTTTCTTCTTCTCCATTGACTTCTTTGTGAGTCTAGGACCTTTTTTGGTGGGTTGAATAATGAATTTACTGATGTAGGAAAACAATACAGGTGGTAGCCAGAAAACCATAACCTACACAATTATCGCATATTTTTATTGAAGCATAATACCCAATTGCCAATACTTGAAGGGAAATTGTGGGTGCTCCAAAAGTTAAACTTTGTAATCCTAGTATGTTCCAATTTGAGTTTGACTTCAATTGTTTCAGGATGACAGAAAGGAAGCCATGCTTCCTTACAAGATTTTAAGATTTTTTGTAAAATAGACAATAGCATAAGAAACCATCAAGCCACATTAAACTAACAACACCTGGATAGAGCCTATCTTTGGAAGCCAGAGACCTTATGGTTTGAAAGTCAATTGATATAGGAAAGTACGAGAAGCTCTTTTGAAATAAATTACTACAGTGCAACATCACAAAGAAAAGCCAAAAATACTGTTCATTCCAAACACACAAGCTGAAGTAAGCTCATAAACTATTTACTGCAGTCACAATGTTATTTATTCACTTTCCACTTTTCATCCCCCAAAACTCACTTCATTCCTTGGCATAAACCCAGGAACTTTTTTTAGTAAGATAAAAGAAGTATAAGTTTACTTTAAACAATCAAAATATACATACCCACTACTAGAAGCCACAGTCAAGGGTGATGATGTTTGAGCAGCTGTACTTGTTGCAGTGGCAGAAGTTGTGCTTGGGACACCTAAAAAAAATAACAAATGGCACTTAATATTATATCTGGAAATGCATTGTTCCATGATTAAAAGAAAAACTTTAATGAGCCTGGCTAAGAGACTAGTGGTAATCCTTTCAAACATAAAGATGCTTTCATTTGATATAGCAACAAAATTGGACAGGCACAGAGACATAATACATGACATATTTTCTGTAGTAGTTGAAAGTTTTGAGTTTTCTCAACCATAGAAAGAACTTTTCTTCTCTATTGCTTCAAAAGGCTCAGTTGTTATAACTATTCCTATCTATGCTGCTTAGACTTTTGAAATATGCACAATATACATTATTGCAACACATAAAAGGATGTTGCAAGATAGACCTATTTTCTGACATTTAAACCCTACAAGTGTACAGCGCTGGAACATCTAGGGGATAAAAGCAGATGCTTAGAAGCAGTAGAGCACCAACAAATAAGTGTGGGGGCAGTGTGCATATATATATGACCATATGTGTACCACCAAACTAATGAACCCAAAAGCACTTATCAGGCTTGGCAAATAATATTTCAAGGCTCTCAAACACCTAAATCCTGTGTGATTGTAAGAATCTAAGACTGACAATTCCAGTAAGATCTGAACCAATATTTCACACATGTTACTTCTCCTGTTTACTTAAATCAACAAACAAGAGGAGAAACGATAAAACATTGAGAGATATGGCACACAGCAAATTTTCACTTAGAACAAAATTAGCACTACTTTTTTTTGATAAGATAAGTGGTATTAATAACAGCATCAAGAAGATGCAAAATTTACAAGATATGGCATTTGAGCTTACAAAAAAATCTCTGGCTAACTATACAAACTATCTAAGCCAGAGCTAATGAGTTAGTAAAATCCTGAAGTTGTTCTGCATTAACAGCATGATACAAGTTGGTCCAACAAAATTAGCACTACTTCTGTGAAGGAAATAAAGGAGATACAAGCAGTTCATCATCCCTTCACCTAAATTATATCTAGTAAAACCTTTGTCCAACTCAAGCAAACCCACTTCATATTTTCCATTCATTGCAGATTTCTTTGCAGCATTTACAAGTTCCCCAACATATTAAATTATCGGATTGAAGGGTATAAATTGAGTGACACAATCAGCAAATAGCCACATTAAGTAGTTTGGGGCTGAGGCATAGTTGTTGTTGTTTTTTATTTTCGTGTTGACCCAAGTCATCTAACTCATTACTCTATCAGATCTTCCTGATATTGGAAGCTATGCCAACTTTTTCAACTCTGTGATGCATCCAGTCCATTTGAAATGCAGCTTTAGGTAATTCAGCAGTCCTTTGTCTTCATGAGTTGCAGTTCATCATAACATGATGTCCCTAGGGTGTGATGCACAGCCATGGCTGCCTTTACTTTAGCCACCTAACTTCAAAATTCTGGCTTTGTGGTTTTACTGTTCATGATATTCTTCCATAGAAATGTCATCTTATTTGCTTGAAATTTGTCCAGAGTTGGAGGATATGGAGGTATAACTTAAATCATTCATGTCAGCAGAGAGTTTCCAACTGCTTCGAGCTCCCATTCTCTCCAGCAACAACCTCAAACTCAACAGATGCTCAATTGGCCCTATTGCAGCATGGCTGGATTGTTTATTTCCACATCTGCTGTATGGACTTCATATCAACAGAACCAATCTCACTTTAAGGTGGCATGGTACACTTAGCAGAGACTATGGCTATTGGCTAGTACATCTAGCAGACTAGCACAGTACTATGGACACTTAGCAGCTCGTCACCAACTGGATGCTTCCCAGCTTTGCTATAGGAGCAACATTATAGGCTACAGTCTACACAACTCTATATCATAGTCAAGTTCTCAGACTATTTCCTTCTTCAGCATGATCTTACTATAGAATCTCTTTCCTATTAGGAGGGAGCTCTAACATTTTAACAACTCGCTGTTTTAATAAATTGCTAACCTGTCATAATTTGAACATCTTTATCTCAATCACCTAAAACAATATTTATCAAGAAAAAGCAGAATATCTGAGAAACTTCCTACTAAGGTATAAAAAGTCCCTGAAAAGAATAGAGAGGAATTTGTACTCAATTATCTTTTTTTTTATGAAGGGGAAATTTGCACTAAATATCACCTCAATAATATTGCCTCTAACTACATTTTCTCTTGACAATTAGAAAAACCTTCACTTCTCTCACAAGGGAATGTTTTATACAGCAGAAGAAAATCGAAGTCATGCATGATTAAGCCACCTTTATGGGTATGGACTTCCCTTTGCAATCAATGAAAAAGTCAGAACAACTAATTTCACTTCATTAACCAATCAAAGCTCCGTTTAAGTATGCCGGCCACTATATTCCATTCAATAATCAAGTTTAATTATTATATGATACAGCAGCTACAACATATACAACACAATATTCAAACAAGGTATGAGTACACCTTACCAAAGCTTAGCACAGCCGCAGTTGATTGAGGCTGTGAGGATAAAGCTGGTGCAGATGCTTTGCTAGACAATGAAAAACCCGTAGATGGGGCAGAGGTGCCAAACCCAGCAATCGGAGATGTATCAACAGCACTAGTTGTTGAAGCTGAAGAGGTGGGTGCAGGAAATGTCAGAGATAAACCAGTCCCGCTAGTTGTAGAAGAAGCTCCAGTAGCAGCTGCAGTTGTAGAAATGCTGGTGGGGGTAGTAACAGTTGAAAACAAAGGCGATGAAGAAATTGAAAACCCAGTACTAGCAGGTTTTGACACCGGAGCACTTGAAGAAGCAGCAGAAGCTGTTACAGAGCTTCCTGTCCCTTTTGCAACTGAAAATGATAAAGCAGTAGAAGCTGAAAAAGGTGATGGGGATGGCGAAGCCGTAGCAGGCATGGAAAAAGAAAATGAGGGTGCAGGTGATGCTGCACTAGGCGTGGGCGTTGATAATGAAAATGCTGGACCTGATGCTGCTGAGCTCGAGGTCAAAAATGAAAATGCTGGTGAGGACACTGCAGAACTAGTTGATGCAGCAGCAAGCGAAAATCCCGGTGCAGAAGCTACGGAAGTGGTGGTTGAAGTACTTAACAATGAAAATGCCGGCGCAGAAGAAGCTGAACTTGCGGGTGAAGCACCAGGGAAAGAAAATACAGATGAAGAAGAAAAGGAACTGGCAGCTGCCGAGCTGGCAAACGAAAGTCCAGGTGAAGAAGAAGCTGAATTTGACGCCGACTGGAACGAAAGTGAGGCCGCTGATGACGGAAAACCAAATGAAGGAGCTGTTGAAGATGATCCAAAAAGTGAAGATGATGCTGAAGAAGAAGACCCAAATAGAGATGAAGAAAATGGAGTTGTACTAGCACTAGTTGCTGCATTTCCAGTAGAAGCAGTAGTTGATGATAAAAACGGAGAAGAACCAAACAAGCCCAAGCCCGAACTTGAACCAGCAGCCGAACTGGACCCAAACAAACCCGGCGAGGGCGTACCTGAAGACACGAACAGTGAAGACCCAAAAGGGGATGAATTCGCAGCGGCGCTAGCTGAATTCACCCCAAACAATGGTGAACCACTTGCAGATGTAGTGGATCCGAAGAGGTTCGTAGTCATACCCGACCCGGAAGATGATCCGAATAGGTTTGAAGTTGCACCCGAACCGGAAGAAGATCCAAATAGAGTTGGTTGGGGACTGGAACCAGAAGCAGCACTAGATGAAAACCCAAACGACGGTGTAGAAGCACTGGTATTAGAGCCGAAACCAAAAGAAGGAGCAGAAGAGGCTGAAGTAGTAGATGTACCGAAGCCGAAAGAAGGAGCAGAAGAGGCTGAAGTAGTAGATGTACCGAAGCCGAAAGAAGGAGCAGAAGAGGCTGAAGTAGTAGATGTACCGAAGCCGAAAGAAGGAGCAGAAGAGGCTGAAGTAGTAGATGTACCGAAGCCGAAAGAAGGAGCAGAAGAGGCTGAAGTAGTAGATGTACCGAAGCCGAAAGAAGGAGCAGAAGAGGCTGAAGTAGTAGATGTACCGAAGCCGAAAGAAGGAGCAGAAGAGGCTGAAGTAGTAGATGTACCGAAGCCAAAAGAAGGAGCAGAGGAGGTGGGGTTAGGGTTAGGGTTTGAGAAGGGCGAGGAAAATGGGGAAGAACCGGAAGCAGACGATGTGGTAGCGGTGACAGAGGGGGTGGTGGAAAAAGACGGGTTTGAAGAGAAAGAGAAGGGTGAAGAAGAAGAGGAGAATGAAAAGCCTGTCGACATTGCTACCGGAGCTGCGGCAGCTCGTGTACTTCTTTCTTGTTCAAAATTCACCGCCGGAGCAGGAGAGTAGCAGGGGACAGTGAGGGTTTTTCAATGCGAGAAGAAGGGTTTTTATACAAACTGACCATAAAGAGTAATTTGCAAGGTAAGTACATAGTTGTAATTTACACCTGACTCTATATTTTCTTTGGTTTTTTTTTTTTGCAAATCATAATAGGCGAAACTGTCTGATGCATATTGGTACGTATTTATTTTTATTTTTTTTATGACAAGGGAAATCCGTTGTCGCTATTCTTTGAATGCGCACAAGGTAAAATTCTAGCTCCTATGCAATAGCTCGCAAACCACATAGGAGAGGTAACCCACACTAGGCAAGCCCGGTGCAACGAGCTTGACCCAGAAGGCAAACCCCTTGCTTTCGCTGGCAAGGGGTTTTGAACTTGAGACCTCCAACATGAAAGTCTCAAGCCCAAATCATTGGGTCACCCCGAATGGTATATTGGTACGTATTTTAAAACACAATATATCAAATCATTTTGATCATTCATCATATTTGTGTAACATTCAGATGATTGAGTTGGCGAGAATGTGTGACCACACGCGTGTTGAGGAAACTGAATATCATATTTAAATTTACAAAAGAATAAAATAATAAATTTTAAAAACAAATCTTCTTCTTCACTCATGAATGTTTGATGAAGTTCATAGTCAGTCCCAATCGCAGTGGAGTGAGAGAGCATTAGTTGGACCCATAACGAGGGGTTTTGCTGGGGCATGCTATTACATTGAGAGGATGGCGTGGAGAGGTGATCTCTGGTGGTTCGTAAGGGAACGTTGGTGGTGCATAGAAAGGAAGACAATTGAGAGGAGAACGAGGAGGGTGAGGGTGCGAGGAGTTGGTCATGGCGGCAAAGAGGTTTACCAACTGGAGTTAGTGGTGCAGCTATTTTAAAGTTGTTGGATTTGTGAAGGTTGGAAAAGGAGGAAAGGAAAATGGTGAGGGTAAGTAGCGGAGGTGGAGATGGAGAGGGAGAAAGTATATGTGGTCTCGCCGGCAAGAGGAGTTGTAGCAGCGGTTTGGTGGGTTCTAGCTATATTACCGTGGGAATGGAGAGAGGAGAAGAGGAGTGGCGGCGATTAGGTCAAGAGTGCGGCTATTTGGAGTTAAAATTTTATTACTTTTGGTCAATAATTATAACAATAGTTAATGAAGATAATTATGACATGTTATTAATTAATGTAATATGGAATTTGCGTGTCATCTATTTAAGGGCGAGTGAACTACACGGTAGGATGAGTTTAAAAATGGACATTTTACACAAATCTCATAGTTAATTACATCTTACCAATTACAAAAATCCCTTAAATTTGGTGGAATCGGCATATATAACTACACGTTTCTGTCGTTATGGATAAGCTAATGGGGAAGGAATTTGGGCCAGAAAACTTCTGAGTAGTAACTTGGAAATTTATTACTTATGCCAGACTTGGACGAATTTTGAGTTAGGTGAGGTCTAGGGTAATCTGGTAATGGGGGGGGGGGTTGATTATGAACTTGATCATTTGAGTTGATAGCCAAGATAATAAGGAGCTTGTACGGCTTTACGAAATCGAATTCGGGTAGGTAAAACTCTCGTAATTGATCTTAGCACGAAATAGTGGTTTTAGAACATCAAGATTTGAGGGTGTGTTGTGAAATAGGGACTTGGAACACAAATTACGAGTCTCTGTTTCCGTGCAACCCGCCATAGCGGGATTATTCCTGCTATGACGGGCCAGTCGCGAGTAAAAATGGGAAAAGTCCCAAAAATATTATTTTCTGCAAACTTCGTTCTTGGAGAGCAAAAGGGCGACCTAGGGCTACTTCTTATTGTTTTTCACTAATTCTCGCGCTAAAGGTAAGTCAATTACTCCCCTAATTCGTAAATTAATTCTTAGAACTTATAATCCTTGCTATTATCCTTGGGGGGAGGGTGGGAGGTTGGCTTGAATTTAATGGTGGAAAAAGCCCTAGTTGGGTGTTAGGATCATGAAATTGGCCAAGGATTGGTATTTGGATATAATCCGGGTAAACTAGGCCACTATTATTGATCATTTGCATTAATTACTTGTTTAGACCAAGAACAAGCTAAGAGACCCCGGAAAGGGAAAGCTCAAGTTCCTTAAGAGCGTTCAGGCTTGATTTTGAGGTAAGTGATGGTTTGATTTCCCGTCTGTGTTATATATGTCTGCTAACTGCTTCATTGTATTCATGCACGTAGGTGAATAGGGAAATATAAAATGAATCTAATGAAATGGCTATTTGTGATTCATTGTGGTGCTGATTGTGTTTGTGATTGTGGTTGATTAGATCGGGTATCACGCTCCGACACATAATTGAATTGGGTGTCACATTCTGACACACATTGAATTGGGTGTCACGTTCCGACACATTATTGAATCGGATGTCACGTTTCGACACATTATTGAATCGGATATCACATTTCGACACATTATTGGATCGGGTGTCATATTCCGACACACTAACAGTTTGAGTGTGGATTCCATGAGAGAACCATCATTAACCATTGCATTTGAGATTGATATTGTGAAACTGATATATTGAGCATGAACTGGTAAATTGTTATTCTTTCTGTATATGTGTGGATTAATATGTTGTAGCTATTTGTGTATGTCGCACTTACTAGAATAGCCGCATGATCCTACTAATACACCGTTGGTTTGTGTACTGATATTGCACTTGCTCTTTCTTTGTTAAGTACAGGGCATCTTCAGGCGACTGTTAAGAGACCTCAGCTAGGAGATCACTGACTTGTCGAGTTCAAGGGTGAGGCAGTTTCTTCAGGCTACCATGGATTCATCTAGAAACTTAGTCCATTTCTTTCGGACTTAGACCTTTCAGACTCTTTATTTTATGTTTAGTTATTTTAGGGTTGCATCCCCTTATCTCAGACCGTTTAGTTAAAAAGTTTTTGTACAATGACTTTCAGATTCTAGGGGTTGAATTTTTGCTTGTTTATGTTTGTTTTTGATAACTTATTGAGTTTACGGGAACTCAACTTTTAAATTGATTATTTAAACATGTTTCCACATCTTTAAATGCCCGTCTTTTGGTTAGTATTGTTTAGTTGAGTTGTAGTAATGGTTCTCCCACTGGAGGGTTATTGTAGGTGACAATCATCGCGGTTTGGGTCGTGACAGCATACATCTCAAAATGTCACAATACATTGCGTCCCAATTTCAGATACATCTCTCAATGTCCTAATACATTACGTCTCAATTTATGATACATCATTCAACATCTTGATACATCGCCTATGTCCCGATACATCATGTATAAGTGATGTATCCGATCGATACATAGCGTAAAGTGATGTATCAGAGAATAGAAGAGAGTAGAGATGTTTGTAATTTTTACAAATGATATATAGGGAATTTTAGAGATTATGGTAAAATAAATTGTATATTTACATAATTTTTCCTTTAAAAATCTTCTTTTGATTGAGTTTAGGAGTTCAGTTAGTAAAAAATTAAATAGAACAGTCCATAATACAAACTCGTACAAGTACAAGAGTTTGTTAAACCATTTCGCCTTCATAATAAGCTGCCTTTGGGTCATAGATTTCGAGAGTAAATTTCAAAAAATCATTTTAAATAGTTATTTAATCGTAAAATTATTAATCTTTGAATCTTTCAAATGATTTCAACAAAGGCGACATGGATTTCAACGTTTTATCACGATTAGTGAGGTTGACCTTATTTATTATAGGATTGGAGTTGCAATGTGAATCTGTCTAGCTACAAAGGTATACGTCTTTATTTAAGAAGCATATCACTCAAGATAAGTCGAAATCATAATTTCTATTTGGGCTTATTTAGAAAGTCACTTATTAATTAGATTTGGTGTAATATATTGATTGGTCATGTAATTAATTGGGAGGGGATAGTTAAACTGTCCCACATAGGAGGCTGTAAATTACCCGTAATTATATGTAAAAATAAAAAAGAATATAAAATAATAATAATAATAATAACAAAATAAATTAATTATAGAATTATAGTTTATACAACTAAAAAATGCTTACATTACATCTGAAATAAAAGAATCGACATTGTTGGGACTCTTGTAGATTCTAGTATACAAATGACCTATTTTACAAAATAATCTTATTAAATTTTCTAAACACTTTTGAAAAATTAAGCTATTAATGGACATCTATATATGTGAAAACATTATTTATTTACCCTCTTTTTTTTCACTGTCCAAGTTTAACCATGTTATCCTTCATCATTGACCAAGAATCTTTACACTTGGATTCAATTTTTTGTAGATTGGCTAGGCCAGAGTTGCTAGGAGCCCAAAAGCCATGAAAACCAAGAGGGAAATTCAAATGTCTTGGGACTTCAAGTCTTGCAACTACTTCATTCTTCTCTCCTATTTTTTGTGCATCCAAAATTACAAGATAACACCTTTGTGTTGACACTGCATACTGCAAATTAAATATTCATAGACAAAATCATAAGAATAAATCGTAATACTGAAATGTGTTCTATAAATTATAATCAATGTGTTCAACTTCTTTTATTAAGATATAAGTGTAAAAATTTATGCAGTTTCTTTTCTAAAAATGAGATTATATTGATTGATGACTCTTAATTCGACGAAATGGAAGGCTTTGGTGTATACCAAAATGGAGAATTTGGATCGGATTAGTTCTATACTATCATGTCTTTCAAAGAATATTTACATTTAAGTCTCCTTAAATGTGATCATGTTTAGTTTGTCAATCTTCAAATTAAGACGAATTATCTGCTACAACAAGTAAAGATGACATGCTAGTATAAAAAATTTTCACATTGTCAATGTATATAAGTGATATAACTTTATAAACTCCTAATTGTTTTTACACAATCATATCACTTGAAAATAACATATTTAATTAAATGATATATACCGCCAGTATAAAAAATCTTTTACATTAAAACTTATTATATATAACATGTCAGTTACCATTTTTCTCACGTTTACCAATTAGTAACATTTACCATCGATATTTACTTGTAATTATGTTATGAGTAACTCGATTGTATAAATATTTTTACTTAACTAAAAGTAATATTCCATAAAAAAATGGATTAGCTGGTAGAAAATAAGACAGATTACCTACTACAACAAGTTAAGCAAACTTTAGTGTATATATATAAGTTAATTACTTACTTCAACCACAAGAAGGTATCCATCATCCTCTTTAGTTCCTCTCGGAATAAAAACAGGTTCACCAATGAATCTTCTTCTACCAGCTGACCACTTTTGGACTGATTTATCAACCGCGTTTAATTTCACAACTGTGTCAAAAGGAAAATGTGGCAGTGCTTGACGTGAGCCTGTAGATGTTGCTGCATAAACATATGTATTTTTTCTGCCTGAAAATTCTGGATTCATAGCTGGGAAATCTGCTGCTTTGTTCCATTGAGGATTTAAATCATTTACTGAACATTTTGTGCAATTCCCTTTTGTATCTAAGTTTATAGATACCTGCATAGCCATAATTGTGTTGCTAATTAATCAGAAATTCACATTACATAATAATATCTACGTGACACCACTATAAAATAATAATAAAGACCCATTTCTGAAACATCTTAAAAAAATAAAAAAGTTTAATCATGTGTCAACATGAATGAATTGATATATGTATTGATTAGGTCGCGTCAAAATATTTTTTTAAGTAGTGTCACGTGGATATTATGTAAGTTGCCGATTTTAATTTGTACATGTAATAGCCTAGTTATGTTTTTCGAGATTGAATTTAGTATAATTTTTTTTGTGTGTGTGATATATATAGACATGATTGAGTTGCTTTTTTTGTTTAAAAAATAATAATTTTATGATTTTAATATAATAAACTAATTAACATTAGGAAGAAGACCTGAACTAAGTGAGGCAATAGCTTTTCTTCTCCCTCTTCTACATTCATCATGGAAGGATCAAGTTTACCACTTTGCCAATCATAGCCTGAAAATATATATGGAGGAAAAGAAACAAATTAAGTTTTAATCATCTATTATATTTTTAATATATAAACCGTCTTGACAGTGCACAAAACATAAACTCGTGCTTGCTTACCAAACATTTTTTGGAAATTGAACCATTGGTAAGAGCAACCAGAAGCCTGAATTTGTATGTTTACATTTCCATTTTGTTCATCAATTTCTTCAAAGGCATTTCCAACATGTAACACCCACATTTGTGAAGGAGCTTCTATAGGTTTTCTCCAATCTCTTTCTACATTATTAGTTTGTTTATTGGGAAATCTGGGCAGCAAATAAATTGGAGATGTTGGTTTGCTTGGATTTACTGATAATGCTGATATCATTGGAGAAAGCCCACATACTGCTGTCATTGACCCTGCAATGGTGGCGTACGCAAGATTTTCGTGAATATTTTGATAATATATGGAGATTCACAATCAAATATTTATATATACATACTGGACAAGTAAAATGAAACATTTATTTTTAGTATAAGAGTCAAATTAATTACCAGGAATGTCGAGTTTGATGCGATTGCCAAACAATATATAGTGAGTATCAGTAAAAGCCCAATCATGTATCATTAAGTGATCTGAGATCTCGAATTCTTGGCTTTGTAGTAGCTGGAAATTGGAATCAAATTCTAGACAACAAAACAAATTAAATTAACTAAAAGTTGAATTATGAATATATGGAGACAAAAATAAAGAATTATTCTTGTTAACGTTGTACTACATCTACATGTGATATTGATAAAAATAGACTTTTATTTTAACATAGAGTTGGATTATTGGACACATACTAAATTTATACTATACTAGGATAATGATAATTTATTTATGTTTACTCCTTGTTTTAGATTTAAAACTTTATTAATATTCTATTTATCAATGGACCCTCTACCCTTATTTATTTATTTATTTTCAAGAAAAGGAAAACAATAAAGAAAATCCTCCCTTACTGATGTCAGGCCTACAAGCAACAGAAAAAAGAGGCCAAAAATAATATATTTCTACAATGAAAAAGCTTGTTTTTCTTCACTTTTGCTGTTGCTTTAATTTGCTGGAAGTTACTGTGAAGAGTGGTTTTAAGGGATGAATCGTTTCTTTAATATGAACTTGACAATTTTTCTTCATGAGCTAGTTTTTGAAATTGTGTAAAATCTAAAATCCGTTTCTTTATATGGTAATCCGAAAATAACTTATCTCATTTCTTGTTTCCCGATTTTAGACCACCATATTAAATTGGACATTCATTTCTTGTTTCCTGATATTAGGCCACCACCATATTAGTGTGACAAAGTCTAATTAACTCTGCATCAAACATGAATGCAAGTGCAATAGATACTTTAAACATTAAAAAGGAAGAAACTTAAAGAAATTCATAAAATTAAACAATCTTACCATAAAATGTAAAATTACTCCTAGGGAGCAACATATCCTCTGCGTTGCATGACATGATCAAAAGTCTGTTTCTACGAGTATCAATCTTGTAATGAGACAACAATCTCTTTGGAGACATTTTGAACACCCCTGCAAAATAAATTAAATATTTACAACGATAAGATCAGAAATGGAATTTAGTCTATCGAAAAGGAAGTATCGTAGCATAGTACATACCATATAATATAGGCTTCAATATTTGAGCAGCAACATCCAAAAAATCACTATTTCTAATTTTTTTATCTTCTACTTGATCAGAGTTCTTAATTAGTTCAAATTTCCCAAGAGTATTCAAAGTTTTAGAATCAATTTCATAAGGATCACCACCTTCCCACAAACAAAACAACCTACCACCCCATTGCAACACACTAGTATTCGCTACATTCTTCATAACTTTCGTATTACCAACCATCTTCCCTCCTTTCAGTACCGAAAACGGGCCCCGGTGAGTGAACCTCCACTTCCCACTCACCGGGTCCCGCTCCTCAGCCTGAGCCTCCGTCTCAATGTACCTAGCCATAAACTTAACTTGCCCTGTACTACCATCAATTTCAAATGTCCTTAAGTAGCCGTGTCCATCTAGAGGGTGCACTGTTGAACCATGATCGTCCGCGAAAAGGCCCGGCCCGGTGAGGTAATATGTACCCGAAGGGAAATCGGATGGTATGGATCCCTCCACCACCCGAAGTGAAACGGGTTCGGTAGCTTCGGAACGTTGGGACACAAAAAGGAACTGATAATCCCAAAAGGCAGTAATTGTGTCATCAATTTCTGGTGTGTAAACTTCATGAGTTGGGGACGTGGTGATCGTTATGGCTCGCGCCACGTGGCTCGGCAATGTTAATTGGCTCATCGCCACCGTGGACGGCAGTTTTGCCGGTGGCAAAAGTTTTGGAGGAATATTAATAATATTATGGCAAGCTTTGGCCTGCATTTTGGCTTTTGTTTTAGTGTTGGGTGGTACTGGTAGTGATAAAAGATCCATCGAACTATCTTATATATATAATAAAATATATGTAAGTTTACATCACCTTCAACCCCCC
>NW_006239021.1:705901-709953 GCF_000226075.1 Solanum tuberosum
CTTTACCCCCCCCCCCCCCTCCCTTTCCATGTGGCGGATCCAACTATGGGTTCAAGGTGAGGGCGGATCTATCGTTGATCATTTAATATGACACAATTCAGTAGTTTTAGTTCAGGTTATGTATCTATTTATGTATGAAAAGTTTATTCTGAACCTAGTTATTGTTCTTTACTATAATTTAAAACACATAGTTAAAATTCTGAATTTGATTATATTTGTCATGCTATAATATCCAGTGATTTGGAGTCGAATATGATATATATATGTATGTGTGAAAAAATAAGTATAAATAAAGTTAGATATATATATATATATATATATTTCAAAACTCATCCTCTTAGGTTATTAAAACCTATCATGTTTAAAGATTGAATTTGTAATTGTCCTCGGCTATGTATCTATTGACATTTTTTTATTGAAAAATTATATTATGTGTTATAAAAAATATATTATGTATATATATATATATATATTTAAAAAATTCTAACTCCATTACTCGAGCGAAAAATAAATAAATAAATTAGAAAGAACCCATTTGGAGTGGGTGGTGGGGGAGGAAACAGTCAAAAGCTTTCTTTTCATTTTGCCTCTATTTAATTTTCTTGGCAATATTGACGAGTTGTCCTATGCTTTGTTAAGATCGTATGGAATTGTAAAATATATGGTGGGACTATATGTCACCATATTGAGATTTTGTAACTTACTAGTATAATATTTACACAATTAAGGTACGTGGTGGGCCATTTATGCTTCTTGCTTTTTCTTAATTGGAAGACAAGTTCCTATTACTTAATTATACTATAAAATATAATATGAGTGCACAAATAATATTTATATTGTTTATTTGTTGTTTGCTACCTTTCTTCAAATTTCAAGGAATATGCCACTTTAGTTAAAATTAATATTATTAAGATCTGCGTAATTCCAAAGAATATATTCATATGGTTTTCTTAATGGTTATTGAGCTTGAATTAAATAGATCGAAGTCTTTCTTTTTTATTCGATGAATTTTTCACAAATTCGACTTAAATAATTTCTATCGTTAAATAAATAAAAGTTGTTGGTAATCCTATTTCATGATGAATTGACGATGGATTATCAACAAATTTTGTTAGCTACACATTATTTACTTTTAATAACTATTGTCACTTTTGTTTTAATTTTTATAGTTTTGGTGATTACATAGATTATATCTATTCACACAATTACCTTTAATGACAAATTAGCGATGAATTTTATAATTAATAAATTCCTTTTTTTTGTAGTGTATGTATATACCTCTATTTGCATAGTTAGTCAAATTTCATCTAAGAATATTATTTCATTCAGTCTTATAATGAAAGAAGTATTGAAAACACCTCTAAACTCTGCATGAATTATTAGTTTCATTCCTGAACTATTGACAACCTTAAAAACACCCATTTACTTGATTAACAGAACTTAAATACACATCCGATCTTACAATATGAGTGAAATACATCTCTAAACTCTTGCCAAGTTTAGGACTGTTTTCAACACTTTTCTCACCTTTTTATTAAGAGCACCATGCTCCTGCAAGAGTTTAAGACAACTTGCTATGTCATGTGGCAGGTCGGGGCTGTATCTAAGTTTAGTTAGTCAAGTAGAGGGGTGTTTTTAAAGCTGTCAATAGTTTAGAGACGAAACTAATCATTTGCACCAAGTTTAAGGGTGTTTTTCAATACTTTTCTCTCTTTTATAATTGGTATCTCTACGCGGAAGGAAATACATAGAGTGTCTCAAATTAATATTAGCATTGTTTTATATGTGTCAGTGAGTGTCACGATACATTATATTGCGTAATGATGAATCCCTATTATATTGTTGTTGTCGTACAAAATCAAAGTTTTGCATGAAAATGATTATAATGATGAATACCCTTATGACTTTCAATTTTTTCTTTCCTTTCGGTTGTTTTGAAAGTTAGTTTTCTTTGCCAATTGGCACCACAATCAACTCAAGTTGGCCAGCAAAACAAAAAAATCATCTAACCTTATGCAAAGTGTAATCATCACTATGTAGAATATACATAATTCCAATGACCAGTTAATAATATTTACAAGTACCTATAGCTAGTAGTTTTATTATTATTAATAGTAATATATAACACTACTATATAGTCTAGTGCACCATATATTATTTTTTATTTTTATAAGCAAAAAAAAAAGGACAATTGGTCCATGATTATAATTCACACTATACTAATACTTTATATTATATGCACAAATATTTGATACCAATATGTGATGTCGTGGTTGATTCCATCAACAAAGTGACAATAGAGGGTCCACATTGTTCATTTCATGGCCGTCTAATGAGGAATCTTTATGATTTCATGCATTCATCAACTTCCACCATTTTCTATAATATATGATTATTGATTGAAATTGAACTACCCCCAAATTATAAAATACATAGGAGCTTTCCAATTTGGGGTTTAATTTGCATTGACCAAGGTCCAATCAATGATATGTTCCAATTGTGTGGATCTTAGGGTGGTGGGTAGGGTCCGAGCTTCGAGATACAATATCAAATACGTTTCGATCAGCTGAACTCAATAATTTTTTTTAAAAAAATATCCTATAGTATTTGTAATAGAGAATTCATCAAATATGTATAAATATTTAGTTGCACGTACGTAATTAAAATAAATAATGAGTTGAGTGGCAAGTTTAAAATTTATAAATTTTAATTTCTGATCTTTAATTTAATCGGACTATTTCTTGGACTTTCAAGAATCAAGGGGAACGATATTGGAGAGGAAATGCACATTTTGATTTGTTTTGTGCAAAGTTGTAATTTGATTTACCCCAAGTGCTTATTTAATCGTACATTTATTTATTTATTTATTTGGTGGCAATAAGGTTTGAACATGAAGAGAAAACGATTTCACTAATGAGCACATACGCACTTTTCTTTTAGAAAAATAAAATATATAGTTCTTGTATTCCATGTGTCCCCTTTTTTAAAAACAAAAAATAAAAATTTTGGGGTGGAGGAAGGGGAAATGGGGGGATTACAATGTGGGGGAATCAAACTCTCACTAATAAGGTAGCCAAGTAAGAGTTCAGGTAACCAACCAACTAAGCTATTCAGATTTTTCGTGTGTCTCCTTTTAATATTAGGTGAGTAAAAAAACCAAAGAAGAAGATATTTGATCGAGGTTCTTGAACAGTAATGAAGAGGAATGGAAATCTTGAATTCAATATCTTTTTCTAAGGTTATGTATTTGTAATAGGAAATTTATTAAATTTGTATGTATGAATATTTAGTTACAAATTCAGTACATAACTAAAACGAGCTATGAATTCAATATCTTTTAGAAAAATATTATTAAAAAAGAAACTATATTTTTTGTATTCCATGTGTTCCAATTTAACAAGGTGAGTATAAATAAATAAATTTCTTAAATAAATAAAAGAGATTTGGAGTTTCTTGAGGCAACTTAATAATTAATAAAAATGTAATAGAGAGGAATGATGGTCTTGAATGTCGGGCTAACTGCTTCAAGGAGGAAGTGCATGCAAAGAGAAATTTAAAATTCGAATATTATGAGTTTTGAATTATATTTCGAAGTCCAACACAATTTATTTAATTTATTTGGTTCCAATCTATATTTTATTTAAAAATAGTAGTACTTTTTTAATTCATAAAAGAGTTAAAACTATCTTTAATTATTAAAATTGATATAAAAATATTCTACGTCTACCTATTAATCATAAATGTCTTTAGTATTAATTTGTGGCTCTTTTTATACATTTAAACTAATAAACCACATCTAGTAAAAATATTATATACATATCTATTACGAGGCTTCACCTAATTGATCTAAATATAAATCCTTGTCATTTTTTTTTTAAAAAAACACCATAACCCCGGTTCTTGGGTAACATAATGGGGAGATGCATAAGAGTTCAATTTTTACACTTAAATTTCCAACCCATGAATTCTAGAAACCTCAGTAAAAGGCAAGTTGTTTTAGTTTTAAAAATAAAATGGTGGCCATTTTGGGGGGGGGGGGGGGGGGGGGGGCG
>NW_006239021.1:710502-725406 GCF_000226075.1 Solanum tuberosum
GGGTGGGTTGGGTCGAAATTCGGTATATGGGTGTTTTTTTTTGAAATCTTTCTGTAAGGATTTAAATTTAGATCAATTAGGTAAAGTCATGTAAAAAATATTTATTCTACTAATTTATCTCTCCGTCGAATCAAATTGTTAAAGGTGTAAGTTCTAAGTCCATGCTAAAATTTCAAACTATTTCTACCAATATCCGAGCCAAGAAATTGAGAACATAAATTTAATGCCCTGATTTTTTTTTATTTGATGTAAGTAGTTGGTTTAAGTGTACTAGAAAAGGGCCACAAAATTAACCCTAAGATTATTTTTGATTCAATATTTAGATGAAGAATATTTATACACCACTTTTGATAATTCAAAAATAGTTTAACTCTTTTATATATTTAATTTAGTGAAATTTTTATCACATATGTACAAACTACAAAGTATATATAAGATGAGCCTATCAATAATTTCGTAAGATGTATGCTAGATTTGTCCATATATATGAGTGGGGGAGAGTAATATTGCACTCACCATCTAATAGCTCTTTGTTGCAATGGTATATATTGAAAGTGCTCCATACACATTGTCAGCATACTACATGAGCCTTATTTGTGCACACATATGTTCAATCTAATTAGAAAATAAATAAATTAATAATAATCCTTTTAATCTATTTATCATTAATGTAAGACAATTATATAATTTGATTGATTTATCGTTGCTACTATATATGATATTCTTTTTGTTAATTGATTTGTACAAATACAAAAATGACATTGTTGCAATTCACGTCACTTGGCTAAGAAAGATTGAATTTTTAGACTAATATACTTGCATTAAAAAAAAGTCTGAACATTCATATTATATAAGACTTTCACGATTTATGAAATGCAACAAAATCTTTTAAGTAATAATTAGCTACTAAGTTTTTTTAATTATAGCATGACATGATTTTTTAAAAGTGATTCTCGAATAATTTGTACAATTTTTTTTTATCATTTCCTTGAATTTCCAAATATGCTACTAATATTTTGTGCAAGAAACTGTTTCGAATAAAATGGTGCAAATAGTGCTACTAACATTTTGTGGAAGAAATTTTGTTGGAACACAATTTTTGCAAACAGATTTTCAAACACAATATTTTTTTATATAAAAAAAAGGGAAAAAACTTATCCGCATCAGGTGTTTACACCAAGCCAATGCAATTTCCATTATTACGTAATTTAATGAAGTAAAACTGTAAAACACATGTCAAACACCCGGTGCGGGTAAGTTTTACAAAAAAAAATAATCCTATTTTCCAATTTTCTCTTGCAAAATAACGCTGTCCGAGGGCGTTCTGGTAAAATAACACTCCCGGTCCCGGGCACGTCTCCCGGGGTTCGAATAAATATTTGGCTCTAAAATAAAATAAAATAAAAATCAAACGGTAGTTTCCACTTTTCAGCACCGCTCCTCCCCGTTTCCAATTGCTTCCACGATTCTGTTTGCCGATGAATTTCGAACAGAGATTAATCGCTGCGGCGAAGTTTGTCTACACCGGCGATTCAGTTGCCGATGATCCGCCGGTCAACTCCGTTGACTTAGGAGTCAAAGCGACTCTTAAACCTCACCAAGTTGAAGGAGTCTCATGGCTCGTCCGAAGATACCTTCTCGGCGTCAACGTCATTCTCGGTATTATCTCGTTCTATAAAGTTATTTTTACAAATAAAGCTAATGAAATTGTGTTAATCATATGTATTGAGTTAATTTCTTGATGTTCCTTCAGCAAGGAAGCCGTAATTTAATTTTAACCGAATGTGATATCTATAACTACGAAGAAAGTGAACGAAATTGTAATTGAATAAAATTGCATTAATTTTTTTGTAATGCGTTCATTTCACGGTGTTTACTCAACGAGGAGGACATAATTTAACCGGAAGATGATGTTTACTACTTCTTTCAAGTCTCAATTTGGATGCTACTCTTTTGAATAACCTTAAATTATTGATTTATAGATTATTACCATTATTTCATAGAGAAAGTAATGAAAATGTCTGAGATAACACTGAAAAACAAATGAGTCGAATTTGCCATGTTTTTTGTGACACCGGGAGTAGTTATTTCTATAATTGATTATCATAATCTGACATGAATGGTGATGTTGTCATTTTATTTTTCTTACAGGGGATGAGGTATCACTGCCAACATTAAGGCCAGCATTTAATTGTTTTTTTTATTTATCTTCTTATGATGAGGAGTCAAAACTCAAAAGATTTTATTGAGGTGTGAACGCATGCAATCTTTTCATGTTAGATGCTTGAAAATTTTGTTATGTTTCTCTTTGAGGTGAATGTAACCACAGTGGAATGGTTAATTGTTTTTGTGAGATATGTCTGTATAAGAAATGTTGGTCTTTCTGTTGTTATATCGAAGCAGATAGGCGCATTTGAAAAGAAATTTATAGGGACTTCAATTTTGAACTTCTGCTGTATAAACCTGAAATTATCTGAAAGTGTTTTGTAGTAACAGAGGATAAAAAGCAAAGAGAAAAAAAGGTTATAGGAATAATTTTAAAATTCTTCAGTCTTTCTTCTCAATATTATGCTTCACAAAATATTTAGGTGAAAGCGTAATGTTTGGTGGAACTATGCTATTTCCCTTGTGAAATAGAGATCTTATCTGGTATTTTGTTCCCCAAGATTTTCCCTTTATCCTAAATCATTAAAAAAGTTGCCTGTGGGGATATGTCAATGTACTAGTTTACCTAGGGTAATACTTGAAATTGAATTATGTTATTCCTTGAAAATTAATATTTTAGAATATATGTTGATAAAAAAACAATCCAATGCTGATTGTTTCCGCAAGGCATTTAACACCTATTTTATACGGCCTCCGCATGAATGATTCACTCTGCTTAGACAGCATCCCACATGGGGCTGTTAACTGTTCAGGGAAATGAAGGATCCATGTAGCACATTATGACACTGAATTTCTTAGCATCTTGACAGACTTGACCCAAAGATCATGCATGTGAAAATCTTGAAAACCCGGATGAAAAAACATTAAGAAAAGTGTATAAATATACACAATTGCGCAGAACCCAACCAGGATTATTTAACCAAAAACAACATACCCTTCGGGGTGGCCCAGTGGTTTGAGCTTGGGACTTTCATGTTGGAGGTCTCAAGTTCGAAACCCCTTGCCAGCGAAAGCAAGGGGTTTGCCTCCTGGGTCGAGCTCGTCGCACCAGGCTTGCCTAGTGCGGTTTACCTCTCCTATGTGATTTGCGAGCTATTGCATAGGAGCGGGGGTTTTACCCTGTGCGCACCCAAAGGGTAGCGGCTGCGGGTTTCCCTTGTCATCAAAAAAAAAAAAATCTACCAGCACTAAGCTGTCTCTTTCTTCAAAGAAGTAAACAATCACATCCAGATACCAGTAACTAGCACACAAGGGTACACCATTCGCAATATATTGTTGAAGGAATACACTTTATCATAGTGCCTGGACATAATCTAAAGATGCATATTTAAAAAAAAAAATTGGTCCATAATCGCCTCCACTTCTCATGTAATGGACCTCTATTCAGATTAGAGGGGAGGTAATACCTTAGTTATTTCACACACTAAAGAATACTATGGATGACTCTAGTGCAGTCCGTTTAAATATATATTTTTTATACTTTCAGTGCAAGGAGAATAATACTTTATTGTATAAACAGTCAATCTTGATAGATGAATCTGGATGACTTCAGTGCAGTCCTATATTCATCATATACATACTTTTGACGCCAACATGGTATTATACACCGTACTCCCTTTTCGTAATCCAAAAAACTAATAAAGTGTTTTGCTTGTTAAAAAAAAAGTGATGTACACAATTACGCACAACATTTAACAAGTTCCTTTTTAGAACTTGCTATAAGTTTTCTATTTCTCGTGCTTTTATGGATCAGATCAGAATTTCTGCTGCAAGTGATTAAATGTGTTTTATTAAATTAAAGTGGATAGCAATTTATGCCTTTGATCCGGTCACCAAATAAGTTTTCCTTTATTTTTTCTTGGTACCATCTTCCTTTTGGATACTTTGAATTCTGGCTGTGTCCATGGGTGCTTGTTAGACAAAGATTTAAATCTCTTAAGAGAACTTCGTGTTGATTGGAAGATTTGGAGCCTTGACTAAATGAAACATAGGTGAAAACTAAGTGGTCTTTGCTAGGAGATATGTTTTGTTTACTTGACTATCCTTCCTCAAGCTTATCTAGGTTGGGCATGCAGTATCTCTAACTGGTAATACAAAACACTGTGATCTGTCAAGTAGTGAATTTGTAGTCAATGGATATTGTCTTGATTTTCTCTTCGCTATTAATGGTTTATTGACAGATGGGATTGGGGAAGACTTTGCAAGCTATATCATTGCTGAGCTACCTGAAAGTCTATCTGAAGACTCCTGGACCATTCTGTGAGTGGGAAGAACTGTAATTTTGATCTAATAAGAAATAGTAGCCGAAATACATCTTTGGTTAACAATCCATGCTTAGCTCTGGAAAAATGTTGCAGTGGTACTCTGTCCTCTTAGCGTGACGGATGGTTGGATGTCTGAAATGGCCAATTTTGCCCCAAAATTGAGAGTGCTAACCTATACTGGAGAAAAGGAGCATCGGCGCAACTTACGTAGGAAGATATATGAGTGTATGAACAGGGAGGCGTCTGATGTAAGTATTGGGTTGTATACTCACTTTTAAGTTGTTAAAGTGTGTCTCTACAGACAATCATTTTAATTTTATGTAGGTTCTTTGTATACGTTTATATAAGATATATTTGGACATCTAAAGGCGTCATTGGGGCTTTACACATTATTTTCTCTTCAAGAACTGTCAATTCTTTTATTATTTATCTTACCTTGATCTTCCTCATTTCTTACAGGCAAAATCACTACCTTTTGATGTGCTTTTAACTACTTACGACATAGTATTACTTGATGAAGATTTTCTATCCCAAGTTCCATGGTGTTATGCAATAATTGACGAAGCACAGAGGCTCAAGAATCCATCTAGTGTATGTCTGAAATTCTTCTGCATTTTGTTTCACAAATCTTGAGATTTCACAACTGATCTGGGGGTTTAATGTATGATTCATATATTTAAAGATCTCTCTAGTTCTTGAACTAGTCTTCCCCAGCTTGAAGTCAAGTGAGGAACTCTTTCTCTTATATAGGCTATTTTTCCTTGAAATCCCATTCTATACATTAAATTCATGAACCTCCTTTAACCATATTTTCCCATCCCTGATGATGAAATGAATCTTGGGCCTTAATTCAACCTCAAAAGCTAGCGCAAGAGGTGAGGATTTCCCAAGACCATATAAGGAGATAGCAATCCATTTCCTCATCAATGTGTGATACTTAACGACCTTCATCCTTCAGAAAGCCTAGAAATAGAGGGCAAGCCCCTTTATGTCTGTACTCATTAGTAGCCAAAAGCCCTTCTCCTAAAAAAAGCACAATAAGAACGGTGGTATCTGCGCCGTTTCTGACTACATAAACATGTTCAAACCGAGCTGAATGGTTATTGAAGATTCATATAGCTAACCCCAACCAATACGGAATTGATGCATATCTTCTGTTGCATGTAAAATATTCAAAACTGGTATAAGCTACAACATTGACAACTTATGCAGTTATCATGTGTGGTCAAGGTGAATAAAGTTAATCCTGCAGATTACCTTTAAATTTGTGTTAATTAAGTGTGTAAACGAACAAGGGTGTACCTATCATTCTAATAGGGATGTGATAGTGTCCTGCAACCTTACCACGTATCTGGATAAATATGATTATTCTTATAACAGAAAATGTATGGGTAGGGATTATCTGTGTTTTGGATGAATCATTATAGCAGATTTGGATTACATATTATATTCTGCCCCTTAAGAGAAAAAGATATAATCATACTTTTTCTGAACTTCCAAGTTCTTGACTGAAGTTCTTTTCCTCTTGAGAGGTAATCTGATGATATGATCATCATTACTTTGAAAAATAAAGTTACCCTTCCAGCTTTCATTGGAACTGCATGGACATTCTTAGATATTTTTTCTTGATTATCTATTTCCTTTTGTAGATTAGAATATCATGTGAAAATGCAAACTTGAGATATGTATTAGTATGTCAACATGATTTTGTCATTAATCTATTTCTTATAATTCTGGAGCAATTTTTATATTTCAATGAACTTTTGGTTTGGCGTGGGGGGAGTGGGCAGTTGACTTTCAACAATTACTGTAAGTTCTTCTTGGGATCCTATAATGCAAAAATATTTGTTTTGCTGAGTGTTTGAAATCTTTACAGGTCCTGTATAATGTGCTCAAAGAGCGTTTTGTTATGCCAAGGAAATTGCTGATGACTGGCACACCCATCCAAAACAACCTTTCAGAGCTTTGGGCTCTTTTGCACTTTTGTATGCCTTCAGTTTTTGGAACACTGGAGCAGTTCCTCTCTGCATTCAAGGAAGCTGGAGATCCATCATGTAATACTTACACCTGTCATGAGTCATTAGCTAGCCAGTTTTCTTTAAAGATGACCACATAAATTTTTGACACTGCTTTATTTGTGAAATTCTTAGGCAATTTGATGATTTTCTCACCTAGTTTGGACAACTTTGCTATGGCTAGTCTTCTTTTCATATATATTTTGATTTTTTTTTTAGTGGTTTTTGTAGTCTTGTTACTTCATGGGATATTTTATAGATTTGGAGAACAATCTACAACCAATTTACTTTTGTCTGCCAATGATCTTTGATCTTTGTTCTGATATATGTTGCACTCTAGGGACAGATTTTACCTGCTGATAGTGACCACGATGTTAGCAGCCTACCTGTATTACTCTGTGTTAGAGTGACTTAGAATTCCATATTGGTTGGGTAATGACGGGTGGTTTGCTTATATGGACTTGGCAATCCTCCCCTCATAACTTAGCATTTGAGCTTGAATTAAGTCCAAGTCTCCATATCTTACAGGTATTAGAGTTAGGTCCTTCCTTATTTGGGCCCTGTGTTATAGGCGTGAAGGGAGTGTTAGAGTGGGTTAGAGTCCCACATCGGTTGTGAATGGACTTATGGTATGCTTATATGGACTTGGGTAATTCCCATCTTGAGCTAGCTTTGGAGTTGAATTAGGTCGGAGTCTCCATATCTTACACTCCGCAAAATGGATGTGTGAAGGATATCAACCGTTTTCCTGCTCAAAATAAATGTTGTTCAAACTGTTGATTGGACATGGTGCATTCCGGAGTCATCTGATTGAAAAATATGCAGACCCTTACAACATGCCAATGCCTCTTCTCTCTTTCTCTACATATTTCTCTAACAATTTGTTATGCTTACTGAAAAAGAGGATGCTATGAATTGGGTGGCAGTGGTTGGGAAGAAGAGAAATGGCTAGTGACAAGCAACAGTCATTTTTATATTTCTATATTTCTGAGAAAGAGTTGTTTATTGTTCTTCTTCTTTCTCCACACCCCTCGGAAAAAGACCACGGCTCTTCTGGAATTTGTTTGTCCAGTTGTATGTTTTTCCGGTTAGAAGGAGCATTGCTCCTGTAACTCTTTTGCAACATACTGTAAGTTGGGTTATTGAGACAGACATTGTTGGTCCCTTCAATTTTTATAAATGGGAGTTTTTCAACTGTGAATCAAGTCTAGGGACTAAGAAAGATATTGTGAAAGTTCAGAGTAATTCTTTAATATGAAAATGCTACTGAATGTTTCCTTAGATCTTAAGTGTGACTTCAGAATTCACTTTACAAGGTTGAATCCACTTCACAAGATTGCATCGAATTATGTAGGAGCATCTCTTTAAATCCCGAATGACATTGCCATATGTTACTTGTTTTTACATTTACTGAACAGCAATGGACTCACTCCTATGTTTTCTCTAATATGGCTCCACTGAGTAGGTCCTGATGCAGACAAAGCTAAGGAACAATTCAAAATTTTGAAATATGTAATAGGGGCGTTTATGCTCCGACGAACTAAATCTCAGCTTATCGAGTTGGGGACTCTTGTGCTGCCTCCTCTTACTGAGATTACTGTGTAAGTTCATCTTTCTCATGGTCACTGATTTGGCAAATGACATATGATTGCAGAAGTTCCACTAGAGCTGGTAGAGGATATGTCATCTTTAGATGGCTGTCGATAGTATGTCATGTGGTTTCCTTGGACTTGCTTTTGTGTAGTGTTGCTAATATGTTAGTAATTTTGGTTCTAGGATGGCACCACTGGTGGCCCTGCAAAAGAAGGTATATATGTCCATACTAAGGAAGGAGCTAACTCAGCTGCTAGCACTTGCTTCTGGAGCACCCAATACTCGGTCGTTGCAGAATATTGTATATACCTATCTTTTTGGCGTAGGCATTTCTCATTTTGGGTTTGATGATTTTGACCTGTTCTTCCATGTGGACCTGGTGTGGTTGCTTTCGAATGTACAACTAGAGGTTTCTTAATGCATTATGATTGGCTATAGAAAGCTTCTGTAGGTTATGAATACTCTTAATGCATTATGAGCTGTCTCTAGTTTACTACATCCTGAAGTAGTTAGAGTAGCTATGGAGCTTCTTTTTTTAGGTTGACTACATGCCAAATTCTGGCCAGGATAATTAGTAGGTGTGAAATAATAGAATTTGAGTTGATAACTGGAGGTAAGAATTAAGCTATGACTCTTGGCGATTGTATACTATAAGTAATACATACGGAACAGTTACATGTGGCGATTTTTTGTTTATAATAACTAGTCACACTTCAAAGTTGATGACATGTTACTTGTAAAAGAATTGGGCTATACTCTTGTAAAATATTTAGTCTTTAGGAGTAGTTTTACATCCTTTGTAAGTTAAATGAATCTTAGTTGGTACTGAATCTGAAAGTGCTGAAACACCAGACTGAGAAAGAAGCAGATAATTAGACTTAAAATTGTCATGTAATATGAACTTACTACTAATATTTGTAATCCGATTGTAGGTTTCTGCTTCATGATGTTTGGCTAAACTTATAAGTTGGTCAATCTGGCTTATAAAACACATTTTTGCTTATTTATGCATTTGCTAATCATCTAAAGTGCTTATAAGTTAAATAATAAGTTGGTCAATCCTAGCTTATGGCTTTTCAACTTATAAGCACTTTTTGATTGACCAAGACTTTTACTATTTTTATCCTTAATATATTTTTTAATTCTCAAATTATCTTTCCCAAAACAAAACTCGTAACTTCATGTTCATTCTATATTTGTGGTTTTTCCCTTTCTTTAAAAAAATACTTTCAAATTTGTAATATTTTGTACAAATTTTAAAGGATACTTTAGTCATTAAATTAAAAGAATAGCTTATCAACACCTTTTTACCAAAATGGCAACTGCTTATTATTAGTTTCAACACTTTTATCCAACACATAATTGCTTAGTTTCTAGCATCAGTTTCAATACTTAAAAACACTTTTCAACACTTAAAACTTATCAGTTATTTACAATCAGTTAAAGCAAACAGGCTCTATGACATAAAGTGACTGATTATACCTTATAGACTATAGTCAATAAGGTAACTTACATATTGGTATTTTGGAATACCTTCAACACTAATTGTTTGTGCTTTTCAGTGAATTGCTACGTTGAGCCAATCATTTTGTTGAATGACTCAAGATTTATGCACTTCTTTTCTAATACAATTATTTAAAGAGTTACCATTCTTACAGTCCAATGTTTGGAGTTTATGTTATCTGATGGAAGAAAGAGCAGAAGCTTGCTGGGAAATATTTTTGCATAATAAGAGAAGTTTATTGACATTCCTTTTCAATAGACTCACATCCTTTTCTAAGTTGAATCTGCATTAGATGAGAGTTCATTAAGTATCTTTCTGCGGTTCACAGTGTTATTAAAAGCGAAAAGCGTAAAAAAGCTCTAAGGTCAGTGGGGGCTTTAAGCGCAAAGCGCAAATAAAGCGTGGGCTTTAATGAAAAAAGGCGCAAAGGGTGAAAAAATAAAATGTGTATGTTTAGTCCAAAACTAATAATTATAAACATGAATGACAAATATATGACCAAAGAAATTTAATTTTTTTATGATTAAGTGAAATATCAATTGTGTAGTGTCACTTCTTCATAAGAGACTCATTGAAAAGGAAAAGTTTTTCTTAGAACTTTGATGACGACACTGAAGCGCACATAAAGCGAGGCGAAGCGCTCAAGAATCTGCATTAGATGAGAGTTCATTAAGTATCTTTCTGCGGTTCACAGTGTTATTAAAAGCGAAAAGCGTAAAAAAGCTCTAAGGTCAGTGGGGGCTTTAAGCGCAAAGCGCAAATAAAGCGTGGGCTTTAATGAAAAAAGGCGCAAAGGGTGAAAAAATAAAATGTGTATGTTTAGTCCAAAACTAATAATTATAAACATGAATGACAAATATATGACCAAAGAAATTTAATTTTTTTATGATTAAGTGAAATATCAATTGTGTAGTGTCACTTCTTCATAAGAGACTCATTGAAAAGGAAAAGTTTTTCTTAGAACTTTGATGACGACACTGAAGCGCACATAAAGCAAAGCGAAGCGCTCAACACGTTTTGAGCCTCGCTTTAGGGCTTAAGCGCGCTTAAAGCGCGCCTTTGATAACACTGGCGGTTCATCATCTCCACTTCATTTTGTCATAATATCATGCTTATGTAGCTGTTTTGGCCTTTAAAGGGTGAGAAAAATGCTTTGGACTTGGAGATCTATTTGTTAGAGCTCAGCTTGTGTCTTCCCTAATACTAACCTGCAGACTCACTTCCAGGTAATTCAACTACGAAAAGCATGTAGTCATCCTTACCTTTTTGCTGGTATAGAACCGGAACCATATGAAGAAGGAGAACACCTAGTTCAGGTACTGTATCTGCTTTCTGCTGATTGTCACTGTTCGTAATTCTGTGGCTGTAGATTTCACACTGGATATGCACCTTAAGTAATTGCAATCTACCCGGCTGTTACTAAGTTAAGAGTATGCAGCTGTTAGTTATTTAGTGTTAAAAGATTATCCTGCATTCTTTTGTATTTATTAATAATGTTTCACCCCAGGAAAGTATGTCGTTTTCATGGGTATGCTTTTCTAACCATTAAGTGCTGGTCAGGCTAGCGGCAAACTGCTAATATTGGATCATCTTCTTCAAAAACTTCATGCTTGTGGACATAGGGTTCTTCTTTTCTCTCAGATGACTCAAACACTTGATATACTGCAGGTAAATGTTTGTAATCTGGTATGTTTTACAAAAACTCTATTAGAAATGTTTGAACAGATCAACCTGCAGTTGAATGGTTCTTCTGCTTTGTTAATCTTGTACAGGATTATCTGGAATTGAGGAAGTATTCTTATGAGCGTCTTGATGGTTCAATTCGTGCGGAAGAGCGCTTTGCTGCAATCAGGAGCTTTAGTCATAATAGATCAAAGTTTGAAGCTGAACAAAATGCAGCATTTGTTTTCTTGATTTCAACAAGAGCTGGTGGAGTTGGGTTGAATCTTGTGGCTGCTGATACAGTGAGTGACAATTACTGGCCGAACTTTTATTATCGGATTGGTTTAAGATTATATACTTGGGTTAATCCTTATATTGTACAAGTACTTTTTTCGAATATATATTGTACAAGTAAGGAGTGTTCATTCATCAACATTTTCTCCTCTTGATATATGGAAAGAGGTGATAGAGACACTTGGATCATACGCGAAAGCGAAATTGTAATGCACAGGTAGAATATCTAACTGTTCAAGATCAAACTTTAACTGGTTCAATGCTTGATCTCAAATTTGTTAAAGAATATTATCTTCATTCATGGATATTGATGCGCTTCTCTTTTCCTAATTGTTATCATTGAGACGTTTAGCTCATGAGTTATACCATCAAGGAAAAAACTGCTGATAGCTCATATTTGTTGACAACATGCATCACAGTGATGCCAGTTGCTACCTACTGGATGATAGGTGGAGCATGTGTTAGTAAGTCATAATTTTTCTGGACCTGGCAATGCTTAATGGTGCAGTTCTTGCAAGTGATTTGAATAATATACTTTAATTCTTGTCTTAAGTTCGATTTCAATGGCACAAAATAGTTATTCCTGTTCCTTTTGGCCACTGCATAGTGGTGTTAGTAACATATTGACCTGTCTTGTTTTGATTGGACATCCATTTCTTTCATCTCCTTGACAAGTTGTGGTGGTGTAGGTCATATTTTACGAGCAAGATTGGAATCCTCAGGTAGACAAGCAGGCCTTGCAGCGTGCTCACCGAATTGGTCAAACAAACCACGTGTTATCTATAAATTTAGTCACAGAGCAGTCAGTGGAGGAGGTGAGGAGAAGATTTGAGAGCTACTTCAAAGTTGATATTTAGTTCCCCTAAAGGAAGGTTCTGATTATGTAGGTCATCATGCGTAGAGCTCAACGGAAGTTACAGCTTAGCCACAACATTATAGGAGATGATGTCTTGGATCAGGAAGGGAAAGAGATGGCAGGAGCTGAAGCTGGTGACTTGCGATCTGTTATGCTTGGCTTGCATATGCTAGATCCTGCAGAAGTAACCAATGAAGAATCAGATAAATTTGATAGGAATGAATTGACTGCAATGGCAGAAACAATTATGGCTTTTCGCAATGAAGAACGTTCAGCTAGAGATGACAAGTTTGAGGTTAAGCCAGCTAACTTCTTAAATGAGTTTAATGTGGTTACAAAAAGGGGTCCAGAGTCTATTAAGCTTGATCACATTCTTGATGAAACTTCATATCTCGAGTGGGTTGAGAAATTCAAGGAAGCATCACAGATCAACCATAATCCAATTTTCGAGCTGGGAAACAGGCCAAGCTTGCCTGAAGAAAAACATCTAAAAGCTGAAGCTGCAAAGAAAAAGGCAGAGGAGGAGAAATTGTCAAAATGGGAGACTCTTGGATACCACTCCTTATCGGTCAAAGATCCTGTATCAGCTCCTGATACTGATATCTCCTCTGATTCTGGAGCTGTCCACTTTGTTTACGGGGACTGCACCCGTCCTTCTAAAGTGTCTCCATCAGAGCCGACCATCATATTCAGGTGTATATGAAACGCTTATCTTTTCGGGTCAAGCTTGTGATGCTTATCACAGCTTTTATAGAAAGTATTTTTACTACTGTTTTAATTGCACTCGCGTGTTAAGCTTTCCATTATTGGGTTGGATATGTTTGTGAGTACTAAAATTATTAATTTTGAAATAAACAGAGGACACCTGCATTTGATAATTTCTTAAAACCACTCAAGCTTGGCAAAGTTTCATGGATACTGCATGTTCTGACTACTTATCAATTTTGGCAGCTGTGTTGATACATCAGGAAACTGGGGTCATGGGGGTATGTTTGATGCATTGGCAAGACTGTCAACTAGTGTACCTGCAGCATATGAGCGAGCGTCTGAATTTGGTGATCTTCATCTAGGCGATCTCCATCTTATAGAGATCACAGGTAAATTTGGTGCTTTAACTAGTCAAGGTCATCAGTTTGTTTTCTGTGACATAACTGGCACTGTTATTCAAGGTTTTAATTAGCCCTATGCTTGCTAATTTACTATGCTAATTTAGGAACTCAGTGAATTGTGTACTTGATACTTGTGAGAGAAGAGGTGCATGTGCACATGCATTTCTTCCACTTTAATTACCTCTAGATTAGTTCTCTTTAGACAAATGCTTCCTTTCTGTGGCGGAGTTTAGTAATATTTTGCACACATAAGTTTGCAGGTCAACTAGTTGATTACCTCCTGCTGCATAAGTGGATGAGTCAATCATGCTAATCAATTTGAAATCATGGAATGTTTGTTTATCTTGACTTGTCAATTAGGAGCCTTTGTAAGAATATAAAATGTTATGGTAGTAGATATGCTCTCTACATTGATAGAAAAGCTTGGAGGGTTCACACCAGTTTAAGTGGAAGATTTTGAGGAATATGCTTCTCACAGAAGAACTCGTCTTTACTAGGGAAAAAATAGATATCCTTATTGGCAGAGAATGAAAAGCAATGATAGGTTCCACATGGGCTGCCGGATTGGTGGCTTCTATGACCTGCACTACACCTAATATTAGCTACTACCAAATTTTCAAAATGAGAAAAAAATATCTTAACATACACTCGTTCTGTATTTTCCTTCTTTTAGCCTGTACTCTTCTCCCCCTGCTCCACTTAGTCC
The DNA here is from genome assembly GCF_000226075.1 of Solanum tuberosum. Lineage (NCBI taxonomy): Eukaryota > Viridiplantae > Streptophyta > Magnoliopsida > Solanales > Solanaceae > Solanum > Solanum tuberosum. The sequence goes on from NW_006239021.1 coordinate 724,672, forward strand.
TGTCAAATTTCTTTTATTTGTCTTATGCTATACCTTTAATTAATTTAATTCTCTTGTTATATCTCCATGTGATCATTGTGATGTAGAGGATCTAGCTAAGGGCGGTGATTCACCTCATGCTCCTCAATGGGTAGCTTTGGCTGTTGTGCAGTCATACAACCCTAGGCGCAAAGTCCCACGCGGCAGTGTCTCCATCCCCGACTTGGAGAGATGTCTGTCAAAGGCATCGTATTCAGCTGCTCAGAAGTCCGGTATTTCCAATTTCCATGCTTCTAGAAACGTTTCTTCTGTTTTATTTGTGGTTTGAGTTCTCTATGGTTTTGTTTGATCTGCATTTGAGTTCCTTATTTCAATTTTTTTTTAACCAAGAAATATTTGAGAGCCAGTTTGTTTTGAAATACACCTTAGGGATTGAATATTTTACTTGAAGTTCATATAATAATTCACTTTAAATCAAAACCTTCTTGTTCAACATCTCAAGCGACTTGCATATCTAGCTTCTCTTATTAACATGTAAAGTAAAAACAAGTACTTTTTGTTTAGATAGGAGGGAGTAGAGCACTATTTATTAGAGCATCAATGGTTATTTTCAAACAACACTCATGTGCTTATTGTAGTAATGTTTATATAGTTTGAAAAAGCTGATCTGATCTGCTCATCCAGACATGATGAGCTATGTTATTCCTAGTCAGGAATTTCTGGGGATGTGGGGTGGAGTTGGGGGGGGGGGGGGTC
>NW_006239021.1:725744-732973 GCF_000226075.1 Solanum tuberosum
TAAAGGGTTGGGGGTGGGGTTGGGGGGGGGGGGGATGCACTGATGTGGCAGGTAGGTCTGAACCTGTACCAGCTGTTAGTTGGTAAAAATAAATACAAGAAATTTCTGTAATTGTTAGAACATTACTAGTTTATTGTGTTTGCAAAAGCATTTGTTCAAAAGTTTCCTTGGCTGTAACATGATGCATGTCCAGCTATTATCATGATTACATTAGTAAGTATTGCTCAAATATTCTCTTTGATGGTGACTTTTTTTTTCTGCCACTGCAATATCCTAATAGTCTATTTTATACTTTTTGTTATTTCAAGCATCAATCCACATGCCAAGAATCGGTTATCAGGATGGTTCTGACAGGTCAGAATGGTATACAATTGAACGTCTGCTGCGGAAGTATGCTGCTCTCCATGGCATAAATATTTTTGTGTAAGTTCCTCTGTTGTGTGTGGTGCAAATCTAATCCTGTTTGTATGTGTGCAAGCATGCTTCATAAAAGTTGGTTGTCGTACTAGATTTTGTATTATTGATACCTTTGAATGTTTGTTTCTTTAGCATGCCCAATAATAGGGCTTTGTAGTTTACCGCTTCTCCAAAGGGGAAAGAGAAGCCAAAATCCTCTTTCTGAGTTGGCTCTAGTGTGAAATATTAACTACTATAACTCTAAACCAAGAATAAACATTCATCATCAGTTTCCATAAGCATAATTCATTATATTTCACGTGTGCAGGTATTATTTCCGACGTGCATCTCAGAGCTAAGAGATGGATACCATCTGTGTTCCATCAGCAATTGGACAACATCAGGGAACAGTCCCATCAGTGCAGATCGACCTCATGCTGCATGAAGTTGACCTTTGATCAAGATGTGAGGTAAGCAATGGAAATTTGATGTAGAAACGTCCTAAAACAAGCTAATCAATGGTTTGGTATCTAGAAGTTGTTTGTACAACTCAGCCATACTAGGTTACCTTGTCAATATTTGTTACTTATCTCTTAACTATGCTAAATTAATTTGGTTAGGTGCAAAACACTGGTGTGAATTAGTATTTCTTCTCCTTTGTCACCTGCCAGTGAAAGGGATATGAGCTCTAGAGAACATATAGTTTTTATCTTTAGAGAACTAGTTTATTTTTAAAAAAATTAAACGATTGGTAGTTTGAATGGACTAAGTAGAGAAGTTGACCGGATGGATTTATATATAATTGAAGTCCCACACATTTGTTACATAGTTTGTCTTTTATTTTCCTTATTAATTGTAACTTAATTATAAAAACATGAAATTGAAGTTACGTATCTATCGAGCATTAATGCCACAGTAAGGTTTAGCAGTGCCATGAGTCATGGAGCTAGCACCAGAGAGGTAGTACCAAGCTAATCCAAAATTATCAAAAGGCTTGTATTGTATAGGATGTGTTTCATCCACCAATTCCTCAGGTATATCTGTTATTCCTTTGTTGAATGTGAATAGCGCCAATGTATACCTTTGCTTATCCTCTTTCATCAACACTTGGTGCCTTGCTGCATATATTCTTCCATTGCTCCATGCCTACTTCCAAAAACAAAATCACTTTTTGTCACATTAAATAACGGAATGATGTGATGTGTGAACTTTGATGCACCAAAGGATGTGGTGCAGCGGAAGGAGTTGCTTCTCTTGTAACAAGATGTCTCAGTTTTCATGATCTTTGGGTAGGGAGTGGTTTTCTTGAATAGGTCCTAGAATCCAAATTAATCAAGCTCTAATACGGCATCATATACTATATGGGAAACAACAACAACAGAACTTTGCCACTAGTTTTAACGTGATGCAAAAATTGATTTGTGACTATTGTTGATAAAATATAACAATTTTAGTGAAGAAAACTCAATGAACATTATACGCATATTAGCTAGCCCTCCACAAAAAGAATAGCTAGTACAATAGAACTAGTTTATAAGAGTTGCTTGCTACATGTAGGGAAATAATAATAGGTACTCGATGAAATAATTGAGATTGATGGTGAAACTGATAAAATAGCAACCTTACCTCATAAGCATCACCAGCCATGAAGACGAAGGCGGAGGGAGGGACATCAACATCAACCCACTCTCCATTTTTGGTTTCAACTTGCAAAGCATTTATTTGATTCTGAAAGAGAAGTGTGGAGAAGCTTTTATCCGTGTGTATATTGGAACCGATATTGCTAGTCCCGTCCTCCGCCCCCTGCAGTGGTGCTCTGTACTTGATAGGGCGGAGGAGGTATGTAGTGGCTGCAACATGAGATTCATAGTGCGTTTCTGCTACTCCATAGCTCTCGAATACCATTTTATCCACCAGTTGCTCTACTTCTGCTGCTACCTTGACGTACGATGCCACTGTTTCACTAAAATACACAAATATATATATATACGGTAAGCCTCGGAGGTTATTAAAATTTAAATACGGTATACAAACTAGTTGTGATTGGCTATACAAATGTTCAGTATCAAACTCGGGATGACAATGGGATGGGTGTGGGTTTGGGGCGGGGTTAGTATGTAGATAATGAAATCTCCATATTAAATTTTGAATTAAACTTAAATGCATAATAGGTTGACCAAGTCAAATTATTGGTTAATAAAGTTCTATTAATATGACGAATCTAACTCATACTAGAAAGACAGAAAAATACATCAAAACTCTTGAGTTGATGATTGTGAGGAGAAGAATCAAACATTGCATAAATTATTGAAATATACATATCATTATTTGTTGCTATTTTCCTTTTTTGATTGTTATTTTTTAGGAACGAAACTTAATTGCTTACATAGTCATGTGGAGTTAGGATGGTGCGGTGTGGGGGGAGGAAGGGGAGTATAACCTTCTTACTAAGCTACTAAAACAAAAGTAGATGAAGGACTCACCAAAATTTTTGGTTGCCTTGTGGCCACATAAGTGTAGTGAAGCTTTGCAGTGCTTCAACATCAGTTGGGTGTGGGATCCCAAAGCTTTCATGAAGAGGAGCTGCTTTCAGTTGACCATTCCATTGATAGAAAAGAAAGTCAGAAGTGTTTTTTTTCTTTGTTTCAATGGGGAGATCAAATAACTCTTCCACTACCTCAAATATTTCCTTCGAAATCTTATTATTATTATCATCGTCATAGAGTGCTATAAAATAACCATGTTCTTCAAGTGCATGTCGAACCTCATTGCACAATGGTACCCAAGAATTTGAGTACTTGTCTAATTTGGTGAGATTAATTATGGGAATTTTGGAATTACTCATAATTAATTATTTTTACTTTGAACCTCAATGTTTCTAGGTATATGCATCACTCTTTCAAGTTATATAGGAGTTCCCATCCACTTGTTTAGCAAAATGCACCATTATTTTTTACAAGGTAAAAGTCAATGAAAGAAATACTAGTAATAAATATGAATTTAAATTAGAGCCAGTTTGACATTGCTGTTGGAAGCACAGAAACATTTATTTTTAGAAATTTTTTTTCTATTTGAAAAATTAAGTGTTTGGCAAACCTGTAAAACTATTATTAAATGGAAGTAATAGTAGTTTTTCTGCTGTTGGGAAGAAACTAAAAATTTGTGTTTCTTAAAAAAAACAAAAACTAAAGCAGAAAATTATTTTTTTCAAGACTTCTTAAAATTATCTCTTATTAATTAATTAGCATATCTCATATGTTTAGGTAAGTTTCATTTAATAATTTTATTTTATTATTTTTATATACTAATATATTTTATGTTTTATTTTATGTTTATGTATTATTACTATTTTTTTTTATTTTACGTATTATTTTTTATAATTAGAAAAAAAGGTAACAACAATTGCAAGATTAGAAAAAAGAAAAAAAAGATTTCAACCATAAAAAAATGTATTGATTGAAAATTTGAATATAAAATATTTTAATTTAATAAAAAAAATTAATTTAATTTTTTGTAATAGATTTTAAAACTAATTTATCTCTATAAAATAATCTTAATATTAATTAATACTTGTCCTTTATCGTAATTTGACTCTCAAAAGCATTTTTTAAAAAAGATTAGTCAAACACAATTTCTTTTAAAAATCACTTTTCAAATGAATTAATCAAACACAAATTGTTTTTTTTTTCAAAAGCAAGTTTCTGAAAAAGCTATTTTTTAAAAAAATGCTTCTAAAAATAAACAATTTTTAGTGAGGTTAATATATTCAGACAATTTCTTTTTATTTGAAAAAAAGTTATTAATATGGACGGGTAAGTTAATTATCATTGATGTACTCATGAGGTCACAGTATGTCATATTTATTATTTTAGGGTGCATTATTAACTTATAAAGAATTAATTATTGAAAGCTTGATTGGTGCATTTTTGTTTTTTAATTTTCTCATATGTTTGGGTAGGTTTTATTTAATAATTTTATTTTATTATTTTTATCTAATAAATTTTATATTTTATTTTACGTTTATGTATTATTATTTTTATTATACATATTATTTTTCAGAATTAGAAAAAAAAACTAACAACAACATTTTTGCAAGATTAAAAAAATAGAAAAAAAAACAATTAAAGATTTCAACTCTAAAAAAATGTATAATATTGATTGAAAATTTGAATATGAATATTTTAATTTAATAAAAATAAAAATTTAATTTAATTTTTTGTAATAGATTTTAAACTAATTTCTTTCTATAAAATAATCTTATTATTAAAAATACATTAATACTTGTCCTTTATCGTAATTTGACTCTTAAAAACACTTTTTTAAAAAGATTAGTCAAACACAATTTCTTATAAAAAAAATACTTTTCAAATAAATTAACCAAATACAAATTTTTATTTTTATTTCAAAAGCATTTTTCTGAAAAGATATTTAAAAATAAATGCTTATGAAAATACGCAATTTTTAGTCAGGTTAATATATTCAGACAATTTCTTTTTATTTGAAAAAAAGTTATTAATGAATATCAAGTAACCACCAGTATTTAAAATGGACGGGTAAGTTAATTATGATTGATCATTGATGTACTCATAAGGTCACAGTATGTAATATTTATTATTTTAGGGTGCATTATTAACTTATAAATAATTAATTATTGAAAGCTTGAATACTTGGAATAATAAGAAAAGCTCTCATCTCTTGTTTTCCTATTTCTATTGCTATCATCTTTTATATTTCTTGTCTTGTTTTACTTTAGTTTTACAACACGTTATCAGCACGAATTGAAGCAAAGTAAATAAAAAAAGGTAAAATAATTGTGTTTATTTTTTCTCTCAGAAACAAGGTAAATTATTGTGGAATCTATTTTATATTTTACTTCTGAACAAGGTGAATGATTAATATTATTGTTACTGTGCATTTCTTTTTCCACCTATGACTATATATACTTTCTTTTGTATGTGAAACTTATTTTATATTTTATTTATGATTATGCTCACTGTTTTGGTTATTGCATAAGCTTTTAATTTATTTTGTTTTGTTTGTGAGATTTTTGGGTTCACATGAAAATTGAAAAAGGAGTAGTGTTAGTGAGCAATTTTATTTTAGTGTAATTGAAATTATTATTTTCTTAGTGTGCAATTGATTCTTTGATTTATAACGGTAATTCACTAGCTTAATTATAGTGCACCAAACATAATATAATATAATGCTATATGTAACTCTCTGTTTTGACAAGTTTAAGATATTCATACATAATTTGTTGAGAATATTTTTATTGTGTTTCTTTTGTTCTATATTTATTTGTGCATGTCAATCACAAAGTGGCAATATTTTTTAAAGGCTCAATGGTGAGTCCTATTATATTTGGCTTATTATGTCATTGATTGAGGATAAGAAGAAGGATTCAAGTCCTATCGCACCAAGAGGGGTAAGAGTCCTGATGCATCATGATAATAAAATGGTGGGTTGGGTCCCAACAATTAATGACCTAAAATGTCTTCTTAGGGGTAAGACGTTGGGTTCAAGTCCCAACATTATATAATGACGATGTAATGATGACTAAGCAAATTGATATGCTCTTAATAAAAGTCATGAAATTTGTCCAATTGATTTGCTCCATTCTCTTATGTGAATGTGGTAGCAGTGCATATGGTTGGATAATTGCCACATCTCACCTCTACGGGAAGTTTGAGATATTGAAAAAACTTTATATTTTGACATAAATGGTCATTTCGGTCATATACTTTGAGTACTACACAAATATTGTGGTATGTTTTATTATGAACTATTGGAGGACAAAAGAAGAATATTTTTTTCTATAAAGGTTATGGTCATGACCAAAATAAATGTAATTGTGTGGCAACACAAAATTGTCATTGGTTGTCAAGAAATAAGTCTTGCAGTAATAATTTTAACCATGACAATAATAATAATTTTCTCCTTGAAGGAGATGGTCACCATAAGAATGATGTTGTGAAATTTGTGGCATTACACAACTAATTGAAAGTTTCGGAAGGACTAATTTGTTACTATCCAGAAAATAAAACAGTTCATAATATTGAGGTTGTAGTAAGTCTCAAAAGAAACTTTTTAAGTTTCAGAGGAATTGAAAAGAAACATTGTTATATTGAGACCGTAAATTATTGAAAGATTAAATATCTTCAAATCACTACAATCAAAGCGGGTTATGAATATTTACATAAAAGGTTGTTCGTCTTTTGCTTATTTGTTGAATAAAAATATGGGCATGATGAAGGAATCACATGCAAAAGTAAACTAGAAGTTTACTAGAATAAATATAGGTCGGCATAACCGGTTGACCATTTCGATTCAAATGTGATGCAAAAGAATTGAGAATTCATGTGGTTATATGTTGAAGAAATAAAAGATTCTTCAAGAATTCTCATGTGTTGCTTGTTCTCATGATAAAATTATCATTGTACCAGCTAAGGTTGGGATTGTATCCCCTGAAATTATTTGGAACATATAAAAAGGTGAATATGGGTCCGTTCACCTGCCATGTGGACCACTTACTATTAGATTTAATAGATGCATCTATGGTATGGTCACATGTGCATTTGTATCAACTTACAAATTGATTTTTGTAAGGTTATTTGCTCAAATTGTTAAATTAAGAGCACAGTTCCAAACTATAAAATTGTATTGAAAATACTGGTTAGTTTAGCTATAATTGGTTGTAACGTGTATGCATCAAGCCAACAAGGTTCTCTCATCACAATTGGTTCAGGGTCAGGAGCCAAATAATTTCCATCTAAAAATTTGATGTCTGTACACATGATTTTATTGCTCCACCACACACAAAGATGGATCCCCAA
>NW_006239021.1:733368-734558 GCF_000226075.1 Solanum tuberosum
AATAAATAGTTCTTGAAGGACAGAGTCTATGGTACGCCGGAAGCGTGATAGACTAATCGATTCCAAACATAAAACTCCTTGAGGAAGGAGAGGAACAAATTATCAAAATGGTCATGATAATGAGGTAAATGCTTTGAAAGAGCACTATGACATAACACGTCATAAAACCTCGGCAAAGGTTCATGTACCTGAAAATGATGAAAAATGAAGAGATCTCGATAAGTTTTATCGTATTGGAATCGAATCAAAATGACAGTCGATTGCATCTTTGATATGAAGTAGCACTCAATGCTATAAATGGTTACAATGATCTTAAATTCGAATCTGTCATATAACGTGGACAGTTAAATGATTGGCCAATTAAAAGACATTATTCAAGTATATTTTGTTTCACTTAGAAAAGTGATGTTTTTGAACTTATAGTTCATAGATCAAAATATATGTCAGTGTGGTACAAATGAATCATTGTGCAAAAATATAACCGTAAGATATAAAGTACGGTTTGCGCCTCGGGGCATAAAGGGTTTTCGCAAAAATCCTGACATTATTAAATGGAGATATATTCTCCAGCGGTGGATGCAATGAGACTTGTTTCAGTCTGGCAATAGATGAAATACTTGAATATGTATAATGAATGATTATTATGTCTAACTAGACGATGCATGTTATATGAAAATCCTTCAAGGATTTAAAAGGTCTTAAAGCAATTCCATTGAGTACCCAATGGTTTTGTGACAGCTTAACATAGAGAAATAATCTTTTTGATATCATGAAAATGATTTTAAAATGTCATGTATTAGTGCAATTGGTGCAATTATAGATTGTTGGTTATGCAAATGCTAGAAGATTATTTGATATACATAACGAAAGTTATGTGAAAGGATTGTCATATCATTCAAGTTATGACAAGAAACTAACAAAGCAAGTGACTCAACGCATAGAAGATGTGTGATTTTCTTTCAGAAGAAAAGACGAGCTTCAATAAAATTGAAATGATCAATCCCCGAGTCAAAAATGAATTGACTATGTAGATGAAGAATATTTATTTGATCTGCATAAAGCTCAATTGCAAATGGACTAATATTTACATATGGAGACACAACAATATTGTGGCATTCAAAGGATCACATTAGTAACCACTTCTTCAAATCATGCAGAAATAATATTGATCTATAAAGTAAGTTGGGAGT
>NW_006239021.1:735049-749770 GCF_000226075.1 Solanum tuberosum
CCATAACCTCCAACTTTATAACACCATTATTCTTGTAACCTTTCACTTCCATAACCTCCCCATTATATTCATGTTAATGTCATGTTTATGACTAACCTTTTGTATGCCTCTATGTTACACTATAAATAAAGGCATAAGGGTTCATATTGTATACACTTGAAGATTTGGTGAACACTTGAATACTATGAAGAATAAGAAAAGCTCTCATCTCTTGTTTTCCTATTTCTATTGCTATCATCTTTTATATTTCTTGTCTTGTTTTACTTTAGTTTTATAACAATTGGTGCATTTTTGTTTTTTAATTTTCTTAATCGAGACGCATATTATTTATTAAACAATTGTTCACGTAAAAACAAACAAAGACTTAATTACATCTAAAATTGAACATCATAACTAATCATAAACCTAAGCTCAACTAACTAGCCGATTCATAATTTAACATTTGTTTTTATATATATATTATATAGAGATAAGCACGGGTGGATCTATATGTATGTGTGGGGGTGCCACGGCACTTAGCGATTTCGGTTAAAACTTTGTATATGTATAAGAAATTCTTATAAATTCAATTTGCCACACATTGAATAAAATGGTGATAGGTGCCGTTGGCAAAAGAAACCAAATTCCACACCTGCAATGCGGCTTCGATTCTCACTCTCAACATTATTTTTTGGATTGCTCTTGTATGAACGGAAGGCTTCTCAGCTCTTTTTTTTTTTGTCTTTTTCTTTCCCATTGGTTCTTATTTATTTGCTACTATTCCTTATTAATTCAAATTGACTCTTTTTCTTTTTGTAATTAGTTCTTAATTTTTTTTATTTTCTCTTTCACTAATTATTGATCTCTTTATATGAGTATTATGTATGTATTCTTTATTAATTAATGAATATTGTATTATGAACGTCATATAAATATTACTACAAATATATTTAAATTGTATTTTTTTCAAAAGACATAAGTTTTAAAAAATGATGAATATTATTATGTTAGAGTTCTTTTAATTTTAAGGTTTTTCCGATCTTCACGTTCTTGATGGTAAGATGGTTGGGTTGAAACCAGTGGTGGACCTAGAATTTTCGTTCCGGAGGTTCGAAAAATAAAAGTATAAACCTGTAAATAAGCCAACAAAACAAAAATTCAAGGAAGTAGTAGTATATAATTAGTGACAGACCCTTGAATTTTTTTGGGTTTAAAACCACACTTTTAGCACGTTTTATAAAATAAAAAACTAAAAAAAAAAGGTGAAAAACGGAACTGAAACTAAAAAAAAAAAAACTGAAAATAAGAGAGAGAAAAATAAAATCTAACAGAGGGATTCGAACCCTCAACATGGAGCTTGATTTAAAGGGGACCTGCCGCGGGACTATCAGTTTCACTTTGTCATTGAGGGGTTCAAAATATATATATCCACATAAATACAGAAAATTTGCCTTATATATACCGTGTAATTTTTTGCCGAGGGGGTTCGGGTCAGGGGCGTAGCTACCCTTTGCCTAGGGTGTCCAATTGGATACCCTTTGTCGGAAAATTACACTGTATTTTAAAGTAAAATGATACTTTAAATGGTTAAATAACATATTTTGAACACCCTTAAAAAACAATAAAGTTTCTTAGCTCAGTGATTTTAGTCATGCGTGGGTTCAAATACCCCAAATATGTTATTTGACTTTTGATTTTTTTTTTTCATTAAAAATTTAAACAAAATTTAAAAGTAATTATTTAATTTAAAGTTGATAAGCAAATCCTATTTATTTATTTATTCCATAAAACTACTAGAAGTGAAAAGGCTCCATATATAATTTCTTTTAATATAACTCGTTTGATTCTACTCTTAATTTTTCATTTCTTGTTGTTAGTCATCAGAAGTTCGTGAAATCTTGAAGCATAAAAGTGATTTCATCTAAACTGAATTTTCTCTCTTTCTTTTCTTTGTTTGTTCACTTTCTATCAAATAAACGTGAACATTAAAGCTAAATATTATCTAGTTTGATTTTTAAATTTTTGATATATTTTTAAATTAAAAAAATTAATCATTAATGTTACGTAGTTTGATTTACAAAATTTAAGTGTACTCATTCATATAATTATTTTTATTAGCTATTAAATTTTTGGACATCCTTCGTAAAATTCTGGCTACGCCACTGGTTCGGGTGAACCCCCTGGAACCCATGTGGGTCCACCCCTGGTTGAAACAAATTTTTATTCTTTCTCGACTATATATATGCAACAACACATAAAGACAATGAAATATGAATATATTAAGTTAACATTATTAGATGGTTTATACAAATTTGAATTTTAATATGGAATTTTTTTCCTGAGAATAAGGCCTCTAATTCAAAAAAAAAACTAAATTGTTTAGTTATCTCTAATATCAGAATGTCTAAAAGAAAATATTACTAACATGCATGTTTAATCAATTTGTTTTATAAAAATTGAAAAAGATAAATAACCTGAATTGTAACCCAAAATTAAAGGAACCGGCCCGCTTATCTTACTTGGGCGATGTGGCACTCACGACCTCCAAATCCAAGATCCGCCTCTAGAGATAAGTGTCAAAAACACATCTAAACTATCTCTTTTTTCTGAGTTTCATACATAAACTCTCACTTATTAGTTTGAGAAATACACATCAGTGGTGTGTGTAATGCACTATCTCTTTTATTTGAAAAAAACGTTGACACATGGCATTCAACATAGATAAATTATTCCATCTTGACAAAAATTAAATAATTAACTATAAATATTAATTAAATATTAAATATTAAAGTATTATTATCCCAAAACAAATATTTTTCTTACTCCACCACTCCTCCTTGTAACCCCCCCCCCCCCCTTAAACAATCCCCTGTCCATTTATTTTTTAAAATTTGTTTATATATGTATATATCTAACACAAAACGAAAAAAATTTGGAAGCAGAGGGTTAGGTGGAGTGGGTAGAATTATTTTTTTAAGAAATAAAACAATATCTAAATTAGTATTTGGGGGGGGGGGGGGTAAAAAAAAAAAAATCTTTTTTTAAAAAAACTAAATACTTTTATAAAATAAATTTAAACAAAAAAAAACTAAAAACATGGGCAGGGGGTGGATGGTACGGTGAGAGGAAGTGATGGAGTGGGGCAAAAACAATATTTTACATTTCATTTTATAAAAAAAAAAGAGTATTTTTGGGATAATAATTTTCTAATCTTTAATATTAACTAAATACTAAAAAATTATTTAATTTTTGTCAAGGTGGAATAATTTGTCCATGTGGAATGTGATGTGACAATTTTTAAAATAAAAGAGAGAGTGTATTATACACCATTATGAGAGTGTTATAAGAGATATATGTGTGTTTCTCAAACTAATAAGTGATAGTTTAGATATGAAACTTACACTTTCAATAATTTAGGTAAGAAACTCAAAAAAAATAGAGATGATTCAGATTGATGTTTTGACACTCATCTCTATTATATATACATACTTACAGGCATATAACTAATAGATTAAAATGTATTATTTAAAACAAACTAAATAATATAATATGATACATCATGAATTACATGTAACAAACATCCATCCAATAAGCTGTTGAATTGTGATAATAAGCAAGTCACGGTTACACAAAAGTTTATGTACACTACTGATTCCTTGGTGTCATGAACGAAATTTTGCTCGAGATCTCAAAATTCAAGCTCTGGCATATGGAAAATGAATTATTTTGATAAGGAACACTAAGATTCATTATAGTAAACCTTTTGTGTTGTGAATCTAAATTAATTTTAATTCACACATAAAATGTTTTTTTTAAATGGTTGGTCAAGTACCACCTGTATTTGATATGGATGGGGTAATTAAGTTAACTACGATCGATTGATGTGCTCATTCATTAGGTCATGATATATTATACGTATTTATTATTTTAGGCTGCATTATTAACTTGAGTACTAAAGAGTTAATTAAGGAAAGAATGATTGAGCATTGATTAAGCTAATCATAAGATTAAGCTTAAATATTAGTACATGTCTATTCAACTAATGATCACTGATCAGCAAGATATGCTTAAATATGATTGATAATTATCGTACATATATATTACGTCAAACAACAAATAATTTAGTGTCAAGTGTATTAATTTATCGTGAACAACTTAAATGTTGTTTGTTTTTTAATATTATTTGTTTGATCTGCTCATATTTAATAATCATATTTGTCTTGGCGAAAATCTCCCCTTATTAAAACTAGAGAAAATTTTGCAAATATCATTATAATAAATTTAATTAGACTCTTTAGCTATATTTTGTATATTTACGGGCGGTAGCTATAATTTAAGATGTTATGGATGACCTTGTTTGTATAATCCGTGTGTATGTATATATAATTCTTGTGTATTTGTATAATTGAGTTATTTGAATAGAAAAAGTTTGTTCAATTTCAATTAGAGATTTAGCAGGTTCCACAGCGGGAAGAATGTAGAGAACTGACCCAAATAACTGAAATGTGTCCATCGTGAATACAGATGTTGTAGGGTGCAATCGATGAACTTGTAGGCGTCCACCAAATGTTACAATGAGCAGATTCACACCGGGATCATAGGGGAATGTATTTAAGGCACATTGATCACTGGTCGTGGAATCAAAATGATATTTAAATGATCTCATCCACAACCATGAAATAATAAGAGTCTGCAGACCCATGAAATAGAACAGGGATCGAATGGAAATTCTAATTTGAATTGAGTTGGTGGAAATTGATACGGGGAGAATGGAAGTTTAGTGGGATCGATTTTCATTTAAGTGAGCAATGCTGGAACTACAAGCTGAGAGTGCAAACAACATTTCGTCAAACATGACAAGGTTACTGTGAAACCTTTCATCGAACACCTTGGTTTCAGGTTTTACGACATCGTGCTTCACTGAATTGGCAACTTTCATGTCAACATCCCTAAAAGGTATTTCAGCGAACACCTGGTAGGCGGATATTCCTGAGATCTCCTCTAATTTTCCACCACTCAGCTAGAGTATTCCATCGTTCAAACCAAATGGGAAGTCGTGGAAAACACATTCTTGAAGCGAGGTTTAAATGCAATCATCAACAGTCTCTCTGAATTAGAGGCCACTAAATCATCGAAGAAAAGGGTGGATTCGCCAAATGACAAGGCAGGATCCCCCTTATCGTCGTCAGATGAGTCCACATCTAGAGGCACTGGATCCGCAACGATTGACTGGGAGTAAGCAGACAATGTGCGTTGGACATTGTTGAGTTTGCAGAGTATATAAGAGAAGTTCTCGTCCAACTTCCGCATCATATCAAGGGCGTTGACATTGTCACTGATCACGTTAGAGTCATTACAGAAATGCAATGCCAATTTCTCGGTGAAGTGTTTCCAGTCAAAAAATTGTTTGGTGTGATACAACCATTGGAACCAATCATAAGCAGCACCATTGAGATAAAGAGGTAGCCATTCCTTTTCCGAGAAACCAAGATATGTGAAATACTGCTCCGCCCTAAAAATTCACCAGTTGGATTGCCGCCGCTAAATCTATTGAGTACCATCAATGTCATTGAAGTACGATGATGAAAGCATCAATATAACAACTCCAATTTTCACAATAGAAACATTCAATTATTATAATCACTAAACTTGAAGTTAAAACGGAAAATGGAACGAACAAAGAAAACTATTGTAGAAGATAACTAGAAGGGAGGTGAGAAGCATAGACTCAAAGAAAGGGAATGAGAGGACTAGACATTTTTCTCAACAATTTGCATTCCCCGTTATTTCTCATCGTCGCCCTTTTTACCTAGTTGTTAATTGGGCCTGGATCCCAAATCAACCTTGGTTTGGACCCGGACCTGTCCTTATGTCACTAGTTTTAACAAGATCTCATCAAATTACTAAAAATTAATGTTACAAATTTATTTGGTGCTGATCAGCAAGATATGATTAACACTCTGTTTGGATCATTGTTACCCATTGTTTCATAATATATTGTATCATATTATACTCTATTGTATTGTACTGTATGGTAGATACAATGTTTGACTAGACTGTATTGTTTGTTGTTGTTTAATAATATTTTTATTGTGTGGTCTGACTGTATCGTATTGTATTGTAATTTATAAATTTACTAAAATATCCTTAATTATTCTAGGGTAGGAGGTTTGACTAGAATTAAATAATATAGGGTAAATGGTAAAATAGTATTATGAAATATTATGTAAGGATATAATTGGAAAAAGAAATTAAGTAACAATGGAAACACACCAAATCGGTTGTTCCATAAAATGAGGGTTTTCATTGTTACGTAACAACGAAATTTAACAATACAATACAATACAATACATTTTAAATAACAATCAAAACAAACATTGTAGTTATGATAACGATACAATACAATGGGTAACAATTATCCAAACAAAATGTAAATAAACGAAATAATTATTAATGTACTTATGACTTCAAACAACAAATATTTATTTTCAAGTTTATTAATTTATCGTAAGCAACTTAAATGTAGTTTGTTTTTTAATACTATTCTTTTGATCTGCTCATATTAAATTATCATTCACATCTTCGGGAAATTTCCCCTGGTTAATAATTACGTACTCCTTTGATTAATATTTTGGTGCATTTTTGTTTTTTTCTTAATCGAGACGAATATTATTTAGAGTAATTTATTAAGAAATTGTTCATGTAAAAACCAACAAAGACTTAATTACATCAAGGCAGTTAGATCAAATATATAAATAGATATTAAATTACGAATCAGCTGATTAGTTGAGCTTGGCTTTATCTTATGCTTAGTTATAATGTCCAATCTAGTTGTTGATTCATAATATTTAATAGTGTAAATTTTTCTAGTTGTTATATAGTATACTCAGCATGGAACAACTAGTACATTTAATATATACCCTGACGTAATAGCAAAACCTGCTATCATGTGACTAAAAAATTACTGATACGAATTTTGAAGCAACAAAAAAGTACAAGATAATTGAGACTACATACAATAAATTTGCCTTGGGCATAGCGTGAGATCTTAGTGCATCACGTTATCTTTTTTCTTTTTTTTTGAAATATGATTTAATCAACACACGGAGTATAATTTAATGTGGAGCGTATGTGCATGTAATATATTGATTTATATAAATCGTTATTTAATGTTTCAATATTGTACAAATAAAATAATACTTTGTATATATTGTGTATAACTATGTCTTAGAGATGTATCCATATTTATACATTGCAACAGTTCATTTTTATCAACACACATTGTTTTTCTTTTCAATCCCAACTAATTCAAATCTCCTTTAAACGGTCCCAAAATTTAGATATGAGCTTATCTCTGTATTAGCCACTTTTATCCCTTGGATGTTGAAAAATACAGAGTTATCACTTGAATTGAGCATTTGGTTCTGGTAGAGGGGTATAGAGGCATGAAGAAAACAAAAACGCTGAAAGCACCAATGTAACGAACTCATATTATATTATATTGAATTTGAAATACATAGTTGAAATTAGGGAAAAAGGTCTGAAATATATCCGAACTTTGACTGAAACTTTGGAAAGGACCTTTTACCCCTGCACTATTTAATAGTGTATTTAAAAGGTATATACGTGCCCACGTGGACATCATAAATATTGCATCATTATAAATATTAATGTGTCCACGTGGGCACATATATACCTTTAAAATACACTATTAAATTGTGCAGGGGTAAAATGTCTTCCATAAAGTTTGGTTCGTAACAACAATTTCGGCTAAAATTGGAGTATTTTTCAGACCATTTTCCCTTGAAATTAGACATAGATAGAGTTCATCTTGAAACTAGTTTGAACTCATATTGAAATAGGTAGCTATTGAGCATTAATGCCACAGTAAGGTTTAGCAGTGCCATGAGCCATGGAGCTAGCACCAGTGCTGTAGTACATAACTAAATCAAAATTATCAAAAGGCTTGTATTGTAAAGGATGTGTTTCATCCACTAATTCCTCAGGTATATCTGTTATTCCTTTGTTGAATGTGAATAACGCCAATGTATACCTTTCTTTATCCTCTTTCATCAACACTTTGTGCCTTGGTGAATATATTCTTCCATTGCTCCATGCCTACACTACTCATTAATTATATTAATATGGATATCGGACACCAGATGAAAAAAATATTCCAATTAAGAAGCGTTAGTACCTCATAAGCATCACCAGCCACGTAGACGAAGGCAGAGGGAGGTACATCAATAGGAATCCACTCCCCACTTTTTGTTTCAATTTGCAAAGCATTTATCTGATTTTGAAAGAGAACTGCTGAGAAGCCTTTATCTGTGTGTATATTGGAACCTACATTACCAATACCGTCCTCCGCCCCTGCAGGTGCTGCTCTGTACTTGGTAGGGCGGAGGAGGTATGTAGTAGCTGCAACATGAGATTCATAGTGCCTTTCTGGTAATCCGTAGCTTTCAAACACCATTTTATCCACCAACTGTTCTATTTCTGCTCCTACCTTTATGTACGATGTCATTGTTTCACTAATAACACAAAAAAAAGCAATTAAAATATTTTATACAAATTAATTACTAGTTGTGATAGATGGATGAAGGAAATATATATATACCAAAATCTTTGGTTGCCTTGTGGCCACATAAGTGTAGTGAAGCTTTGTAGTGCTTCAATATCATTTGGATGTGGGATTCCAAAGCTTTCATGAAGAGGAGCTGTCACCAATTGACCTTTGTATCGATAGAAATATATGTCAGAAGTGTTTTTTTTCTTTGTTTCAATAGGGAGATCAAATAACTCTTCCATTACATCAAATATTTCCTTGGAAATCTTATTATTAGCATCCTCATAGAGTGCTATAAAATAACCATGTTCTTCAAGTGCATGTCGAACCTCATTGCACAATGGTACCCAAGAATTTGAGTACTTGTCTAATTTGGTGAGATTAATTATGGGAATTTTGGAATCACTCATAATTAATTATTTTTACTTTGAACCTCAATGTTTCTAGTCTAGGTATATGCATCACTCTTTCAAGTTATATAGGAGTTCCCATCCACTTGTTTAGCAAAATGCACCATTATTTTTTTACAAGGTAAAAGTCAATGAAAGAAATACTAGTAATAAATATGAATTTAAATTAGAAAAAATATTTTTTTTTGAAAAATTAGGTGTTTGGAAAACCTGTAAAACTGTTATTAAATGGAAGTAAAAGTAATTTTTCTGTTGTTGGGAAGAAACTAAAAATTTGTATTTCTTAAAAAAAACAAAAACTAAAGCAGATTTTATTTTTTTCAAGACTTTTTAAAATTATCTCTTATTAATTAATTAGCATATCTCATATGTTTAGGTAGTTTTCATTTAATAATTTTATTTTATTATTTTTATATACTAATAGATTTTATGTTTTATTTTATGTTTATGTATTATTACTATTTTTTTTTTTTTTACGTATAATTTTTTAGAATTAGAAAAAAAGGTAACAACAATTGCAAGATTAGAAAAAAAGAAAAAAAAAGATTTCAACCATAAAAAAATGTATTGATTGAAAATTTGAATATTAATATTTTAATTTAATAAAAAAATTAATTTAATTTTTTGTAATAGATTTTAAAACTAATTTATCTCTATAAAATAATCTTAATATTAATTAATACTTGTCATTTATCGTAATTTGACTCTCAAAAGCACTTTTTTTTAAAAATTAGTCAAACACAATTTCTTTTAAAAAACACTTTTCAAATGAATTAATCAAACACAAATTGTTTTTTTTTTCAAAAGCACTTTTCTGAAAAAGCTATTTTTTAAAAAAATGCTTCTAAAAATAAACAATTTTTAGCGAGGTTAATATATTCAGACAATTTCTTTTTATTTGAAAAAAAGTTATTAATATGGACGGGTAAGTTAATTATGATTGATGTACTCATGAGGTCACAGTATGTCATATTTATTATTTTAGGGTGCATTATTAACTTATAAAGAATTAATTATTGAAAGCTTGATTGGTGCATTTTTGTTTTTTAATTTTCTTAATCGAGACGCATATTATTTATTAAGCAATTGTTCACGTAAAAACAAACAAAGACTAATTACATCTTAAATGGGACATCATAACTAATCACAAGATTGTTTTTTTCAAGATAAGCTAAGCTCAACTAACTAGCCGATTCATAATTTAACATTTGTTTATATATATATATACTTGCAGACATATAACTAATAGATTAAAATTTATTATTTAAAACAAACTAAATAATATAATATGATACATCATGAATTACATGTAACAAACATCCAATAAGCTGTTGAATTGTGATAATAAGCAAGTCACGATTACACAAATGTTTATGTACGCTACTGATTCCTTGGTGTCATGAGCGAACTTTTGCTCGAGATCTCAAAATTCGAGCTTTGGCGTTAATGAGTTATTTTGATAAAAAAAACACTAAAATTCATTATAGTAAATCTTTTTGTGTTGTGAATCTAAATTAATGTTAATTCACACATAAGATTTAAAAAAAAAATGGTTGGTCAAGTACCACCTGTATTTGATATGGATGGGTATTAAGTTAAGTGCTCATTCATTAGGTCATGATATATCATATTTATTATTTTAGGGTGCATTATTAACTTATAAAGACTAAAGAGTTAATTAAGGAAAGAATGATTGGGCATTGATTAAGCTAATCATAAGATTAAGCTTAAATATTAGTACATGTCTATTCAACTAATGATCACTGATCAGCAAGATATGCTTAATATGATTGATAATTATCGTACATATATATAACGTCAAACAACAAATAATTTAGCGTCAAGTGTATTAATTTATCGTGAACAACTCAAATGTGGTTTGTTTTTTAATATTATTTGTTTGATCTGCTCATATTTAATTATCATATTTATCTTGTCGAAAATCTCTCCTTATTAAAATTAGAGAAAATTTCGCTAATATCATTATAATAAACTTAATTAGGTTCTTTAGCTATAATTTACGTATTTACGGACGGTAGCTATAATTTAAGGATGACCTTGTTTGTATAATTCGCGTGTATATTTATATGTTTATACAATTCTCGTGTATTTGTATAATTGAGTTATTTCCGTTTGTATTTGTATAAACTGGTTAGTGTCAATTGATTTAATTGATTTGTATTTATTTTTGTATAAACTCGAAATAACGGATTTATACAAACACAAACATCTAATCTTTAAACAGTTATATAAATTATATTGTACAAATTACATTATATAAAAGTTATACAAATTTTGAAAACTACATGTTTATATAACTGAAACTCAGCTGCGTAATTTTGCCTAAAAATTAGTGACGAATGATAATTAATTCAAACTATAATTGTGTTAACTAATTAACTATTATTTACTTATCCGCATAATTTTCCTTAAAATTACGTAGTCCACTAATTAATATTTTGGTGCATTTTTTTTTTTTGGCTTAATCGAGTCAAATATTATTTGTTAAACGATTGTTCATACAAAAGACAAAGTTCAATTATTTAAGTGCAGTTAGATTGGACATAACTACTCATAAGATAAAACCAAGCTCAACTAACTAGCTTCATAAAATAAAGGATTTAGTAGCAATAATATAATTATCATTAGATTATTTAACGGTAACAGTAAATATGAATATTTATAATTAACCATTTATATAAATATACAATTAATTTGTATATCTGATCAGTAATTGTATCCCACATATAATTGATATAATTGACTTGCATAAAATACTAGCTACTATAAGAAGGAGAGAGGCGAGCGAGATTATTGTGAGAGAGAGGAAAGAGACAACTAAGATTTTGGATAGAGGAGAGAGCGAGAGAGATACAATTGTTTTGTATATCTGATCGATAATTGTACCATGAATATAATGAGTACTATTGATTTGTATAAGTGAATACAATTGTATTAAAAACTATTGTATTCAATTCGTTGATGTAAATCAATTATATCAACTATATTAACAAATATAATTTTTATCAACAAATACAATTGTATTGTATCATTATTGTAATTCATAACAAATTGTATTTGTATTTATGTGCATTTGATTCATCCGTTATAAAATAGATTTATCCATTGCCTTATGTATTGTATATATGTTTTACCATGTGTGTTTGTGTTACTAACTTACTATTTGTATTTGTATCATTGACTGTTATAATTTATATTTGTATTGCATAGAGAAAGGAGAGAGGTGAGGAAGGGAAGGAGAGAGAGCAATTTGCTATAAAATCCTAACTAAATCTATAAATCATATTTATTTTTTTAAACTATAATTTTATATAGTTAATACATATTACAGGAATTTTTCCTAAAAAAGGATTAAATTACTTCAATGTTTTCTATTGCTTTTGCATGAAGTTATGTTGGAGACGGGCCTCACTAGAAGGGCCCAACACGAGCAGCATGGGCCACTCTGTATTGCATCGTATTAGTCCAACATTACTAATGAGCAATGAATATCTAGAAATGAAAATAAGAAGACAACAAAAAATATTTATACGATTATAACATTTGAAAAATATATATATATGACTTAGGTGGAAAATCTTGAACAACACAAGAAAATTAGAAAAAGGAAAAAACAGGACTTAAGTGGAAAATGTTGAACAACACAAGAAAATTAGAAAAAGGAAAAAACAGGTGAAAGAAGGGAAAAAGATTGCTTTCATATTATTTATATCTTCACACAAATTAAACCATCTACAAGAACTCAATCATGAAATATCTAAAATCTACCTCATTGTTACTATTTTTAAATTTTGTCATGCCAATAGTTCTCTCAACACAATTAAACCAACTTTTCTCCAAACAACAAATTTATCTCACCATTTATACATCTTCATCCAACATGTTTGTAACAATCTCATACAAAAGATTGTTATTAATTAGGTGTTTGGCAAACCTGTAAAACTGTTATTAATTGGGAGTAGAAGTAGTTTTTCTGCTGTTGGGAAGAAACTAAAAATTTGTGTTTCTTAAAAAAAAATAAAAACTAAAGCAGAATTTTTTTTTTTTCAAGACTTCTTAAAATTATCTCTTATTAATTAATTAACATAGCTCATATGTTTAGGTAAGTTTCATTTAATAATTTTATTTTATTATTTTTATATACTAATAGATTTTATGTTTTATTTTATTACTATTTTTTTTTTATTTTACGTATTATTTTTTAGAATTAGAAAAAAAGGTAACAACAATTGCAAGATTAGAAAAAAGAAAAAAAAAGATTTCAACCATAAAAAAATGTATTGATTGAAAATTTGAATATTAATATTTTAATTTAATAAAAAAATTAATTTAATTTTTTGTAATAGATTTTAAAACTAATTTATCTCTATAAAATAATCTTAATATTAATTAATACTTGTCCTTTATCGTAATTTGACTCTCAAAAGCATTTTTTAAAAAAGATTAGTCAAACACAATTTCTTTTAAAAATCACTTTTCAAATGAATTAATCAAACACAAATTGTTTTTTTTTTAAAACACTTTCCCGAAAAGTTAATTTTAAAAAAGTTTCTAAAAATAAGCAGCTTTTAGAAACAGTGTCAAACAAGCTCTCAGTCCTTTATATATTTTAAAATTACGGGGAAAAAAACTATAAACAACAATAATTAATAATTTAACATATTTTTAAAAAAACATATTGAAAATTTGATTGACTTTTGAAATTATATCGGTGACACATAAATTGGAACAGAGGAAATAATATATATTATTTGAAAATGATGTAAAAAGTACTATAAATCTCAATATTAACAACTTAGAAATATTTTTAAAAAATTGATTGACTCTTGAAATTCCATTTATGCCACATAAAAATTGGAACAAATGAAGTAAATATATTATTTGAAAATTTCTTAGTTTAGTGTACACGAAGTTGAGGTATATTTTGATTCAATTAATAACTATATTCAAATCACGTAGACTATTTAGGTGGATTCACCCACCCTAGCAGTACTCAATCCAATCATGCTTAATTATGTAGCTCTGTTGTGTTCTGATTGTGTAGAAATACCTTGTTTAGTGATGTATGTGAAGTGTGGACTAAGGACATCTCCAACCCAAACATCAAATTTTACACTAAATTTAGTGTCAGCATCAAATTTAGTGTAATCAACTCCAATCCACTGCACCAAATTTTACACCAAAAAAAGAAAAAAAAATTCTCTCTTCATTATTTTATTATTATTTCTTATTTCATTTATATTTTCTTATTTCATAAAACAAATTCTTTCTAAAACAATCATCATATATAGTTCATATTATTTCCTTTTATAATCGTTTAATATAAAATTATTTTGTACCATAATTTTTTAGATAATATAAATTGCTAGCAAATATTATACATTATACATAATAATGGATAATACAAATAAAAGTGAAATCATTAATGAAATACAATTAAATAAACATTACATAATTGAAAAAATTATTTTAAATTCTACATAAATATTCAACTTTCAAGATCACTACGGTGCTCCCATAAATGCTCTATTAATGCATTACGTATTTCAAAATGAACTTCTTTGTCCTTTATTTTTTTATATCGAGCTAGAAATTATTGAAATTGATAATTTTCATCTATTGCCATTTCTACGGTCGGAGTTGGACCTTCCGACGCATCTTGAATTGGTGCATTAAGATCACGATCATCCTCAATTATCATGTTGTGCATTATAATACATGAAGTTAATATATCATGTAGCA
>NW_006239021.1:754905-767060 GCF_000226075.1 Solanum tuberosum
TTTTGACCTTTTAACCTTCAACAAAGTTTTTATATAAGGGAAAAACTAAAAAAAAAAGTTTTAAATAAAATTTCCACCTGTCAAACGCGTGCATTTCACTTATCAACATAAATGTGATTGTGACTTTTTAGGGGTGTAATTATTTCAATTTTTAACAGTTTAGGAGGGTAATAGGACCCCCGTGAAATTCAAGTGTGTAGTTGGAAATTCGAGTATAGGTTAGGGGGACATTTGACCATTTTCTCTATAATTAATACTACTGGTTTGTATAAATGAATACAAATTGTATTAAAAAACTATTGTATTCAATTCGTTGATTTAAATCAATTATATCAACTATATTAACGAATATAATTTTTATCAACGAATACAATTGTATTGTATCATTATTGTAATTCATAACAAATTGTATTTGTATTTATGTGCATTTGATTCATCCGTTATAAAATAGATTTATCCATTGCCTTATGTATTGTATATATGTTTTACCATGTGTGTTTGTGTTACTATTTGTATTTGTATCATTGACTGTTATAATTTATATTTGTATTGCATAGAGAAAGGAGAGAGGTGAGGGAGGGAAGGAGAGGGAGCAATTTGCTATAAAATCCTAACTAAATCTATAAATCATAATTTTTTTAAAAACTATAATTTTATATAGTTAATACATATTACAGGATTTTTTCCTAAAAAAGGATTAAATTACTTCAATGCTTTCTATTGCTTTTGCATGAAGTTATGTTGGAGACGGGCCTCACTAGAAGGGCCCAACACAAGCAGCATGGGCCACTCTGTATTGCATCGTATTAGTCCAACATAACTAATGAGCAATGAATATCTAGAAATGAAAATAAGAAGACAACAAAAAATATTTATACGATTATAACATTTGAAAAATATATATATGACTTAAGTGGAAAATGTTGAACAACACAAGAAAATTAGAAAAAGGAAAAAACAGGTGAAAGAAGGGAAAAAGATTGCTTTCATATTATTTATATCTTCACACAAATTAAACCATCTACAAGAACTCAATCATGAAATATCTAAAATCTACCTCATTGTTACTATTTTTAAATTTTGTCATGCCAATAGTTCTCTCAACACAATTAAACCAACTTTTCTCCAAACAACAAATTTATCTCACCATTTATACATCTTCATCCAACATGTTTGTAACAATCTCATACAAAAGATTTCATCATAACAAGAGCAATCTTAAGTCACATACTCTTGGAACAATATGTCTCACAACAACAAGAATGTTAATGGTGCATCTAACCACTTTTTTCAACCATCACGACGCGTTCCTACTCTGGGAAAAGCCACTATTCTTGCCATGGGCAAGGCTCTTCCTCCACAACTCGTCCCTCAGGATTGCTTGGTTGAAGGCTACATGCGCGACACCAATTGTAAAGATTTGAGAATTAAGGAGAAATTGGAGCGCCTTTGTAAGCAAAAATTTACTTCTACTGTATTAATGTTACATATCATGAAATTATACACTATTTTAACAGGTAAACTGTCTTATTTACCTATAGTGTATTTTAACAGATAAACTATCCTGTTTTTGAATGTAGGCAAAACTACTACTGTGAAGACAAGATACACAGTGATGTCCAAAGAAATTTTGGAAAAGTATCCAGAACTAGCAACTGAAGGCACACCAACAATAAATCAAAGGCTAGAAATTGCGAATCCAGCAGTTGTTGAAATGGCAAAAGAAGCAAGTTTAGCTTGTATCAAGGAATGGGGAAGAACAGTTGATGAAATCACTCACATTGTTTATGTTTCATCAAGCGAAATACGCTTACCAGGAGGTGATCTTCATCTCTCAACTGAGCTTGGATTGAGGAGTGACGTTGGACGCGTAATGCTCTACTTTTTAGGATGTTATGGTGGTGTTACAGGGCTTAGAGTTGCCAAAGATATAGCTGAAAACAATCCAGGAAGCAGAGTTTTATTAACAACTTCTGAAACTACAATTCTTGGTTTTAGGCCACCTAATAACGCTAGACCATACGATCTAGTTGGTGCTGCACTTTTCGGTGATGGAGCTGCTGCTGTCATAATTGGAACAGAACCAATTGTTGGAACAGAGTCCCCTTTCATTGAGCTGAATTTCGCGATGCAACAATTCTTACCAGGGACAAAGAATGTGATCGATGGACGACTTACTGATGAAGGGATAAACTTCAAATTAGGCAGAGACCTTCCTGAGAAAATTCAGGACAATATTGAGGAATTTTGCAAGAAATTGATAGCGAAGAATGATGAATTGAAGGGAAGTAATTACAACGACTTGTTTTGGGCTGTTCATCCCGGTGGACCGGCTATACTAGACAGATTGGAGAAGACAATGAAGTTACAAAATGAGAAATTGAATTGTAGCAGAAAGGCATTGATGGATTTTGGTAATGTGAGTAGCAATACTATTTTTTATGTGATGGAGAATATGAGGGAAGAGTTGAAGAATAAGAAAGATGGTGGTGAAGAATGGGGACTTGCATTAGCATTTGGTCCTGGCATTACTTTTGAAGGCATACTCCTTAGGAGTCTCTAATTTAAATCTCATGTTATAAGGTTATTTATTTTCTTTCTAACCGTCTTTTAAGACGGAACGAACATGTGTTTTCACTTTTTTTCATTTTTATGTGAAGCTAAGAATAAGAAAGACATGAGTTTCATAACTCATGCAATTTTATGTTGTTGGAAATATGGAAGAACATTATTCATGGAGAAAGGATGTTAAATTTGTTTAATAATAGTGTGAACAATGTTTACATGTTTGTTAAGATTTACCATTTATATACGTTCTATATAACTAGTTCACTAGCTATACGACTTAAATATACAAAAAGTTGAACTCTTTAAATTAACACGTCTCTTTTATTCTTTTGGAAGTGGTATTCAATAAGAGAAAATAATTTTGTGGAAAAAAAAAGTAAATTTGAAAAACTAGTCATGATTGGAAGATACAGAAATTCCACTAGTTTAAGCGCTAATTATCTAAATTCACACTAGTTTGCAATATTATAATTTTTTCCAGATTTTGGATATATGTATGTGATGCGTCAAGTTACATGTATCTCGAATACATGAGGTCAAAATTAAGTGTAATTTTTTCTAGATACACGATATCCAAGTGGATTCACATGTATCTGACTCTCTCGCTTCCCTCTCTCCTCTCTCGTTTCCCTCTCTCCTCTCTCGCCTCTCTCATCTCTCACTCGCCACTCTCTCTGTATATGGTGTCCCAGTACTAGATACTCAAGTGTGATTCACATGTATCAAGGGATCTCACTCGCCTCTCATTTATTTTAGTGTATCTGGTAGCAAAATATCCTCTCTCCTTCTCTTGCTCACCTCTCCTTATTTTAGTGTAAC
Source organism: Solanum tuberosum (assembly GCF_000226075.1). NCBI lineage: Eukaryota > Viridiplantae > Streptophyta > Magnoliopsida > Solanales > Solanaceae > Solanum > Solanum tuberosum. The sequence goes on from NW_006239021.1 coordinate 758,293, forward strand.
TGGTAGCAAAAATACATGTATCTAACTTGAAATATGGTGTAAAATTATAAAATAATGAGAGAATATGTAATTATTTCAAACTATAAGAAGAATTAGTGAATACGGTAAGAATGTTTTTGATAGTTTTTTTTTTGGGGGGGAAAAACTAGTTGGATCAAAATCCTATGTGGCCCAGCCCAAAAATAGGGCGGTGCACGATCTTCATTTCCTCTAAGCATAACCGTCAATCCCCGTCGTTTTCTTCGTATAATCTCTATACGACGACGTTTCAAAGAATTTCGGCCGTTTTTCTCTTTAATGGAGTGTTCGCTAACTTTGGTATTGCTTTGCAATTAAGTAATTTACTCTTTCTCTATCATTCTCGAAGCCTCCTATTTACAATTTTTTATTTTTTTGGTAAAAAAAATAATTTAAAAAATCGTTTTTTCAGACTTGTAAAATTGCCAAAGCTCATTTCAATCTCTTCTGCTGATTGATTTAGTTTTTTGAAGGTATTTTTGATGTATTTCAAATTTTATGATTGTGTTGATCAAAGATATCATTTTTGCAAATTTTATGTTTGATCATCCGCCCCTTTTGATGGTTTTTCATATTTGTTACTTAAATTTTGGTTTATGACTTCAATTTAATTTCTTTGCTTTATTAGCTGTGAGTTTATAATATGGAGGGGAGTAACAATACAACCCAGGAGTCGAGGGAGCCTTTTGTGGTAAGATGCTTTCACCCATGATTATTAATTTATTGGGAAAAAAACCTTCCTTTAATGTTTTTTTTGCCAGTTTTATGCTAAATAGAAGTACCAATGTTTAAATTCTCCAAGGAGTTTCATTTTGAATACAGCAGTATGTGTAGTGTAAAGCTAATTATGGGGATATTGTGTTTCGTGTTGTATGTTTGAAACTTAAGTGCGAAAAAGGCAGGTCTTTATGGTTTTAATTGATCCAGGGGTTCTTGGATCAGTTAATGGTACTTCGTGTATGCATTTGTCATGATGTTTTCTTATATGGAACATTTTTGTAATTAGCCCCTGGTTGGGATAGAAGTTTTCGATAGTCCTGGTGTAAGATATTCATCATATTAATCTTCGTAATGAAGTAGAGAGACAAAATTTGCACAAAATATATTGTGTACCCTCTAAATGGTTCATAACATACTGACATCCTGTTGTTTCATTTACACACTCCATTTTTCACCATGTTCGGGGTTAGCCTCCAATAAATGTATACAGATCCACTAGCTAACTGCTTAGGTTTGCGTGCTGTGACAATAATAGTTCTGATTTTAGGTAAGTGACTTTTCAATCTTCAACTAATAACTTAAGCCATGCTAGGCAACCGTAACCGAAGGTCTCTGTTGATGTGAAATTAGGTCAAACAGGATTTGCAAAGGAATGGAGAAACTGTGGTGGAGGACTGAGTGGTTAAGAATACCAACAGTGCCCACATCTCCTCTTTATTGCCAAATCCACAATTCTACAACACCAAGCCCCATATGTACAGGCAGACTAGATAAGCATAACTGCAGAAGTTTGGCCCATTATCATCCCTACCTACATTTGACATTTTTGCTTTTCCTCTCACTTACATGGCAAGGTCACTACCATTTATGCAGACTTGGACTATGGTCGGATATCAGCAATTTGTCCAAGAACTAAGGGCTAAAGTTATCAACTTCTATTAGATATTACTTGGCTTTTATCTTCTTTTTCAAGAGTACATGTTTTTTGATAATCTCTATGTACATCTCTGAAGCATTTGGTCCCTAACTTTCTGAAAGTTTTTCTTGTCTTTTATTATTTGAACTTCATGCGGTCCTCTTTATTTGGCCAGGCAAATGGCAGCTCTTTACGAAACAATAGGGTTATCCCTCAGCTACTTACCTCTGTGCCGGCTCTCAATGATGCTGCTTCCTATCTTTCTGAGACGACATCTTTATTTACTCGCTGTTTCATGGATTATTCTGGTGAACTTCATGAACCTTTTCATGTATTCCCTTTCTTTGCCCTTAGTAAATTTATCTCCTGAGTTCATTTAATGATTATTGGTTGAGATAGGTTGTTAGGTGGTTTTTGATCCATTAAGGTTTTGTATACTGCATTTGTTTTAGAATTTCAACCTTTTAAAGTCTTATTTTTATTGTCTTAGGATATTAAGAGAAAAAGTTCCCTTTCTGAATTTGTTGCCAATTGTATCCAAGTAATATCATCCAGGTTAGACTTCCCATGCTGAATTTTGTGGCGAAAGCTAATGGGAAATGTGAAACTGTTGATTTTTTTACTACTTAGAGTGACATGATTGAAAGTAAGTGTTTATCCTTTAAGTAAGTGAAAATGAGTGTCTTATTCTTTTGTTTGCATACTTGGATCATATCTGTTTTGAATTGCAACAGTGTATCTTGGTATCACTAGATTTTTAGGCTGAGGCACTAGATATTAGGAATTGAGATTTTAAGCTTTTCTTTCCGTTTTTCCTTTTCCCCTTCGACATAAGATGCTGCATGGTCATAAATATAGTTGACATGATATTAACTCCTGAACTCTGGTGTGACTACGTTGGGTATGTTGTTGTAACTCCGGTGTGAGCAAATTCCTTTCAGATTCTTCTAGAATTTGATGAACTGACCAATTTAGTGCTTGCATGATGTTTTTTCCTGCTTCCAACTGTAGCAGAACCTGCCTCCAGAGGCTTAGGAGGCCAGGAGATGGTTACATTTGGTTCTGCCGAAAGTAGAGGATCCCCGGCCTTAAATACTGCTTCGTCAAGTGGAAGTGATTTAGCTGTTTGTAAAGCATCTCAATCATCTGTTGATGCTCCACTTCTCCATGAAGGATTAAGCAGGACCTTATCTAGAAAATCATCCCAAAGTGGTAATGCAGCCACAAACTCGGAGGACCTATCTGAGGGTTCCAGTGCACAGGTTTTATCAAGAAATACCAGCCCAAATGGCATTTCCATTTTCCAAGGGTACGATTATCTGAATAGATTCAAGTTGGCATGTTAAATTGTCCGTCATATGCTTGTTATACATATGTATGGATAGTCATTGTCACATCGATAACTGAAACTACATAGATGCTGCTGTTTTTGTTTTTTTTAAATAAAAGTCAAGCTAGAGAATCTTGGAAGATGTTATATTCCTTTCTTGCAGTCTAAGGACTTCTCTATTTTTTATTCTACTGATTTTAAGGAACAGTTGGTATTGGTAGTTCTACCCGTTCGTATAATTCGTGCGCTTATTGAAGTGCTTCTCCTCATGATTTTTGCATTTTGTTTTTAGTCTTATAGAGAGGGTGAGAAGGACAGTTCGTGGGTCAGCTGATGATATTGGATGGCTACAACGTGCTTCACATATGCCTCCAGTTGATGATCAAACTGATAGATTTGTGGAAATCATTGATGATATTAGGTAAAAACACCACTTGATGTGTAAATTGACTGCAACTGCCAACTCGGACACAATTTGACTTGTTCTGATCTCTTTTTGTCAGGCATGGTCTACATGGATTACCAAATTCAATGGTTTACTTGTTAGTTCCAGGTAAAAATACCCTTTTCCCATCAATAGTGATTGTAAACAAACCAAAATGGTTAAAATTTGAAATTAGATCTGCCTCAAAGAATTTATGGAAAGCTTATCAGTTGTACTGTGCCAACACTCGCTTGTGTCAGTACAGCTCTGTGGATTATTTTCCCCAGATTTGCCTGCACTTGTCTTTAACCATATTTAGGGTCATGCTTTACTCAGGACCTTTTAATTATTACCTCCTTTGGTCCAATTTATATGACACCACACCGTTTGACTTGACACAAGGTTTAAGAAAGTTGGGAAAAATTTGAAATAAATCATTTTATTAAGGGTAGAAGGGGAATCTTAAAGTTAAATTATTTCTAATTATAGAAAGGTGACATTTTTTTTGGGACAGACGAAAAAGGAAAACGTGCCACAATATTGGGACGGAGGGAGTAGTTATTACTTATTAGGGGGATGCTGGAAAATTGATCTTACCGTTCAAGGTGTCTTTTAAGATATGAGCAAGCTAATCATCTTTAGTAGCAGATGTCCTGATATTTACTGGTCTTCTCTTCTCTATGCAGGTCTCTTTAGCAATCATGGACCGCTTTATTTTGTCAATACAAAAACAAGCTTTTCAAAAATGGGGCTCACTTGTCATATAGCCAAAATTCATAGTGAGGTATAGGTATTTTTCTTGTTTGTAAACCATGTGTGCAGCTTACTGCTTTCTGTGAGACTACCTAACATAAAATAAGCAGGCCTGTGTGGAGAAGAATGCGAGAGAAATTAAAGATTACATTGAAGAAATTTATTGGGGTTCCAGGAAACGTGTCTTGCTTCTTGGACACAGTAAAGGAGGAGTAGATGCAGCAGCTGCTCTGTCCATGTATTGGACTGATCTGAAAGATAAGGTTGGAGGGCTGGTTTTAGCACAGAGTCCATATGGTGGAAGTCCAATTGCTTCAGACATCTTACGAGAAGGACAACTTGGTGATTATGTAAACATTCGCAAGCTTATGGAGACCCTCATCTGTAAAGTAATCAAGGTATATCCTCTAGTTGTCGCATTCTCTGTTATTGATGTGAATCTATTCTTCTAGTGTCGGATTGTCTTGTTTTCTGTCCCAATATTGTATGATCAGATGAAGTTTCTGTCATGCTTAAAATCATCAGTAGTTGTAGAGTAATTCTCTCTTTCACACTGTGGGTTAACGTGTACAAAGAAGAGTAATATGCAAGATCACTGTGATGTGTGTTTGTTTTCTGTCAAAGATCTTTTGAATTTTGTTTTTTGGGGAAACAGAAGAAGTTAAAGGTAAAGATTGTGTTGGAAACCTAAGAAAGTAATTGGAATGGCAGCCAAGACAACGATGGAAGTATGGCTTGATGTTCAAGGAAAGCTCAAACTTGAGGTACTTGTGGGCGTGCAATAATTTAGTGTAGATCTCTACTGAAGTTAGGTCGTCAAAATATGAAATCTGAAAAGGCACCAAGGCACTTACAGAATTCGAGAACTCGTCCAAGATAATTTAGTGGTCTGCCTTTATTCTTCCTGTTATTAGGAGGTAATTAATTATTGTGGTCTTTGGAGGAGGAGATCCTGTAGGCCAGATATAAGTAAACTGACATCCATTTTGAAGGCTTTTTCTTGAGTGTGTAATGTGCATCAGAAAGTACTGTATGGTTCCTTTCTTATGTGTGTACACTTGCCCCTCTGCTGTATAGTAATAGCTGGGAGCTGAATTTTGTGTTAATACTATTCATGGATGTTGGGCTTTTTGTAGAAAATGTGTACAACAAGTGATGGGAAAAAGAGACAAAGGGGTGGTGTTGGAGATGATTTTAAAACTTGACATGACAGCAGAAGTAAATCGGTATTGTCTGTTGTGTACTCTGAGAGAGAGAGAGAGAGAGATTATGAGGGGTTGGAAGGAATTTCAGTATAAGCTTTCTTCATCCTCTTACTCCATTCTGGAAAGGGCTGTGTAAGCCTATATTGTCAGAGAGATTATGCAGAACGCTGTAGGGTATTTTGGTAAGAAAGTATCAGTGAGCTATTCAGGTATTGTTCTTCAAACCTTTGGGATAAAAGAAATAAGGTATTTTTTAATTAATTTACTGTTTAAAAATGAACCAACCAGATTTTAGAACTAAAACAGTGTCATCAGGGTTTGAGATTATTCTGGAATATCTCACTTGTTATTACGATGGATTAGTAGCTTCATGCATATGATTGGCTTCTAACGGAAGGCTGTTACTATGTATATGGCCTAGTTATAGATCTTTACTGCTTGAATATGGTTATATAACAACCATGAATAGTGATTTCTTGACAGTATATTAAGCTCCCAGCATTGACTCAAATTATCAGAAGCTAGGTGTAAATTTTTTGGCGGCTAAGCTTGGAACAACTTGTTTTAAGGAATTATAAACAGAAAAAAACACTTGTTTTCTGTTTTTGGAATGATCACTTGTAACCTTCTCCTATAAGACATGGATAGCAGATTGTGTGGTCCAACAAGCTACATTGACTGACTGATGACGTGGCTGAAAAAAATTGAGAAACATCTGCTCATCCTTGTTTCAGAGAAAATTAGATGAGTCAAGAGATCCCTTATGAAAGTTTCAAATAACGTTGTTCATGATAAAGGTCATGGCTTAAGCTGATAAGACCTGTAAGTGATGTGAACCTGCAACTTACCGTTTTCTTCAAAGTTATATTATATGACATTTAACAAAAGATGCAGGACAAGAGAAGTAGAGTAAATAGTTGGAGTAACATTAAGTTTTTCTTTGTTACTTATTATGGTTATATATTTACTTGCATCCATGTAAGCAGTGTATGTAATGTGTATCCGGTGTATATGACATAATATTGTATATGTAAGTTGTTGCCGTTCTGGACTTTCTCCTCCTTTTCAATGCAGAAACACTGTTTGAAAAGTGTGAGATAATATGTCACCTGTTCATCATCGATTGTGTTAGCTGAAAAGGATTTACAATGGTTCTGTGCTACACTTCTCATTAGTTTTATTGTTCTGGGTTGGATGCTTTGATTCGTTTACATGATGGTAGAGTCAAACTTGAACTTGTTTTTAGGATCATTTTTTCTCTATTTGTTAGATTTCTCTGGGTTTTTCTTTCTCAATTCAGCCCATCGAGTCACTAACTTACTCTAACCTCATTCCTTATCCTGTTGAGATTACTTCCTGTATCTGCTACATGTTCAGTTGTTTCTCAGAACTTACAAGCCTCTTCGTTAGCCTCATGATTCCTTCCTAGAAATGAGACAAAAGGTTTTCAAATCTATGCGTAAACCCTAGGATCAAGTTACACGTGTGGGAGGGTGTCATAGCAACTATCCCTAACGGGTTTATGATAGTCCGAAGCTACTCTACACATTGCCTTTTATGGGTTGAATGTCCAGATACTTCCGCATTAAGATTTACATTCTGGATGTTCCTGAAACACACCTATCTCTTGACTTGGATGTTCTTAGCATGACGGTTGATTTTCTGGTGCTCATAGTAAGCAAAACGAAAAAAAAAATCCAAACATCCCAAGCTCCACATGTCAGATATATGAGGAATTGTTTTCTTGCTGAGTGTTTGCATTTTGTGTTAGGTATTCTAATATCTGCTGCTGTTTTGAAGGGGGACTTGCTAGCTTTGGAAGATTTGACTTATGAGAGGAGGAAGGAATTCTTGAGCAAATACCCTTTGCCAAGGGAGCTTCCTGTTGTTTCCTTCCGAACGGAAGCCAGCATTTCTCCAGCAGTTTTAGCCACATTATCTCGTGTGGCACATGCAGAACTGCCCACATTTTCCACTGCCCAACCTGCAACTACATTCCCAGTGGTGATGCCTCTTGGTGCTGTGATGGCTGCATGTGCCCAGCTTCTTCAGATCAGGTATGGTGAGAAGAGCGATGGGCTTGTTACTTGTTGTGATGCAGAAGTCCCTGGCTCGGTGGTGGTTAGGCCAAAACGGAAACTGGATCATGCTTGGATGGTATACTCTGAATTAAATGATAACCCGACGGAGGCTGATGCATCTCAAGTTTGTGAAGCTCTTCTAACATTACTAGTAGAGGTAGGACAGAGAAGAAGACATGAACTATCAAACAAAGATGAATGAAGTGTAAACAAGAACATCCTCCGGTTTCTGGATATTGATGCTTAACCCGTTTCCACGAGGTGTTTCATCCATCATGTCATAATATGTTTCGATCGTTTTTGTTAGAAATTCAGGTGAATAGGATATATAAAATTATCACATGTATATTGACCCCTGCCCCTCTTCCCTTTTCTATAATTGGAAAAAAAAGGGAAGGAATGTGGCTGGAAAAAAAGGGTGAAGAATGAAGTAAATTCCTGTAACTTATGATGTGGTAAAAAAGTGTCTCAAAGAGTCTTATTCTGATGTGCAAATTTGCTTCATCTCTGAGTTCTCTTGTTTATTTCTTAGCTTGTCCATTTGTTCTTAGAAGTTGTAAATTCACTAAGGTTTATGGTCTAATGGTACTTATATTTCCACATCGGAGATTTTAAGTTCGAACCTTATAAATGAAAATTTTCTAATAGGAAGTGTTTTCTCTTTAATAGATCATATTGCAGAAATTCGAATTTATATTGCCAATACATGTGTGTGTGAGAAACTGACCAGCCCTGAAGAATGGGATGTAAATTTGAGTTATATGACAAAAATATAATTCTGATCGATTAATAATTACAATAATACTCTCAAAAGCAGAAAATTATGCTTACTGTGTCGTAAAATGGTTGGTCTTGAATTTTTTGTCCCCGACTAATATTTTCAAAAATCTCATCTTGGTTACTTCACTCCTCTGTCTCTGATACATTCCATACCCCCCTTCCCTCTCGGATACTTTCCTCCCCTATATATTCGAATGTCATATCTCCTCTCTGATACATCCCTCCCCTCTTGGATATTTTCCTCGCCTATGTATTCGGATGTCATATCCCCTCTCTGATAGTACTAGGGGTGTACATGGCTGGGTTGATTCGGGTTTTTCAAATATCAAACCAAACTATTTGTGTCGGATTTTTAAATTTATAAACCAAACCAAATCAATAAAACTCGGGTTTTTCAACCTCGGGTTTTTTCGGATTTTTTTGGATTTTTTGGATTTTCGGGTTTTTCCGGTAAAGTATTCATACAAACATAGAATTTACTTGTACTTCAAATATTTCTTTAGTCCTACCAAAATACAACTATCTAAGGTGTTTCTTAAGA
>NW_006239021.1:767126-776736 GCF_000226075.1 Solanum tuberosum
TCGGGTTTTTCGGGTTTTTCCGGTAAAGTATTCATACACAACATATAATTTACTTGTACTTCAAATATTTCTTTAGTCCTACCAAAATACAACTATTTAAGATGTTTCTTAAAAAGAAAATACAAAATATGATATGATTAATAACACTAAAATATCCAACAAAAAATATAATAATGACATCGAGTAAAACAAATATTGCAAATTATCAAGTCATAATGAAAATTATCATAATTTAAAAGTACTAAATCATGCTAAAATAAGTTTATAAGTATTAGTTCCATGACTAAATATTAAAGGAAATTAAAATTAGATTATGTATTTTAATTGTCTAAACCAATGTAAAACTAAAGAATAAATATTCAATATTATTGTCATTTTTAGACTTTTAGTGTTGAATTGATTTTCTTTTTGCATTAGTATTAATTTGATTTTGATTTAAGCTTTATTATAATTACAAACATCTGTGGACTATAATATTTATTGGACCATTCAAAATTTTAAGTTTCAAACTTGAAATAATATATTAAAAGATAAAAACTATGAAAAAGTACGAAATATTTAAAATTTATATCAAAGTAAATATTTTTATGTATAAAATAAAATTTTAAAATTAAATATATAATGTCGGGTTGATTTGGTCTCGGGTTGTTTTTTTTAAATTAAAACCAAACCAACCCAAATATAGCCGGGTTTTTTTTTTCCAATACCAAACCAAGTCAAACCAAATCACTAGTTGGGTTTTTTTCCCGATTTGACTCGGTTTGCAGTTTGGTTCAATTTTCGGTTCGATTTTATACACCCCTATTTGATACATACTTCTCTATGTATCCGGATGTCTGCTGATGTATCTGAAAGTAAATGATGTTTTCGAAATTCATAAATTTTAAGGATTGAAATTTGGAAGAAAAATAAGAAAATAATATAATTAGCTCTTAATACGACGTGATTTGCATAAATTATACTTTAGAAAATGACCTGTTGAAAAAATTGGCTAGAAAGAGTGTTTGTTGTCCATTAGATAGAAGTTTTAACTTTTGTCCATGAAATATATCCTAAACATCTGGTTTATAGGCCAAAGTTAGAATTTATATCTAACCGAACAACATATTATATCCAATTCAATTATGGTTAATTAAACATGTTGATCACTGTCTTAAAATATTCACATTCGATAGACAACAAAAACTTTACCTATCGAATTTTCCTAAACAAAGACTTTTTTTTTAAAAAAAATTGTTAAGCAAAACCAAAAAAATCATGACCACCCCTCGTGGTAGGCTGCGAATTGGTCGGTTTGATTTGGTTTTGAAATTTATCAGTTTGGCTTATTGGTTATCGGTAAGTAGAGATGCTAAACCATTATAGAACCATTAAGATATTGGCTTATTGGTTTATCGATTTTTTATCTTTATCGGTTTAACCATTAAGATTTGACACAAAAAAAAAATTGAAAATCACTTAGAAACCAGGTGACAAACAAAATAAACCATGCACATGAGTTCACAAGTTACATCTTGCTCAAAAGCAAATTAAACACTTTTGCATTGTTGAATAACCAAGTGTTGAGACAACAAAAAATAAAAGTAGAAAACCAAACTCTAAGTCAAGGACTTTACATACAAAATGATATAAATATAATTATTTAATTTATCATCGGGTTATCGGTTAACCCGTTAAAAAAAAACTTCAAACCGTTAAAAACCGATAATCGATAACAAAAAAAAAAAATCGTTATCAAAACTGTTAAACCAATAATCCAATACTGATAAACCAATAACTTTTTTTCGATTCAAGTTATCGATTTTGATTCGATTTTGAACCGCCCTACCTCTTGGAGTTAATTTGTAACCTAAAAAGGAGTGATAATGAATGGTTGTTTTCATGGTAGAGAACAAAAGATGATAATGAATTTTAACTTAGAGAGCAACAATTTGGTTGCTGTTTTGAAGTTTGTGTGTGATTTTTTGACCAAAGTAAGCCATTATTTAAATCAATTCACCAAAATAATATGTTTTTTTGAAAATTTACAAAACTAGTATAAACGTATTCCTGAGTAACGTTTTAGGCTATATTTTATTAAAAATAATTCTGACGCATAAAATATATGGGCTGACAACGTTAAATAAAGAAACGTTATTGGTGGTAACGTTTGAAGCATAAAACGTTACTGTCAAATACGTTTTATGATTCGTTACTCGGAGGCACGTTTTATAGCTAAAACGTTACTCGCAGTAACATTTTCTTTAAAATTCAGACATAGACTTTTAGTTTTCTTAGTACGTTTCTTGTTAATGTATCGGTTACTTTTTAACTGTTCACGAATTTTAGTTGTGTTAGTATCCTTTCAATTAGTTGTTGTAAGCTAACTTCAATCCAAGATACCAACAATGCACAACGTTTATTTTTTCCGTTCCCTTTTGAATAAGCTATGTTTGTGAGCATAACCATGTTCTATTGGATTTTTCTTGTGAAAATCAAGTGAACAAAAAAGGATAAAACAAATAAATAACAGTGATGATTTTTCTTTCAATTTTCCGCCAAGTGTTCGATAAATTATAGTGATAAATTACCACCTCAAATTAATACCCTAGCGAGAGAAAATTACTCTCGAGTTAGAAAACCAACATTATACATGTAGAGAATACTAAGAAAAAGGAGAGTAAAGAACCAATAGGCAAATGAATATCGAAAACCATCGAGAATCCTAATAATTAGGATCTAAAGTAGTGAAATTTATTTTGCTCTAAAAAAAATAAAAAAATTGTTAATGTTAATATAACTATTTAAAGAAAAATATTTTTACAAAACAATAATAATTAATAATTAATAATTAATTCTCAAAATTTAAAATAAATTAAATTAAAATTTACCTCAAATTGAAGACATCACTAAAAAAAATTAAAATTTAATAGATAGAGAGAGCTGATATTTAGAAAATCTTGAAGTAACTTACTTGAAAACAAATGTTGGATATATATATATATATTGTGGGTGAGACAGCGACCGAAAAATTGCATGACTGACAGTGAAATATTTCTATAAATTATTTCTTTAACACGTAAATTTTTTCTACACTTGTAAGAATTCAAAAATTCTTTTATATGTGAATATTTTAATTTCTCCACTTTTTAGAATTATTAGATCCTTTCAACTAACACAATTAAAACCCGTGAACAGTTAAAAAGTAACTGATACATTAGCAAAAAACGTACTAAGAAACTGTCTGAATTTTAAAGAAACGTCACTGTGAGTAACGTTTTAGCTATAAATCGCGCCTCCGAGTAATGAATCATAAAAACGTATTTGGCAGTAACGTTTTATGCTTAAAACGTTACCACCAATAACGTTTCTTTATTTAACGCCGTCAGCCCATATATTTTATGCGTCAATTTTTTTAAAATAAAATATAGCCTAAAACGTTACTCAGGAATACGTTTATACTAGTTCTGTAAATTTTCAAAAAAATATATTATTTTGGTGAATTGATTTAAATAATGACTTACTTTGGTCAAAACTTATTTGTGTGTTGACATGTTTCATGCATTTTTGTGTGTATACAGTATAGTAATGAGTGTTTGTTGAAAATTCATAATCAAATCAAATTAAAAAAGGATCGTCCTTTTTTATTTTATCTGTTTGCTAACTTTTGTTCAAGAAATCCACTGACTTACGTCAATTTCTTGTCTCCTTTTTAACTTTTTTAGTGCACTGCATTATTCATATTTCATATGTTCTATCACGTGTTGCATTTCATCACCCCTACTTCCCTTCCATTCAAAACTTATATGTATCGAGTATTTACGTCAAATATATATAATAAGAGCGGACTTAGGTCATATGATGGAGGTTCTCGGGAATTCATTATTCATTTTCACATTTATTAATCTTTTCCATCCTTAGCTAATATTTGCATTAATTATTATTTATTGATTAAAAATGCACTATAATGAGATTAATGAATGAATCATGTTAGGAGTCGTTTGATGTGAGGTATAATAATTTCAAGATAAAATACAAAATTATTTTATTATATGTTTGATTGAAGGTATTAGGTAGTCATTGAATTATTTATCCTACTATTAATATTATAGTAATGGTAGAATAACTTATCCTAACATAATATCTGAAATAATTTATACCTAATTACCAAACAATCCCTTAGTGTGTTACCCAATCAAAAAACAAGTGGAGAGACACCACATGATATTATGGAGTACCTTAAATTGAAAGGTGGCTTACCATAGTCCACATTTTTGTAACTATTGTTATTGTTAGTGACAAATATGAAGAGGACAAAGAGACAATTCACTCAAGTCTTTGGATTCCTCCATGTTCTAATGTTCTCAATCTCCAAGTACACTTGGTATTAATACCTTTATATCATTTATTTATTTTTATTGTTTTTTTTGGTAATCGGTATCTAAAACTCACTAACTCTTAATTTGAAAATTGTATTGAGTAGGCTCATAATATCACAGTCTAACTACACAAATATTTCTATTATATTTATCAATTTTTCCTATAATTTGATATGATTAAAGTTTATGTTACTAATTAATAATTTCATATCATATTTCAAGTTAGATACATCTCGATACATGTTTTTGCTTTCAGATTCATTGAAATAGGGAGAGACGCGAGCGATAACAAGAGGAAGGCGAACAAGATTTGTCTAGGTATCCTAAATACATGTGAATCAGTACACTAGATACACACTAGATACATGTAATGTGTGTGTTTGGTGTGATTCACATGAATCTGGGATACATATAATAGGAGAGTGACGAGTGAGATGTGAGGGAGGCAAAGGATATTCGTTTATGTATCTCAGATACATACGAATCCACTTGGATACAGTGTATTTAGAGCAACTTATATCAAATTTTGACCCCAGTATCTTGAGATACATGTATATGGGCATATTTGAACGTATCTGAACGCACCAAAATCTGGTAGGATTTGTAATATTATGAACCAGCTTATATCTAATTAATTAGTTTTTAAACTAATTAATGAGATTTCTGTAAGTTTCTCAAAAAATATTCATTCCTAAAGATTGAATTCAAAATCTCAGGCTGAAAATGAAGAAATCTCATTTATCGGTCCTTATGTAGTACCCGTTTGGATTAACTTATTTTTAGGTGTTTTTGACTTTTAAGATTATTATTTTTTAGTTTTGGAGGTGTTTGAAAAGGTTATAAAGTAATTTTAAGCACCCACTTTTAGGCCAAAAAAGTTTTAAAATAAGTCAAAAATAGGGTACCATCTACTTATGACTTTTAATTTTTGAGTTATAAGTTACTCCCTCCATTTAAAAAAGAATGACCCCATTTCCTTTTTAGTCTGTTTAAAAAAGAATGACCTCTTTCTTTTTTTGGTAACATTTTAATATCAACTTTCCACGTGGCATGTTTAATGCCACAAGATTAAAAGGCAATTTTGTATATTTGACATAACTATAATTTAGAGCCAAAAAGATTTAGAAGTCTTCTTTATTTTCTTGAGCTCTGTACCAAATCAAACTAGATCATTCTTTGTAAAAAGGAAGAAGTACTTTTTATAAGCTAATCCAAACTGACTCGTAGTATCCAAAGTCCTAGGAGAAATAATTAAGCAAGCACTAGCAATTTACAAAAATTAAACATGCCTAAATATTTGTCAATTTTTTTTCTTTAATTAGATGAAGTAGGAAGAGAGCTCCATTATGAGCATCCACCTTTTTGTTTTTCAAAGAGTACGTTAATAGCCAAAATAATTGGACAGAAATTTCCACTAATTAAGCAATTGCTTTAGACCTTCCCAAATCAAAGGCCCCATTTTATAAATTATTGTTATAGAGCAATAGAAAAATATGTTTTAAAAATTGTTTTTTTAAAAAAAAATTGGAATGTAATAGAGGTTATTTGGAATGTAATTATTCAGATAAATGCGATGTGATGAAAAGAACAATTTAATGATGATATTAAAAAAAATAAAAAATGAATTAAAGTCTCTTGTAGTATTTTCTTACTGGTCAAAGCTAATTTTTCAATGCAATGTTTTAAATGTAAAAACTATTGTAACATCTACTTAGTAGTACAAAATTGAGATCATTAAATAATAGAAATTCATTTATAAAAATGTATATTTTTTTACAACGAATATTTCTTAAATAGATGTTGTCAAAGTCTTGGTTCATAAAATTACCAGATTTTCCATCAATACTTAAAGCTAGCAAGTAATCGTTAAATGACCAAGACATATACAAGATGATATTATTGTTACAAAATAAAAACAAATGAAATGAAAATATATGAATTTTTTATTAATTAATTTTAAGACCACTTCTTCAAATGTGACTTAGGTCATCAATTTTATTGAGCCGTCCGTTTATGACTGATTTTCATCTTTAAGCCTATGCTTCGTTTGTTCTCTTTCTTTCCATTCCCTGTTCATTAATTAGTCATTGTCAAACTAATTATGATTATTAATTGACCTTAATTAATTGACGAATAATTGGAGGGGTCCATTTATACTCTACTAAACAAATGGTCTCAATCTATCCTATGTCATAATTATTTCCTTTCGTTTATTTTCACTTGTCAATTTTAAAATTTACGCGTCTATTAAGAAATAATAATTAAATTTTTTTTGATATGTAAAACACGTTATAATCGTTACTAATTATTAGCAAGCATGATCAATTATTGTTATATCAATCAAATGTGACTGGTCGGCGGGAACCAGACATTATGGGTTTATAATCGTTGATAGTGATTTATTTTGTTAATTAATATAATGTTTATTAAGAATTCTAAATTCTCCAACATGAGATGTGTACATATACGTTGAACATGGACATTAATCAAAGTTTAAGATACACTGATCCGTAATCGTCACCTGATGTTACTTCTTGATTGGATTGCATAATAATTAGTGTCTCATAATACACCTATGCCCTTAACGGAAGGCGGACTGATAAAGATGGATCAAACATAACTGACAGACTTTTAGGTTGACAAGTTTTTGAAGATGAGGTGTACATGAAACCTAAGACGAATAATATTATTAGAATGAAAGAGAAAAATAAATTTTTTTATAAAACATAACTCACAATCATATGGTAAACACTTTTAACATGAAGTCGTGACTCGTGCATAGCTAGGGCCTAGGCTCATGACAAACAGCTACATGTGTCATGAATCCTTTTTGAATAATTATGTCGATTACACACTTAATATTTTTATTATCTTTGTGATTTGAATTCTTGTATCTTAGATATTTTTTTAACGTTATTGATCATTAGATCACACTCTTTATCGTTGAACGATTTTCTTTTCTTTTATTGGTCGAATGGTCAAATTAAATTGGAGAGTCAAAAAGGTTATGATGCCACGAGATACAGGTGGGAGGAAAAGAAAAAGAATCCAACTTTCTTCTACTTTTTTTCATGTTTCCAGAAAATAAAAAAGGAGAAAAGGAAATAAATGCATCTATTGCTTTTTCTCTCCACAAAATTAAATTAAATTAAATTAAAGGAGTGAGTAGTTGAACACTTTTGATTCATCTCTCCTTTATTTTTCTTTACATAATAATAATAATTAATATAAATTAAATAAATAAATCACAAGAAAAAGAAAAGGAAAAAATACATCCCACCCACACCCATCTCAATCTCAGGTGGAGGGAGGAAGTAAAAATTTATCTGCATCGAATAATATCTATATCGAATTAATTAATTTAGCATTATCAATTAAAAATCAAAATAACACTATACACAATTAAGTGATATATAAACAAATGTATAAAAAAGAATATGTATTTATATTTATTGATTCAATATAAATATTTGATCCAAATAAATTTTTATATGAAAGGGCGTGAAGTGAAGAAGAGCACAAATCATCTTATATGGAATATAATAAAGAATAAATTGTTGTTTATTTCTCCTTTTTTTTTTCAACCTTGGCATATAATGCTTTCTAAAGATTGACTTAAACGTTAAAGTTTTAACAGTAAATGTGTAATTTAAATTATCATATCTTAAGCTAAAGCGTGTCAAATTAGTAAGAAAAAATAAATCAAAAAAGTAGGCAAAAATGACAGTAAATTCCTAATTATTATATATAGATTGATTGATAAGTAACAACGGTAAGATAATGACACTATGGTTTACATCTATAAATTGTTAAATTTCACTAATTAAGTTAAGTACGCAATTCTAATTAGTTTTAATTTGAAATTTACTTATTTATACTTATAATATTCGAAAAAAATTATATCATTAATTATAGCAGTTACTTGTGTTATTGTTCGGGTTACTAATTTATTTCACTTATAAGCGATCTATCGATGGGAAATTATTTTGCTTTAGACATTCGAATCGATATTTTTTACCCAATATTTATTTAGCAACTTAAGTCCAAAAATAGTGATATTCTATAGCTAAATTTGTATCATACCTCTAAAATCATGTTGAGGAGAATATTCTTTTCTCCTAAAATCACACTATATAGGCATATACTTAAAAATAATAGGAAGTAGAATTCAATGTTAGTTGACTTTTTTATTTGCGATATTAATACATTGTATACATAGTATGATATACATCGTATGATTTTGATTTATTTTCGATATATACGAAAGTTATTTAGTTAAACTATTTGACTAATATATTCTTCAGTATAAAAGAGATATAGTGTTATGTATATTTTCACAATATGTAAGTATATCTAGAATAACTTACTCTATAAATGTGTTTTGCACTATTTGACTATCTTTGTTCTTATCATTTATATACATATTTGAAGATGATCCCAATTCCCATTGACACTGATTCTTCACAATATGTATATTTGAAAGTTTGTCTAGTCTTTCATTGTATGTATATCTTTTACTACGTAATATGTATAACTGAATGTATATTTATTTATTTATAAGATATGTATCTGAGTATATCTAAAACATTTCATAATATATATTTAACTGTATAAATGATACTTATATGATTATATCACATGAGCGTAAATAACTGATGCGAGTAAATATTTTTAGTTGATAGGGTACTTTTTGTCGATAAAGTACCTCGAGCAAAATTTACATGTGCGAAAATGAAAAATAGACACTATTATTCAAGCTTACGTATTATGATCGATAGCAACTTAAAATTAAATTAATACAATAATTAATATTAAAAGGATTGTGTTGGACAACTTCCAATAACTTTAAATTACATAATACTCAGCAAATCTCAAATGATGCCAGAATATTTTGTCTTCTTTTAATACCCAAGCATTTAGAATTCTATATAAAAAATACGTATATAATAAAGAAAAAAAGATGCTGATTTTTCTTGAGACATAATCATGATACATCTCAATCGACCCTACCAAACAAAAAAAAGATATTAACAATAATCACATAAATATAAATTTGTTTCAATTAATTTGACAAAAAATGTAACAAACTAGTCAATTAGTTTTGTAGTTTTTTGTAAAAAGAAATAAATTACGAGAGATCTTTATATTTACAATAGAAACTAAGATATCTAAAAAGTCATATTCTTCTCCGTTGTAGTTAAATGGTAAAAAGATTAAATAAAGATTAAAAAAAAGGGGGTCCTTGGGATGTG
>NW_006239021.1:777335-824500 GCF_000226075.1 Solanum tuberosum
GTCCTTGGGGTGGGTGGGGGAGGGGGGGAATAATATGATGTTCCATCAATCATATGAATATTTTGGGAAATGTTCATTCAACAAATGGGCCCTTTTAAAAGGGAGTTTTGAAGAATCAAATACATTTTTCTCATAAGATTCCAAGTTTTCAATACTTTTTTCTCCATTTGCTCATTGGATTCTTTATGCATTATAATTTGTAAAAAATTAGCTAGGTTGGCCCCCTGAGCTTACAACTCTTTCATGATGACTACTTTCAATTTTATAGTCACTAAATGCTTCTCATATTATTAATTAGATGGGTCCTTAATTAATTACGCAAATAAAAAGAAAATGTGAAAAAATAGAGAATAATGATTTTATAAACTTAGGAAGATTTTCTTGGGTCCAAGAGATTAGATTTGTCTCTTCCTTTGCCACTCCTTCCAATAACACAAAGAACTGTGTCCAAATTATGGAGTAGGAGATAGTGACTTTACCCTAAAATATTAATATTAGATAGTGATGCTGAGGTCACAAGTCA
Organism: Solanum tuberosum; assembly: GCF_000226075.1. NCBI lineage: Eukaryota > Viridiplantae > Streptophyta > Magnoliopsida > Solanales > Solanaceae > Solanum > Solanum tuberosum. Next base: position 777,859 of record NW_006239021.1, read on the forward strand.
CTAAATAAATAGTGGTTTATGGAAACTCTTATTTTCATCTCCTCAATAATATACCCTTTATTCTATTTTATTAATTCAACTAGTATATTTTCTAATTACTTTCTCTAATTTTAAATAAATATATTTTGTAAAACATTGAAGAAGAAGAAAAAGAAGTTTCTATTATTATTTTGCTTCAAATTAGTATAGTCTTAATAAAATGCGACATTTTGAAAAAATAAACTATAGTTTAGAAAATATATATAACCTTATACTATATGATTAAATTATTAAAAAAGACAGTACTTGAAAGACAGATGATGCATAAGAAGATGTACACACAAAATTGCAATCTTAATAAGAAGATGTACACACAAAATTGCAATCTTAATAATTGTGGGATTTCAAGGACTACCATCTTTTACTATTATTTTATTTTTCTTAGTATATATTACTATTATTTTCACTCACTTTATTGATCATAATGTCACAATTGTTCTAAAATTCAGAATTTTAGTAGTAGGTCATGACATTCCCTCATAGTTTTGAATAGGCGAAATCATTTTGATATGATTTTTCTCCACGGGTGATTGATTCGATATTATTTTTTCAATTGAGATTTCATAATATTTTAACTTGATTTCAGTGTTACTTTTGTCTTAATTTGGAAATAGGTGACTAGAACAATAATACACTCTATGACTATATAGTTTACTAAACGGATTTCTTAGCAGAGAGGACAACAAATTAATTAAGTGGTGATGATTAACTAATTGGTAGTAAATGCCATCAAAATAGCTAACTTTTACTCAATCATTGGAATCTAAATTGTCCTCTAAATATCTCTAAGATAAAAAGTTAACCCAAATTAAAGGTGAATGAATGAAGTGGCTTTCCCTTTTTCTAAACTTTTCTTTTAATCATATATGGTGGTTTTGACTCACAGAAAAAAGTTGTAATCTTTTAGTCATATTATTAATTGTCAAGTAAATTCTTAAGCAAGCAATTTTAGGAACAAACGTACACGTTAATACATGTCACCCTTTTTATTGGATTTTTGGGTTATTGTTTGTTTAATTAACTTAAACCTTATAAATTACCTACTAATTAAGTGTGTTTATATATATTTTGTAGTGATGTTGGTGTCTGGTTTTCTGGTCTTGATTCCTTAATTGGGGGGTTGGGTAATTGAAACCAACTACAAATACATAATACTCTCTCCGTCCATGTTTATTTATTCGTATTTGACTTGACACATTTTTAAAATATACTTTCTCTATCCCTAATTACTTGTCCACTTTTCCTTTTTTAGTTGTCCCTAATTACTTGTCCATTTCGACAAATCAAGAAAGGACAAATATTTTTTTACCTATTATACCCTCAATTAATTACTTTGAAAAAAAAGTAGTTTTTCTTGAAAATCTTAAACTTTTAGCTCATTCACTTCATAATTAATAGGGGTAAAATGATAAATTCACTATGTCAATAGTTTTTTTCATAATAGGCGTGTCAATTCAAAAGTGGACAGTTAATTAGAGACAGAGGGAATAACAAATAAGGCAATAATCCTATTATATCATTCATGATTATCATACGTCATCGAGTATTGAGAAATAATGAAAATAATTAAAGCATCAATAAAAAGAATATAATATATAAAAAATAATAAATTAATTTTTTATTTTTTCAAAGTGAAAAATAGACATCTACTTTTATATAGCTAACACAACAATAATATGAGTAACTTCTTAGGAAAATGACTTTGTCCCCTTTTAACCCTCCAAAGGAAAAAAGACAAAATCTTGCATTGGATCTTATTGTAAAAAAAAAGATAGTATTTCTTCTTTTTTTAAAAAAAAATAAGTAATAAAAATCTACACACAACAACATACAAAAATCAACAACAGACTGTCAGTTACTTTTATATTTTTACTCCACCACGTAAGGTGGAATCTCTGTCATCTGAATTAGTCGAGTCAGCAACACCAAATACCTTATGATTATATCAAAAGTATGGGGAAAAGGTATTGTAATTGCGATGATCTTCTTGAAGCTACAAAAACATAAGAGAGAAGTATTGAAAATAACTCTGTAAATTATTAATTTCGTTTTTGAACTATTTATAGCATTAAACACACCCGAGTTTAGGGGTGAATGATGAAAATAGTGCAAACTCAAATTATGTGTATGATATGAACATTCTGAGCTTTGCTATTATGATACGTTGAGAAATTACACACACGATGGATGTTTTATGACTTTTTTTGTCAGTGTAAAAGAAGAAAAGAAAAAGAAACATGTACACTTGTAATTTTCGTCTAATAGCACTCCCACAAAAACGGCTCATCAAGCCGAAACATCCCGCTATCGGCTCCAGCCAGCTGCCACGTCGAAATTGGGTACTGGTACCGGTCGTTTTGGTCCACTCTATCGATGGTAAGATCCGGTAGATCGAAAAAGGGGTCATCGTGATCCATTGATGGAGAATTCAGTAATTCTTGCGAGGCTAAATTAGTCGAGGAATGCGAGCTATGCAGCTCGGTTAATTGGCTTTTCTCCTCTAGAAATATGTTGGCGGCTGCAGCTTTGGCGGCTGCGGCTTGGATGTCTTTAGGGGAAGTGGAAGCGGGTCGAGGGAGTTGATCGGCTAAATGAGGGAAATTAAGGTAAGCCGAATCCCCTTTGATGGCTAAAGCCGCAACATCATGAGCTCGAGCTGCCATTTCAGCTGTGGGATAAGTCCCTAGCCAAATTCTTGATTTTTTCCTTGGTTGTCTAATTTCGGACACCCATTTTCCCCAATTCCTCTTACGAACTCCTCTATAAGTCGGATGTTTTTCATCAACAACACCTTCATTTTTTCGTCTGATTTTCTTGTTATCATCCTCCTCCTCATTCCCATCTTGAATTTTTTTTGAACTTTTCTTGGATTTGCACTTGTAATGATCATTTGGTGAGGTTTTTGCAATGCTCTCATGGAAACAATTAGATGAAGTAGAAGAAGTTGAAGTAGAACTTAAACAATTGTTATTAGAACAACAACTTGTAAATGATGAAGTTGTAGTAGAACTAGAGATGGAGAATTCATTATGATCTTCCATTGTGATTTTATTTTTCTTTTCTTTTCTTTTCTTTCTAGTGATGTATAATAATAATAATAATAATACAAATGCTTGTGTTTGTGTTGGTTTAAATAAAGGAAAGGAGAGGAAAAGGAAATAAAGAAGAATGGGACCTTATTGCCACAAGGGTATCTACAGTTCACTTGTTTTGTTAACCATGTGCCTATTTGCTTTGCTTATTTTGTAAACATATTTTCTTTTTTCTTTCTCTTTTACTTTTTGTATTAATTATTAGTAGTAGTACTATTGTTTTCCTATTGATAAACAGAAAAAAAAGAGGAAATCATAAGAGCATTATTTTCATTTTCCATAATCTAGAGTGTTTTGGCACCTTGCATACTTAACATAGCAGCCACATATACTTTCTCCAGTCTACTTTTACTTGTTTAGTATTAACTTGATATAAGAACCAATAAATAGAATTAATTTTACTATATATATATCACTATGTGAATATGATAAATTATTTCTTAATTTTTTAAATTGAACAAATAAAAATAAACATATATTTTTAATACAATAGACAAATAAAAATAAACAAGAGTCTGCTAATGCAATTAACTCATTAAAAATCATACAATTCACATGAAATTAAACTAGTTGACCTAGGGCCCTATTGTAGGGTATCCATGTCTTTCATTGAGATCTTGTGTCGCACCAAATAAGATTTATTCACGAAATTTCATATGTACTAACATCAAAATAATGATTATATTAAGTACCAAGTAATTAGCAAGAAATTGAATGGCTTCGTTAATAAAAAAAATTGACCATGGATAAAATTATTAACTAATGATATTTCTTATTTCTATTCAATAACACATGAATAGTTTCTTAAGATCATTGATTAAGAGATTGTTAGATTTTAAGTTACTCAAATTTACACTTTCCCTTTCAATTTCACGAAATAATGCTCCTTTGATTTCAACAAATTGCTTTGTTTATTACCATAAAAAAAAACGCTCGATCAGGCAGCTTGGAAATTTATTAGTATAAATGTCCATTAATCACTCATCTAAATGTAGTAAAAAAATAAATTATGTTCCTTTTTTCTTTAGTTTCTAGTATGATACATTTGGTGATAAATTTTATAAATTAGAAATATAGTTAGTTGTAGTTGGCAATGTCAGGCTATTAAATAGTAGGTTAAGAATATTACCATTTGCTTCCACTCTGGCAAACTAGGAGATTTACCTAACCACTTTTTGTTCTTTTCTATCAATTGATTTCATCGTAAATTATATTCAACAAACATGAAAATCAAATAATCCAATATTAAAACTGTTGGAAACAGAAGTTGACCAATCAAATGCACACTATAGAAGAATAATAATTATTTAAATAGAATTATTGAGCAAACAAAATTCTTCCATGTTGCAATAAAAATGTTTAATTGTGATTTATATTTAGGAAAAAGACAACAAAATGGAACATCAATACACATGACTAACATTAACCTATTGTGTTTTGTAAAAACATTGAATCAATTAATCAAGACTTTTTGGAACTTTTCAAAAATTGGTGAATAAAAATTAAAATTCTTTAAAATTATAATTTTTTTTTTAAAAAACAATTACCACACATGGGTCACATGTAGTGGGTCCAAAATCCAGTTAAAAAAGTGGGTCCTCCCACCAGATTTTGCTTTCCAAATTGCACTTGTTAATTGGAACAAATAGTTTGAATTTTCTTTTAAATGTTGTGAAATATTTTAATATATTATTTTGTGTTTAGTACGTAAGTAAAAATATTATGAAAGTGAAGGTGAAAATGAAAAGTGTTGGAGGATCAGGAAGTTGGGTAGAATGTCACTTGTTAAATTTTAGTATTTTTTTTCTTATATTGAAAAACCCATTCTCTTTTTTTTAAAAAGAAATGTTTTTTAAAAAATTCAAAAATATATTTGAACACACTCTTAATTTACTTGTAACTATTTATCCACTTTTCATGTGTTGATAATGACCCAATGGGAAATGGAAAAAATTAGTGGTTATTAAAATTTTATTTATGGAATTGTAAATATCTACATACTTTATTTACCCTATGCTCCACTAGTAGTACTTCATTGTCTTTTTGCTGTGAATTTCTGTGGTACCTTTCATATAATATTCCATCAAATTAAAATTGACAGAATTGTCATGATTCATGAGCTAATTTAATTTTCACGTTTTAGGCGAGGGCCCTCCAAATATCTTTAGGTGAAAAATTATAATGTTTATATATAATTAAATAATATATAGTATATAGTTTATATATAATTAAATAATATATAATATATATTAATATATAATGTTTAATTTTCAGCTCTTTTATGTGTTTATTTTAGCTTATTTTGAATTTTCTTAGTGAAAATTTTGACACTGCTATTGTGTATATCATCGTCGTTTAACAAATAGTGCATATTTACACTCATCGTTTAATAAATTATGCATATTAATTTATCTTTTTTGTTAATCGATTGAATAAAAAAATATATTCTAAAATCAATTTTTTAATTTAAAAAATATTACGTGACTTTTAAAAATTACCGCACATATTTTCTTTATCCATTCAGACTAAACCCAACTAAAAAAAACACAATCCCTCTTTTATTTAAATCTGACCCAAACTTATTTTATGACTGAGGTCTGAGAAGAAGAGGAATTAAGTTGTTTTCATTTGGATCAGATTGGGAGGGTAAATAATACATGTGAGGTAATTTTTGAAAGAAACATGACATTTTTTAAATTTTAAAAAATTAATTTTAGACTAAATACTCTTGAATTATTTATTACTTATAAAATTTATTTTTAGAAGTTATTAAAATAAAATCGATTTATTTTAGAGGACGTTAAAAGGTTTTATCCATAAAGTACCAAGAAACTAATTAAGGGGTCATTTGGTTGAGTGTATTAACAAAATTAAAGTATGTATAATTTTGTGTATTAGTAGTACTTTGTTTATTATATTTTTTTTATGTTATGTTCATTAGTTATATACTCTATTATGTATCGAGAAGTGTATTACTAATCCCGGTCCATGAATTTTTGGGTAAAGAGATTTAATGCATGCATTAGCATGGTTAAAGGCACAATTACCCCTCAAAATTTCCCCAACATTTTTTTCATCATAACTGTGGATCGGAGGATATTTTTTATAAATAAATATTCTTATACAATGCATTATATTTTTTGGGGAACTTTCGCAAATTGCCTCTATACTAAATTTAATTGTGCTCCATAGCTATAGTTTGCATATTTACGGGTTGTAACTACAGTTTAAGTTGCCTTGTTTGTATAATTAGCGGGTACATGTGTATAATTCTGTCATTTTTGTATAAACTCGAAATAACAAATTTATACAATTACAAACATCAAAAATGTAAACAATTATACAAATTATATTACACAAATTCCGAATTATACAAAAGTTATACAAATTATATTATACAAATTTCGAATTATACAAACATGCGAATTATACAAAACGAAAAAGCTGAGCCACGTAATTATAGCTAAAAGTAGGCCGCGAATTGTAATTAAGGCAAACTATAGCTATGTTAACTAATTAACTAGTATATGTTTGCTTATACACATAATTTTTCCTTAATTTTAATATATCAAACCAAATAATGTATAAGAAATAATCTATATATAATTAAAAATATAATTAATGTAAATATAACTAATACAAATCATTATTATTATAAGTATTACTAATATAATATTATTTTTATATACCTTACCAAATGATTTAAAAAAATCACTAATCAATGGTACAAGATGATATTAGCTAACAGCTATATAATACTAGCAAATAAATCGATAATAGAGATTGAAGACAAAAAAGTGATGTGAGATATTAAGGGAGCTCTATCGTTTTATAGGATTTAGGATTATACTATGTCACTATATATTCATGATCCGTATTTTAATGTCTATCCAAAGTACTTTATTCGAAATAAATTCGATAAATAATTTATAGAACTAAGTCTCTAGAGTTATTACTCTAACTTTTATAGATCTATCTTATTATTTTATTTATTGGTAATTAAAGGTTTGTGCCAAGTTAATTCTCTAATAAATGGACAGAGGAAGTACTTGTTATTTTATAAGTTCAAGACAAAATTAATTAATTCTTTTTAAAATTTTATTTTTAGTAGTAATTATTCTTAAAGACTATTAATATCTTAATTATGACATATAAATAGAATACATATTTAATAAAGAGAGATTAGTATATCTTAAGGCATAAATAAGAAGAAAAGAGTCAAGCACCTCTTTTAATTAATATTTTATTAAGAAATGTGTAAATGGAAAACACGATAAATATTTTAATTTGAAACGAAGGACACTACTATTTAATGAGTGACATGATATATAACTAGTCCCCCTGTCTCAATAATCAAAATTTATTAGTATTATCACTAAATCACGAATAAATATAAAATTGCTTTTAAATAGCTAATTAATAAAATATGATATTTTTGAGATATATGACAAAAATATGAAGACTATTGATAAATAAAGATGTAAAATTTGGCTATGCATTTTAAAAGAAATGTTAAGTGATATTAATTTGGACCTCACAATATTCATAAATAGTAAATATGCAATACTACAACTTGTTATTTGAGTGCTCAAACTTCTTATTTCTTTAAACGAAAAGAAACTATTAAGCATCATTCATTTATTAAAAAGTTTGAGGATCAACACTATTAACAAAAGAATTTGAACAAATATCTTAGGAAATATCTACTAGCGAACACTGACCGTTAGGCGTTAAGCATATTTAGAGCTTATAGTAGGACGTATGATTTACATAACTAAGTCTCACACGTGTGCCTTGAGACATTTTGCCAGTGTCCCGCCTCGAACTGAGTCCCAAAGTTGTCTTTTAAAACACTGATAGCAAGTATGTTTGATTGATATAATTGAATATTCTTGATATATAATTTTTAGAACTTATACTAAGTATAGATCATATTTTATGTTTTTTTTTAAAAATAAAATAAAACTATATGATAATCTTGTCTACGCCAAACTTTATATATAATAATAATAATGTTCGACATAGAGAGGAGTGTCATATGATCTTGTCTACGCCAAACTTTATATATATATATATAAAATAAAAATTGGGTTATAATGTTATTTCTCAAATTTAGAATGAAAATAGGTTTCATGATCATAATATCGTTTGTTCTAATTAGATCGTTTAACTTTGAGCTTATAACTTTAAAATGACTACAATTTTATATATTCGGAAGTGTAATTTACTATCTCAGAAATATTGTGACTAAAGTTTTAATATTTCTTTTTTCATTTCCTTTCATCACAACATTAAAGTTCAAGCCAACACCACTATAAGAAAAAAAATAAAAATATATATATATATCTATAATAAACGAGGTAGTTAAACAACAAAAATTCATAACTAATCCTATATATCGTCGATCAACAATGAATTATAAAAAAAATCATGTTTGCTAATTAATGCTAACACGTTAACGATGAATTTTATACCCAAACTCTTTTTTTTCCTTTGTGTGTGTGTTAGTGACTTTACATCATGTTTTGACACCATGAAATATTAGAATTCGTAGTCATTATTATTCGTGTATTTTGTTTTGGCTTTTTATCAATGAAAAGTGTTTTGGAAATGTCGATAAATTAAATTAAGGTGAAAAGGGTTGTATCCCAAGTGTGTGATTCTCATACTTCCTCCAAAAATATAGTACAACAATTAATCCCCTTAGACATTGCACTTGTCCATAATTCATTTAAATATAATTTGATGTACGTATATGGAAGCTAAGTGGTCCTTCTATACCCTCCACAAGTTCAATCTCCTCCTGACTCACAACTTTACATTGAAAAGTAATGTTTGAACTAGGAGAAAAAAATAATAATAATATATATATGTGTGTGTGTGTGGTTACAAAATCAAGTTGCAGACCAACTAGCTACCTAATAGAAAAACAAAATGAAGAAGTGAAGGTGATATGTATTTTGTATTATAGTACGTACCGGCCCCTCCCATATAATCCTAGTTACAGTAGCGCAAATTAAGGGGGGGGGGGGGGGGGTCGCGGGTAGTAAAGAAGTACTTTCCATGAATAGTAGCAAGAGCTAAAGAGGGACTAGTCTCTAATCAAAGAAGTATGTTTACAATAAATCAAGGTTACTTCAAGGAAATATTGTAAGTATGTTTTACTATGAGATATGCTTGTATAGTGTATTACTAGCTTGGATTATTGCGAGAGGGGGGGGGGATACTACGTATATAGAAAATTGTACAAATAGGTAAAAAAATAAATTCATAAGTATATATTAAATTTTGGTCACCCTTAACGATATTTCTGACTTCACCTGGGGGTTCACTAGAAATATCCATATATGTAAATGATGCTAGTATCTTTTGAAGAAAAAGAAAAGGGTAATGTCTAACATAGAAAAAAGAATTAGAATTCTTAATGAAATTTTGCTCTAGTTATTTATTTATCAAAGTACAAAGAATATAATAACTCTATGGATTGCTGCAATGAGTCCTATTATATCGATCTTGCTAGTTAATTACTTTGAAAATTTTGATGTATAAGTAGTTTCTTTTTTTATAAATGTGGTGTTCAACCGGGTCAACACTTGTGCGCACTACAACAATTTCTTCAAGATACATATTATTTTCAACCAGCAACACATATAGCGCAAATAATAATATCAATAAAGTTATAGGAAGAATGGTGGTTGGAGAGATATTAATTATGGAACATAATTCCACCATCCAATTGAAATGCAAATTAAACATATTTGAGTTGGGCATTGGGTGTTATGGACCCCCTATATAAATGAATAGTTGGTTTAAAATGAGAGGTGATATAATAAGTGAATAAATGAAATGTTTGTCTCTTTCACCTTAATAATATTAAGAGAAAAATGTCCCTACTCTAGTGAATTCCTCTTGAACAATGCCAACAAAGAGAGGGAAACTAGACAATCGTCATGAATCCATTGATCTTCTAGCTAGGTTTCACACACACACATATGTATATACCAAACTCATTTATATTCATAACCTAACTATGGGCCACTCTATATATATACCAAGGCCCACCCTGATTGATTTTCCTTCCGTTCACTTTTACTTGTTCAGTATGAAAAATCACCAGATAATATACTATTTTGCTGTTACTATCAAGTCATGTACTATTCGTTTCTCAACATTTAGATGACTTATAATAATTAAAGATGATATAGTAACATTATTATTTCATTTATTTATTTTTAAAGGATGTACCAAATCAAACATAGACAAGTAGAGATGAACGGAGGGAGTACATGTATACACGAATAAAATTTATGATATGAGTTGATAAAGCTATTTATGTAACTAATACAATCTCATTTATATATTTTTCTCCAAGATATTAGACAACTAACATGCATTGCACATTAAGAGAAGTAGTACCATGTTCGGTAAAACATATTTGTTTGATGAGAACACATGTTATAATTTTAACACATATATATGCATCTAGTAATCAATATTTTTTTTTATTAATTAACTGATTAACTTGAACTTACATTGCTTAATTGGTGATGCTATGGGCACTAATATAGGATGTATTCGTTCGTAATGTTTCGAAGCCTTAATTAATTGATGGATATATTTGTTTGTAAAAGAGGATGATTTTTCGCGAAGATCATTTTTAAATTAAAGTTCTATAAATATTAGAATTCCATAAAAGTAGTTTAAAAAACAAATCCTCTTTATTATTTCTTCCCTATTATGTGTTAGACCTCCGATTCTCGGTCAAAATAGAGCTTGGTCTCAGGTTGTGATCGTTTCTCCGATCTTGTGGTGAGGTCGGAAATCAGGTCTCAAGTCTCGGGTAGGGCTGGGATCTCAGGTCCCAAGTCAGGGTTGAGGTCGGATCTCCTTATATCAAGTCAAGGTCAAGTCTCGGGTTCTAAGTCAAAGTCGAGTTTCAGGTCTTAAATTGAGGTCGGCTCTAGAGCCTTGGGTTCCAGTTTGAGGTTGAATCTCGAGTTTTGGGTTAAAGTCAAGTCTCGTGTCTCAAGTCGGGTCGAATTTTGAGTCCCGGGTCAGGATCTCAAGATTTGGGTTAAATTAGGTCTCAAGTTTCAAGTTGGGTTTGAATCTCGAGTCTCGAATTAGAATCGGGGTCAAATCTTATGCCTCAAGTCAAGGTTGATTCTTGGATATATTGAAGGTCAAATTTGAGTCTTGAATTGAGGTCGGCTCTAGAGCCTTGGGTTCCAGTTTGGCGTCGAATCTCGGGTTTTGGGTTAAAGTCAAGTCTCGTGTCTCAAGTCGGGTCAAATTTTGAGTCCCGAGTCAGGATCTCAAGATTTGGGTTAAATTAGGTCTCAAGTTTCAAGTTGAGGTTGAATCTCGGGTCTCAAATTAGAATCAGTGTCAGATCTTAAGTCTCGAATCAAGGTTGAGTCTTGGATACAAGGTGAAATTCGAGTCTCGAATCTCGGGTCTCGACTCGGGGTCGAATCTAAAGTTTTGGGTCTTGATTTGGGGCCAAGTCTCGAATTTCAGGTCCATGTCAAGGTCTAGGGTATCATGTCTCAAGTTTCGGGTTAAAGTTAAGTTGAGATTGAGGTCAAGTCTCAAATTTTGAGTCAGGGTTAGATCTTGAGGTTTCAGGTCAAAGTCGAGTTTTGGGTCCAATTCGAATCTCGATTCCAAGTTGGGTCAAGTTTAGATGGATGGTAGGGGAGGAGTAGGTAGGAAAAGGTGGACCATTTGAAAAAATATGGTCAAATTGGTGGGCATGACTCAACTCTTTTTTAGCCCATTTCAGTTCCAAGTAATTATTTGACGGATTTAGAGTCCAACCTACTTATTAATTCAACTTGTTTAATTTCAGCATAATCCGCTTTGACACTCCATTTTGCAACCAATGAAGCCACCTCAATTAAATGATACGGCTGGCTCCAGCTCCCTCCGCCTATTGATTTATACTGAATTAATTATGCCCATTTTTTAAAATTTTACACTGGATTGAACATCCTAAAAGGAATATTTTTGAGGGTTAAAACTCAAAAGGACCATTTAGACGTGCTAAATAAAATCATGATTTGAAATTAAAGTTTTGTTTGGATAAATAATTCAGATTTGAATCCCAAATCATTTTTTTGTGTGGAGAATTTACGATATGAAATCATGATCCCAAATAATTTCATGTTCAAACGCCTCCTTAGTATAAAAAGAACATAAAGATATGCAATTTATCAATGTGGTGTCTTTCGATATCTTGTCTATGAACTATGACTTACTCATTTTCGTATATCAAAACAAAACTTAAACTTCAACTTTAAAGTTGATACAAAACTTCCCCATCAAAAATAATTTATCAAAAATATTTGTAAATCTACAGCCAAACGCTATCATATTGAAAACAGTATTTGAATAGCATAAGAGGACAATATGATTGAGTATAGTGAAAGAGTGTGCAGTAAGTCAGTTGTACTGTTGTTTGTTTTCTTTGAATGATAAGTCATTATCAACTTTCAGCCGTGGGAAATCTGTGAACTGCCCATCAAATCTAATTATTGTCAAAATGTTTTTACTGCGTCCTATATATTCGTATAACACGTTTAAAGAATCACGTTCTTTCTCAATTCTTGATTTACCTGATATTAATTAAGCCCTCATATTATGATATGATATTATCCGCACTTTATATGTCTAGTTCAGGATATGGAGGGGGAGGATATTGAGTCCTACAATAGTGTGAGAGGTGCAATTTGATCTCTTTATATTATTTTAAACAACAATACTTACCATATGAACTCTAAATTTTTTTGAAAGTAAGGTAGGTGAAAAGTCATTTTCTTATAAGCTATATATTCAGAGTTGTAATGTTGTTTTTTCCAATATAGTTAGTAGGTAACCATCTGCTATTGTCAGAATGATATCATCCAATTAATCAATTGATATTAAGTGCAAATCTTGATAAATCATCACCATATTGTACTTGAATACTTGTTTTATTTTTCCTTTTTAGTCAGTTTATTTTAAAAAAAGTATCTTTTATTTTTATTTTTGCATCTCTTTCATTTTAATTTTTCATATAATATGTTTAATACGACAGGATAAAATGACATTTTAATATATTATTTAGTCTAAGATCACAAAATTTATTTATTTATTAAAATTTCATATTAAGTCAAAACCAAACAAACGAAGTGGGTGTAACAATTTTTTCTTTGTCCACTTTTTGACATGGAAGTAGTTTTTATCTCCAAATTATTAGAGTACCTCAAAGCGTAATCATCACCACTTCAACTCATTTTATGCAATTATGAAACCATAATACTAATTAGAAACAATCAAAGATGTCTATGGCCTACGGACTATAGTGCTTCATATCAACTAAATATTATATATATATATATATATATATATATATTAACACATAAAAGAATTAAAAGGACACCCTTATAACAAAATAGGGATCATTGTCAATTTTGTGGTGTACACCTACAAAAAAGAAGAAGTTATTATTAGTGATAAAAATGATAATTGCTAAAATATCTAATCGATGTATATAAATCATAATTAATATAGGTACGTGTACCCTTTGCCTAATTCAAAATTATTAGTTATATCATCTGTGTATTTAACAAAAAAAAAAATTAATTAAATTATGTAAATTGATTCCTAACCAAAATTTATACAAACAAGAATATATAGTGTCATGATACTCCAAGAAGTTATTATTTTTTTAAATAAGTAATCTTACTTGATTTGATATTTGTATGACGAATTTTTATGTTGCAAGAGGTGAAATTATAACTATGATACACATGTTTACCTACCCAAGTAAGATGAACTTTCAACTAATCATAAATAAGTCGAATTAAAGACAATAACTTATAATGTGAATAGAAAAAACAGAGAACATAAACAGAAGTAGAAAAGAGAGACACAAACACAAAATAAATATGAGAAAATGTCACCTACACAAAGTAGGATTGATAATCTAATAATTTGATGAATTGAGATAGTTGTCTTGTAATTTTTCACTATATATACACAACATATAGCATTTAGGAAATAAATGTATTGTATTGAATTGATCAAAATAATTTACTCCATATTGAATATACCAAACAACTTTTCCAATTTTCCATATGTTTATTAATACAAAGAGATTTTTTAATTTTTGCATTAGGAATCGAAAGATAAAACGTTTACAGAAATTGAATACACATAACTCCATGTCTTTTGATTTATCTAGTTCATTCATTTATTATATTATTATTTATATTGATTAGAAGATAGACTTACTTTTATATATATATATATATATATATTGTTAAATTCTTTAATAAATGTACTCCAAACAAGTTAATTAGTATGTACTAATAATTAAACAATGGTATTCCAGAGAAGCTTATAATTACCTAATCCCATTAAGGAAGATTCATGATGTTTAATTAACCTTATCCAATTAACAAACCATTTTTGGATGTACTAACAAGTTAAACAATTGAATTTCAGATCAATTTCTATCCAATTAAGGCAAATAATGATGATGTTTAGCTTAACCAACCAATTATTATAGAAAAGAGTGCACTTTTCCATAATATATTTTTCTAAAAGTTTCTTGATAATTTGGTGAATTTTCTAGCAATACTCATCATGAGCCCTATAATTAATTTAATTTAATTAATTAAGAGGAGTCTTAATTACTACTATTAGAATGTGGAGTAGTTGACCTACTAATCCTAGTTAGGTATATATACCTATAGGCTATATATATACGAAATTAATTTTTCCTTTGACACATCATTATATTCTGCATGCGGCATAAATACAAAATATTTTTATTATTTCTTCTAGATATAGATATAGGTTCTTAACAGACAAACATTTACCTAAATTCCTTTTGTATTGATATTACGCTAGCTCAATAATAGTCATTATTAAATTTAATTCGTACTGGTATTCGTGTACCCCAAATTAAGCCAAGCTTACACTAATTATACTCGTTTAATTTATAGGTACAAGTCACTCTGATTGTCCAAATAAAATAAGTGTTGTTTTAGCCTTTTTATGTCCATTAAACGAAATAATAATACAAGGTAATAACATTTATTAAGTTATTCTTATTTATTAGACCTTTTTTTAAGAATTGAGCACTATTAAGAAGAAGTAGTTTTTTAATGTTCTCTCCATTTACTTGTCCATTTTAGATTTGCATGTCTCTTAAAAATAATGATTAATATGAATAATTTACTACAAAATCCATATTAATTGATGCATAATTTTTCGGTCTTGAAACACGATTTGAGAAATAAGTAACTAATTTTGAGGGTAAAACATGAAAACAAATTACTCCCTCCGTCTCATTTTATGTGGCACTTTTCGAATTTCGAGATTCAAACAAGTCTATCTTTGATCGTAAAAATTTTCATAGATCTTTTAAACATTTTGAATTATCAATTACTGTGACTTATAGTACTTTTTACGTAGTTTACAAATATATAAATTTCATTTCAAACAAATTGAAGATTCCATGCGCAAATTCCCGGTCAAACTAAAACTGTTTGACTCTTGAAAAGCGAAAAGTGCCACATAAATTGTGACAGAGGGAGTATGTTTTTATCTTGATATGCTCTGTGACAAGTAAAGGTGAAAATATATTTTTAATTTAGTTGACAAGTAAAAGTGAATAAAAGAAGTATAAGGATATAGTTGAGAATGATCACTAGTAAAAGTGAATGGAAGAAGCATAAGCGACAAATAATTTTGTACAATTTTTTTTCTAAAACGATATTTATTTTGAACTGTATGAAATATTTATCAAGAGCTAATTTTAATAAATTATCCTAATTAATTATGCTTTGAAAATTAAAGTATAATTTGACTTGTCTTGTTTTGTTTTTATTTTTACTTGCCAGATAAATTGAAACATAATAAGTAAAAGTGAATGAAGGAAATAGTACTTTATTTACTAGTTATTTAATAATTAAGGTAGTATTGGGGGGAAATTGTCTTAATTTACTAAAATAAACATATAAATTAACTAGTATTCTCTCTATAGTTTAAAAAATTACATATTATGTCTTACTAGTTAATAATTTTATATCAGATTTCAAGGCAAATACACCTAAATACATGTATTTTAGTTACCATATACACTAAGATATGAAGAGAAGCAAGCAAAATAAGAGGGAGGCGAGTGAGATTTTCAGAATTACATATCTAGATATATGTATCTGCCTATTGGGATACCAGATGCAGGAAAAAATGAGAGTAACGAGCGAGATCGAATAGAAAGAGCAAGTTAGATACATGTGGATCCATCGAAATGCAAAATCTGATCAAATTTGTACTATTACAAATTTACATGAATCCAAATAATTAATTTTTAAACTAGTAATTTTTTTATAAATTACCTGTAAAATAAAATGGAAAGAGTACATCGCACGCGTTGATAATTAAATTAATATAATCAGTACCTTTCACTCCGAGTGTTGGGTCCAGTTAATTAAAACAGTACCTACCTTGAATAATTATAGAGTCACGAAAGTTAAAACATGCGTCAAAATCAAGAATGGAAAGTACAAAGTACACTTTGATTAAATTATGGTCAATTAATTACATATTTACATTCCTCATATCTCCGTTATGAATTTTACATGTCTTTAAGAAATAATAATAAATGTGAATATTTAATCATACTCATATTTATATTAATTAAATGCAGAATTTTATATCTTAAGAAATAATTTGAGAAATAAATAATTAATGTTGTGAGTTAAATATGGAAAAAAATGTGCTTCTCTTAATATGCTAAAAGTAAAATATATTATTAGTATAGTGGACAAATAAAAGTGAGGAGTACTTCCTTTCATTTTTATTTGTTTAGCATTGACTTGACAACGTCTCTTAAAAAGCAATAAATAGAATAATAATTTTACTATATCGTTTTTTTAAAATATCAATAATAACTTATTCCCCAACCAAATATACCCTAAATGACAAATTATTTTTAAATATAAAATTGAACTAGTAAAATACCACGAGTTTTTTTTAAATATCAATAATAACTTATTCCCCAATCAAATATACCCTAAATGACAAATTATTTTTAAATATTAAATTAAACTAGTAAAATGCCACGATCCAACCCACCGAGTCGTGCGGGCACCTACTCTAACACCTAAGTAGGAGAACCCGCATATCCCAATGTTTAAAATGCGGGAAATTAGGAAAACTGCCGAATAAAAGAAATTCATGTAATGTATAAATAAGAGTTTTCAAATACAATTTCAGTCAAGACTTGTAAAGTAATTAACACCCCCAGGGATTTAGTCTAAACATGTACAAGAGCTACTAAGAGTATAAGGTGTAATAAGATCATAAATGACGCAGCTCCCACCATGCGAAAGGAAGAGTAGAAGCAGTTGGAGATTATCTTCGTCTTCACCTATGAAACATCACTGACCCTGCAACCAGACTATGCCCAAAAGGAATAGCAAGAGTAGTATCATTACAACCACACGTACTAGTAGACATCATTGGTCAACCCGAGTACCCACCGCATAATATAAGATATCAACTGGCGAAACATGCAATAAGACTAATCGCTCCTCCACCTTTATACCTTGCCTTCCCTTACCATTCTGGATACTAGTATCACACTAGCATACGTGTCTCTAACCCCTTACTCACTCCGTTCTTGATCATGTTTAATCGTTTTATCCCTTAAAGGAAATCCCGAGAATAACTACTACCACCTCGTTCAACACTCACGGCACGCCTTTACTCATTCCACTTCACTACGAAACCCCCCACTACATAGTACTTCCTACTAAGCTTATCAACGGTCTCCGTACTAATCCCTTTCTGGGGAAGACCCCAACCATTAAACACTATCACTAAACACCACCCCCAACCTCAACAATAATACCCATGACCACATTCTAAATAACGAGGATAACACCGGGACCTTTATTTCCCCATCACCATACCACAACCCGATCTGGGGCTCTACCATTCACAATTCCCTACACAAACAGATATCTCCAAATAACTTACAACGTCGCAACCCCCACATATTAGAACATAATGACAATCCACTAATCATTTCAGGAAACATGTCCAATTCCACATTATCAATGTCAAGCAATTACGCAAATATGACAAGTCAATGGTCCTCTCATGGAACCCACACCCAAACATGTTAGTGTATCGAAATGTGGTGTACCCTATCCAAGTTAGTGTGTCGAACGTGGCACCCGATCCCATATATGCACCAGAACATGGCACCTAATCCAAGTTAGTGTGTTGGAATGTAACACCCGATCCACTCAACAAGCCACAATGACAATGACAATGTACATTCTCATAATCATACAATCAAGAGTTGATTTATGGCATACAATTCTTCATTCATACTCATTTACGATTAGTGTGATCAATAATGCAACATTCACATACATACATGCGTTTAAAACGAAGTAATTACAAACATACATCACACCAACATAAAATCACATATCCTTAGTTCATCGACTAAGGCTTCTTTCTACGGTATACGTCTGATTGAATACTTAGGGTACAAGTACAAACCTCTCATTTCGGTGTACGAAGCCTATGTATGAATTCTATCGTTAAATTCAATATACCACACAGTGAATAACAAATTTTATAACTACTCAATTAAATAAATCTAGCCTACCTAGGAGCCAAGCAACTGCACGAAATTATGGCTTCGATTCTTGTTTTCGGATCTCGTGACGGTGGATTTGACCAAGAATTCGCAAGATATCGTCCTCCTCACACTAGAAATATCCTTCTCCTTCTTTCCCAAGCCTAGGACAGCTTTTTCAGGGTCTCTGGGGTAATCCTCGCCTATTTTTGGTGTTTTGGAAAAATGGAGAAAATAAGGTTTTGCGTTATTTAAGTTCTGTCCTGTCCATCCCGCTCTTGCGCGAGCTCTGCTGCTCTAGCGCCGCTGCCCTAGCAGCAACTAGCCCGTTGTGGCGGGATGGTGACCCTAGTTTTCCCTCGACATTTTTCTTTCTTAAATAACGACAGTTTGGGTCGTGACAGAAAATGACTGCAGTGAATACAACACATAAAACATGTTATGTAGATTAATTAAGAGAGAACCTCTTTATGTTTGTTGATCATGGGGGTTGGACTTGTCTTTGCCTAGCAAGATACGTCTAGTTCTCCCTTTGCTTACCTATTTCAGTAGAAATTTGGAACAGTCTCTAATTTCAAAGAAAAAATTGAGACAAAAGCTATATCTTTTGAAACCGGAAGGTGGGGAAAGTTTAAGATTTTAGATCGATAAAAAGATTTTTTTCCCTAATTAATATCTATGGTAGCCATAATCATAATTCAAGCACAAAGTTTAAATAGATTGAGTATGACTACACAAAGTGTACCATCAATGTGATGGGATGACGAAGGAGATTCTCTTATTCTTAATCAGTCATATCAAAATGGAGAAATTATAAGAAATGATATACATAATATGCTCATCTTACGCAATACAGATTTCAAAAAGTTCAACTCATCAGATACTAAATAATGAATGATTACACAACACAATGATAAAACGCTTTATTTTGGAGACATGATGCATGCCAATTCTGTTAAGGTTTTGCTCTGATTTTCTTTCCTTATTTGAAGTTTATTTTTTCCTAAATGAAAAGACAAAACATTATCATAAATGTTTTTACTTTTTATGAAAGGAAAAAATTCCATATTTGGTTTATTTTTTCCTTATAGGAAAAGTTAGGAGATCCATAAATTGAAGACCCCTCTTCTCATATAAAAAATAAGAACATCCACAATGTAGTCAATAAAGAGTTATGTTTATGGGGAGATTTTCCCTCAACAATTTTAATAATTTCTTTTAATTAGTTTTTAACTATGTAAGCCAATTGGTCTTATCATATAATAATATTATGTCTTTTAGTATAGTTTTATGTGTCGTCTAATTTATCACCTTATGATTTGCAATTATAAACTTTCGCATGACACCCTAATTACTTTTGAACCCAACAAATTCATGCTAAATTAATTTGTACATGTACCAAAATTCATCGAGGACAAGTATAATGAACTGACAGAGAGTACGTACGTACTCTAATAAAAAAAACTAGTAACACGAAAAACGTGTTGTAAATTTGATTGTACTCACTGCAACAACATTATGTCTCCATTTCATCTAAGCAGATCTACCATGCACGCTAAGTAAATACAACAAATATAGTATAATAAATAAAAGAATTTGCGGTAATTATTTAGTGACAATAATATAATTGTTTTTATATTATAGTTAGCAATAATAAATATGGGTATGGATAATCAACATTCTATATAAAATGTCATGCAATTACATAATCTGAAACATTAACATAATTATCGCTAAATATTTTTGTGGCAATAAAAAATTATTGTCATAATATGATGGGATAAGGATAATAGTTTTGAGATAAATGTTGGAATTAACTTTATTCCATATTTAGTTTGAAGTATCAACTATTCTCGAGAATATTTTATCCCACTGTTTATACTAATTAATATGATGGATTAATTACCATCTCATATAGAATGTGAGATAAAATAATCTTATTCCGATTGCATATCAAAAGAACAAAAATAAAAATATTTAATGTCAGGTATAAAGTATAATAATTTCAAGATAAAATGTAGGATCATTTTATTCTGCGTGTGGTTAGAGTATTAGGTAATCCTTAGATCGTTTATTCCACCACTTATACCTTAATGATGGGATAGATTATCCTATACACATGATCAAAATAATTTATCCTGAAATAACTTATCTCGAAATAACTTTTTCCCAACTAAACAACAGATCAGTATAAACGATTTTGAGGTTTGAAAATTCTCATCTAAACTGTAATTATGACAATTATTCTCACCTTCAATTGTTTATCGTTTTCTTTTTCTGTCACGAGTTAAAATTTTAAGCTAAGTCATTGATCAGATGTCAGTAGAATTTTTTCCACAATGTGGTTACAAAAATCTACTTTAATTTCCTTTTTAAATTAAGAGAAGTCCTTTTCGTTTCCCTTTTAAAACTGTGTCAGAAAGGCAATTTCATAGCTAGATCTTCTCGTCGTAAAAAGTTGAATGCCATAAATATTTGTTACCATTTCATATGACATAATCAGAGGCGGAGCCAGGATTGGGTTCTAAATATTAAAATTGAACAACGATCTTAACCTAAAGTACCAAACATCAAATTTTGAACATTTTTACTATAATCTTCAATATTGTTCTAAGTGAGGTTAAAATTATTAAATTCACCATTAATATTTTGTCACCTAAAACAAATATTTTACTAGTTTCACTATCACCTTGAAACGTTACTACCCGTTTGCCACCAAAAGTTAAAATTATCAATATGTGGGATAATCCTAGAATCAAAGATTAAAAATCAAGTTTTGAATAGATAATCATACCATGTAAAAGCAAACAAATAAGAAAACAATGAAAAGGGAGAGACAAGAATACATACCGGAGGCCAGATTTCGGACCGTAATAATTAGATCAACAATAAGTTAGAACCCTAACTTTTAAAAAGAAAAAAGAAATTGGGTTAACTTTTTTTAATGTCGGATTAGAAATCAATAGTCAGATGTTGTATTAGAGTACAAAACAAATACTTTTTTCCTATTATTTACAGATTTTTTTAATTATTTTTTTACATATACCCACGTACTTATTGTATTAGAGTACAAAACAAATACTTTTTTCCTATTTTTTACATTTACAGATTTTATTTTTATATAAACCCACATGAAATTATCCCAAAAATAAACTGTGGATGGACAGATACCACTGGACCAATCGTTTCATTGTGCTTGTGGGTTCGCAAGAAACATATTTATACATTTTATTTCATATTTTTATACAAATATAGGATCTACGAAAAAGCTAGTGAATTTGGCCGAAGCCCCTTCCGAAACAGTAGCTCTGCCGCTGTACATAATTGTAGGGACATTACTTCGAAAAAAATGCACTTTATGTTTGATACATGCACTTGACCTATCTCATGATCATCACAAACTTTTTCACGTTTAAGTTTTATATACCGACATAATTAATCTGCCTCACTAGTACATATATATAAAATAACACTTAACTCTTTATAGAAAGTATCATGACTTGATAACATGAAGAATAATAACATGATATATAGTTTGTAAGTTAAATTATATTGGTAGTGTAAAAATTGTTGTCTTCGCCATCCTAACTTAAATCCAACAATATCTAAAGCAAGAACACTTCAAAAGAAATCAACAACCAACTTTTAACAATTCTAATTTCAATGTACTCATGATGGTTCTCTAGAATTTGTAAACTTTCAAAACCCTACTTATATACATATTTCCAAAAAAGATTACCTTTTTGTCTAGTGTTAAGGAGCTGTTTGGCACTTGGGAAATGCACTTTCTAAAAGGTATTTCCATCCACCTTCTCAACCAATAATTTCCAAACTCTTATGGAACACACACTATCAACATGTTTGGGAAAATAATATGAAAATATTGTTTTTTTTCAACAATTTATTACTTCCTCCGTCTCATATTAGTTGATCATTTTTATTTTTACATGTATATTACAAAATCATAAATAAAAAGATAATTTTACTAATTCACTCGTTAAAAAATATCATGAGAATTTTACAAACATATGTGAACACTTTTAAAAAAAGTTAATTAGAAGGGTAATATAGAAAAAAAAAATTAATACTTTCTTGATTTAGTAAGATGTACAACTAATATGGAATAATTATTTTTATTAAAATAATCAATTAATATAAAACACGGGAAGAAGAGTCAACCAGACATATCATTTCAGTCTAAAAATGATTGCGCACCTTATCATATATATACGACTTCAAAAAGGTGTCCACTTAATTAGTGGATGATTGGAACATATGTCAAAAACAATTTGAATTTGAAAAGAAAAGAGAAGAAAAATATTACAAAAAAAAAGAAAAACTTTTAGAGTGCAATATATACCCTTTTTTTAAATTTTTTTTTCCCCTTTTTTATGATCAATTCATGACACCTAAATTATGTTGTGCTTATATTACATCGTTAAATTCTTTTGTCGGTGTCTATTATAACCTCTATGACCAAATTTTGGTGAGAGGTGTTTTATGTGTTAAAAACAAGATATTGAATTATTCTAAAGGAC
The DNA here is from genome assembly GCF_000226075.1 of Solanum tuberosum. Classification (NCBI taxonomy): domain Eukaryota; kingdom Viridiplantae; phylum Streptophyta; class Magnoliopsida; order Solanales; family Solanaceae; genus Solanum; species Solanum tuberosum. The sequence continues at coordinate 801,177 of NW_006239021.1, forward strand.
ATATAAAATCGGTCAATTATTAATAGAACTCTCTAAAAAGATTATATCTATATAATATTGGATGACATTGTTTGATTAACCAAAAGACATAATACAACGTCATTTTAAAACATTACAATCATGAAATAGCTAGCAATTCTTGATTTTAATCCGCAATCTTAGATTAAGAAGTCTAAAACCTCATAGCACATTTACTTTTTTCATGTATTTGAGTTGCAATTAATTTTATTAATTAATATGATCTAGCAGGTAGTTGTAATTTGCTCATTAGCTTATTTTATATGAATTTCAATAGGTGGCTTTTTTAAGTTTGAAATAAGAGCCTGCTATATGGCTTTTTAAAAGTTGAAAAATGGAGTTTTAACGAGTGAGAGGCAAATATAGTATTAGAATAAATGCAAGGGTATATTTTTGAAGAAGTATAATTGATGAAAAATTAATATAATTTATTTTCAATAGTAGAGAGGTAAATATGATTCTTTTTTTTTATTTCCAAAAAATTAAAAAAAATAACTTTTAATAATTTGATTTAGTTTATATATCTATAAAACCAAATCAATACGATTGATTTATGTACGCCCCACTAGATGGCCACTCTCCTTAAAAGAAGCTGGAGTTCAATTGGTTGAAGTATGTATGTAATTATCAACAATAACTCACACCTTTCAATTTTTTTGGGAAGAGTACATCAATTATTTTCAGAAAATTTAATGAGAGATGTAATTATACATGTTCACTATTAATTTAAAGTGGTCCACTATTCCCTTCTAAATAGTAGCAACAAAAAAGTTCCTTTTTTGTCATAAATTTGATTATAGAAAATGTATTAAAATGAGGAAATAATTGGTGTTTACATACTTCAAAATTGAAACTGACATTTAGATGAATATTTATAGATCATTTATTGAATTGAATTTGGTGTACGATGTGTAGGAACAAAGGCCTTGGCTTAGGATCCTTTGCCTATTATCTTGTGGCATTTATCTGTATGCTATAGCTGGCATGCCCTCCCAACTTGTAGGAGGGTCCTCTTACGAATTTATGTGAATTTAATAAATTTTGTTTTATTTGTATTATATTTCACTATAATAACTTTTTTTTAAAAAAAAAAATCATTCACTACAATAACTTAGTGACTTTTGGAGTAAATTTTTCATGTTATGTTATACAGTCAAACCACTTTATAACGATATTGTTTAATAAGATATATTTTGATTGATAATATAACGTAACATGAAACTTTTTGGAGGTATAGTAATATATTGTTTTAAAGGATTATTGTTATAGAGAGGTTTTAACGATATTATAAGTTTTCTATAACAATATTTCATTCAAATGGCTAAAGTATATTCGACCAAAGAACATTGCTATAAATACTTGACTATATAAGTATTTACTTATAAACGGCAAACGCGATCATTAACTTGACATCGTCATAACTCATAAGAAAGTATTTACTTGTAACCTGGTCATTATTGTATGTAGTAATAACTTGAGATCGTCGTGAGTAAATATTTACTTGTAAACCCAATCATTATCACACCTATAGTCTTAACTTAAGATCATTATAAAATCCGTAAACTTAAAATCCTGAATCGGTCTTAACCCACCCCCTAATCCCTCTCTCTTTTTTGTTGGTTTTCATTAGCATTATTTTTCTTTTTACATATTTTAAGATCTAAAAAGTACTAATAAGAGAATGATAAGTAAACTAGGGCTTTGAGCAATTTAATGCTTTCTCAGTTCCATTTAAGTAATAGTACTTGACTGAACAAGAAGCTAAAAATACCTAGATAACTTACAGTATGATATTAACAATTGTGAAAAAAAAAAAAATTAAAATAGATTTGACAAACCAATTGAAGAAAATATTACTTCAATTTCTCATAAGCTCAGAAGTCCAACTGAACAATAATATGTATGATTATTGAAATACATTTAACATAAACAATAAAACAGAACTAAAGGAAGCCTAACTCCCTTATATAATCATCCCTAAAGCAAAAAAAGACCAGTGGTCTTTGCTGCAAAAAATTACTGGGATATGATCAAACATACAAGCATTTTACAGACTTACTGTTGGTTACAGGCCACACGATGCACGTTTGGCTCATCATCGTCCGAGTCATATGCTTCTTGATGTCTTCGCTGATCCTTGCGCCTCATTTCTTCCTCAATGTTGACGTCGTGCATAATAGTTTCCTCACACTCATCTAAATTTGTTTCTGATGAGCTTTTCCCTGGTCTTGATAGTAGAATAGTCTCTATGCTACGGCATGTGTCGGGGGAAAGAACCCCTGATTCTGGAAATACCACATCAAAATGGATATAAAGCCGTCCCTTGATGAAAGGCTTGCCAAAATTGGGCATGCCTTCATCATTTATTGCCTTGTAATGATCTGCAAAAGACAATCGAATAAATATATATACCTGCTGCAAAACCATAAACCTCGCACACCGCCCCCTCGGGCTTAAAAGCCTTTTCGTCACACCACTTACTTAGACCAATATGGCTCGTCACCACTTACTTTGACATACTTCTCAACGATATTTCAAGCTTGAATTAAGGCTTTGAAGGCCGTCTCTTCTCACTGACAAGATGGCACACAAAGGAAGCACATGCTTACCAGGCTTTATAACTTCTCCAGGGTTCGATTTGATTAAAAGCTGCCTCCCATCAAGATGAGTTAGGACAAACTGAAAGCCACAAAGAGCTTCAGTCAAAGTAAGTGTATGTTCCATATAAAGATCATCAAACTTCCGCTTGAACTTTGGATGCTCCTTCTGTTGTAGAACAAAAACAATGTCTCCAGTGATGATATCGGGCTGCAGAACAACAGTAAGACTGAAGTGTGAACAGACAAGTCATCAGCCAAAGTGAAACGGGCAATGCATAGAATGGAATGGGGAAGCAAATAGCTCGATATATTATTTTAGGAGGTGTTATATAGTCGATTCAAATACCATACTAATTCCAGGGTTCAAGACTCATATATGTTGAGGCACATTTAACATGTATTTAATATGTAAAAGGAATTGCAAGAGAAAACCAACCAACTACACTTACAGCTTGATCTGCTTCCCCTTCGAAAGTTATCTTCTGGTTATGTTCCATTCCTTTCTCAACATTCACTTCCAGCACCTTCTTTTCTTGTGTAACTTTGTTTCCTTTGCACTGTGGGCACCTGTCACTGTCACTGATAACCTCTCCTGCATCAACACGGTAAATTTCAAGGATTTACCAACTCCTTGTTTTACATTTTTTCCCTTTCTCTGTGGATCGGGAAAAAAGGGACACCACTAACTTTTTCATGTTTGCATTGGTCACACAACACGGAATATTTTCATTAACTACCTGAGCCTCGGCATTCAGGACAAACATGTTGCATCTGTTGGATCATTCCTGGAGCGATCTGCCTTGTTGTAACACGCATTCCAGTGCCTTGACATCCATAGCATGCCCCAGATGCTCCACTCTTTGAACCTTTCCTGATAACCAGTGGACCAGTTCCTCAGTTCAACTTACACAGAATTTTTAGAGAACGACTAAATGCATTTAATTTATTTCCAACAATTTTCTCATGCCTGTTTAATCGTTCCAATACTAAACAAAGATTTTGTTATTTTCACAACATGTCAATAATGAAACACATTTTTTTCTATTTTGAAAGGGTTATGTTACAATTCTCTGTTAATCCAGAAAAATGCACGCCCACGTAACTACCTGCCCCACACAGCCTAAGATATGAGGAGCACTACATCAAATTAGAAAGATGTATTCACAAGATTATCCTAATAGATGATAGGTATACAACAAATATCGGAACTGATATAGAGGCCATATGAATCAAATAAAAATTAAAAATGAACGCAAATAAAGAAGCACCCATTGACACTAGCAGCATGGAGACACACAACTTTTCTTTCATAAGTGTCAACCTTACAAAGAATAGATTCAATTTTTAATTTTTTGGATAAAAGTAAAGACCAAATAAAATTGCATGCACCTCGACTAATCCACAGGATACCTGCTGTTGCACCCCTTTTCAAAACCGGTTTAAGTTGAAGTGCACGGTTTTGCAAGGGTATCTACACCTGCCACCTCCCACCAGTACAGACTACAGGTCGCAGACAAATTTATCCATCAAGGCTTAGGTAGAGGCAAAGAAATGACCTAGTAATTTTCGTCTCTATTAAGATTTTAACACTAGTTTCCCAAGCCTTTCCAACATCATTAACCACTAGATCACACAATAATGTGTCAAACTTAAGCTATTTGACGCATTGAAGATTACAAAAGCATCCAAATTAATTCAAGGTGCTAAAGGAAAAATTTACTAACTTTGTGTTCCTAGATCTGTTACCATAATGATTGGAAGATGTAAATGGACATAAAGATGTCACATCGAAGTTTAAATCGTATAAATAATTATTGTAGACTACTTCAACATTTTTAATATTGATTTGGTCATTCCAGGAAGGAGGTATTATTCTTGCAAAGGACTAAAATAGAAAGCAAAGCAAAGGAAAGGAAATAGTCTAGCAGTAAATCCAAAAACTAGAAGGTATTCTTTAACAAATTACTATTTAGCACCACAAAAAAGAAAGTAGAAAGTTAGAAACAGTGTCACGTTGTGGAGTGAAACAAGTTCCTGAAAAGGAAAAAATATGAAGGTATCTAGGTCAGTTGTTAGACACATTTGCTAGTGTCGTAGTTGGCCTCATATACAAGTCATACTTGCAGCCTAACTAAATGTGGCATTTGTATTTCTAAGTAACACAAAAACAATCTGCCGCAGATTTTTATTTTTGAATGGGCAAGAAGTACAAAATTCACTTGGAAGAATGTATCAATAAAATCCTTGTTCACTAGGCATCAAAATAACCTAGATAATTCTGTGTCATCTTGTGACCTAATATAGCTTCAACAACAATCGTCAATCAAATAAGAAAAAGGAAAGGAACAGTTATCACTTCATTCAAAATTCATTGGACAGAAAGAACCATAAAAGCTTTCACTCCTCCAACAAGTCTAGTTTATACAAATTTCTACATAACTATATGCCCACACACTTTCTGGAATCTTGATCCCCCAGTTCCTTCAAATATTCACACACAGGCCAAGTGAAAGAAATTCAGTATCGATGTTCAGCCTTAATGAGAACAATTCAAACTCAAAAGACAAATTTCATCATTTAACTTAATACAACTTTGAATCCTAGGTCATATAAGCAATAAATGAACATCGGGAAAAGATACGTTGAGATAATCAGAGAGAGAAAATACCCTTTACACTTGGGACACAATATACTCCGGGAAAGAGAGAGCTTCTTTGTGGTGCCATTATACAAATCTTCTAGAGAAACCCTAAGCGTATGCACTACATCTTCACCTCTCTTCTGTCTGCTAGCTCTGAAGCGGCTGCCTCCACCTGAAACAACCAAGGCCAAATAAACATGCCGTACAACAGAATTAAATCCATAAAATGGAGTCAACAGCCATCCAGTGCGCTATTTCTATCTACCATCTAAGAGAGAGCAAATTTCTTACCACCAAAAGACCCACTAAAGAATGATTCAAATATGTCAAAGTGATTGTGAACACCACCACCGCCACTCCCCATTCCTTCTTTCAGTGCATCTTCACCGTACTGATCATAAATGTCTCTCTTCTCTGGATCACTTAGAACTTCATAAGCCTGAGCCAACTCCTTGAACTAAGAAGATAGGAAACAAAGATAAGTACAAGACAAGAAGCAAATGCCTAGAACTTCCCCCTTCCACCTTGCTTTCTTCGATCACTTATTGGCACATCCATACGTGCATGCTGCATCATAATTAAAAGGGCGTAAAGTAAAGAAGACCTATGTATCAATGAACTGTCGTGTTCAGTTGTTCACGCATTAAGCTCGATTTTATTAGTGGCTTGAGGGGAAACTGCCTTAAAAAGCATGCAGCGCGCAAGCTGGCCCAGGCACCACTATTATCCAAAAAAGAAGAAACATGCAGAGCATCGGAATCAAAAGGTTCCATTGGTGGTATGACATATCTGGACCGGCAATATGAAGTAGGATATGCAACTTACTTTCTCGGGGTCACCACCCTTGTCGGGGTGATTTCTTATGGCAGCTTTCCTATATGCCTTTTTAAGTTCATCCTGACTGGCACTTTTTGAGACACCAAGAACCTCATAGTACTTGGAGTTGTCACTCCTCCTTGGAGCCCGTCCAAACATAATGGCTCAACTTGATGCCTGCTTCAGACACAGAACAAATAAATTCAGACAGCATTTAGTAAGTTACATACCAAAACAAGAAAAGAGTGGGAAGTTTCATATGGAACATGTATAGTAAAGAGGCAATTTATGAGAACTGATTAAAAGTATAGTTTCGTGGAGAAATACTAACTGCAACAAGTTAAAGAATAAATGGAGAAACTTTATCTACTGTTGATATATATTACTGAAAATGAAAGCAAAGAACTTGCAAGGATTTTAACCACAACAGCTACAAAAAGAGTAAATTTACTTTCATGGGTAAGCTTAAGACATTATATCGATACATATAGACAGATACAGAGGAGGGAGCGAGAGAACCAAAAGGATTAGTCTGAGAGAGTTTTCATCAAGAATGTAGGCGTAAGGTGACTGAGCTTATAGCTACAGAACCTTTCTTAATGGTTTAGGGCTCCTTTCCGAAGATATTTGAAAACTTTCAACAACTTTTAACATTATAGAATCATAATCTCTTTATTTATACAATCTTCAGCACAGAAATATAAACACCTGAAGCTCGTAGCTGTATTTCGAGAAACAATTCTTATTTCAAAATTGAATAAAAGACTTCAACCTACAAGACAAAGACGAGGTCAGTTTTTCTTGTCGATTAGACACCAGCAAAGTGCAACAGAATAAAGATCTCAACAATCAAGACAAACAAGGTCAGTACAAAACTCACTGACAAAAAAAAAAAAACAAAGTAAATAGGCAAAGAAATTAATGCAAACTTAAAATCACCAGAACTCAAATCATCTCTTTTTCTTTTGTGATGAATTCATCAGAAATTAAATCATCTTGAAACTATTTAACCAAAGAAAAAACTCAATACTGTATCGATAGCCCCTATAAGAGATTAATAACGACATTAAAACATGTGCCGAGAGCCATGCAAAATGCAAATCAATTTCAGCCTTGAGAAGGTGGAAAATGCACACAAGCCAGCATTGGCTCGGTCTGGAAGCAACATCCATTTTTCAATCCTTATGCAGCAGGACTGCAGGAGAAATATTCTAAGATCCATCCTGATTGTCAGCCCGTCAAGTTAGTTAAGTTAAAGCTCTAGCAACATTTGTGACCCGAAGGGAACCATATATTATTCAGTTATACACAGTACTAATCCAGCTTGCATTACTTGAGCATATATATTACATAGTAAATGACAAATAAAATCATTAAGCTTCATTTTTTCTTTCTTTCCCTAGATCAAGAAAAACCATGAAGACAGAGACAGTACACTAGGTGACTTGGTGGAGAGAGTTACCAGCAGAAGCAGAGCCACCTTATGCTAAGGGGTGTAATTGACACCCTTCGTCGGAAAACTACCCTGTTTAACTAGGTTACTATATGTTACTCCCCTTATTCTTCAGGTGTATCTACTTTTTCAAAATTTTGACACCCTTAGTAAAATCGGCACCGGTTACCCGTACCTATGTGGGAGGTTGTAGGTACCTGATCAACCTTCAGACCAGGAAAAACACACCAAGTAATAAAGAAAGCAAGGGACTTTGCAGTTGAATAAGTGAAAAAAAGAACCAAAGGCAAGATATATTACACAAAAACAAGCAAACCCCAGTTCAAAACATACAACAGCAACATCAAACTCAAACACAAATTCAAGTTTTCCTCCATTAAAAAATCAAGAAACCATACTCATCAATCAAGAAAAAGATTAAAGATTGAAACTTTACATCCTCCAATAACACATATCATGACCAACAAGCATCAAGAAACCCAAAATTAAAGTAAAGAAGCTATACAAAAAAGTACCTTGACAAAGAATTTCTAGAGAGAGAGAGAGAGAAAATGGGGAGTTGCTTGAGTGTCCACCTCTCTGACATAAAGAAAACTGCTTGTCAAGAGAAGTTGTGCAAAATGAAGAATGGATTCCCAATGGGGTCAAGTATAGTTTTGGTTGTTAAGCGTTTGATATTCACGTTAAAATTTCATTAAATTAAAATTGTTCCAAGATAATATTTTTATGATGTCTTTATTAAAGAAAAAACAGTATGGTTCACTGTATAATATACATTCTTTGATAGTGATAATAATCTGAAATGAATGAAAAATCATGTATTTCCAATTTTAAGGATAATATTATTAGAGAACATCTTCAGAAATAAGTTTGATGATTGCTTAAAATAAATATAGTGATAGATTGGCGGGTGAAAAAAGTAGTATATGATTATGTATTGTTGTATAAAAAATAAAATATAAAGAACAAAAATATGTGTATCAATAATATGACAATTAATTATTATTCTTTTAAAATAAGTAATTTATGCATAATAATTTTTTATTTTTTTTAAGAATCGTTATTATTAATAAAGTCAGAATTGTTATGCGATGATTTAAAATAAAGGAATTGTTATTGCCGCAATCAATAATATAGAGCTAGTTATACGATGATTCAAATAAAAAAATTGTTACGTAGGAATTACTTGTTTCACATTCTATTGGCATAAAATAACTTTATATATTTTAATATAAATATTACTGATATCATCAATCAATACCTTACATAAACCATATAAAAGATTATTTGTTAAACCCTTTAACAAACCTAGATAGATCTTATACAAGATTTTCATGTCGTTAGTTTTAAATATAATGTAGAAAGAATTATCCCCAATATGCAATAATGCAATGTTTGATTAAGGTTTATGAATTATTCATCTTAACAAAAATTATTGCATAAAATTATACATTTTGTAGGTATTAAATAAATAATATCCGCACTAAATAATGTGAAAACCTATTGTGTCATAGATGTGGAATCAAAATAGAATGTATTAGCAATGTATGAACTAAACTATTTGAAGATATAAATGATTTTCTAAAAAAATTAATTCATATATAACATTTTCTTAGTACAAATCACTGCTTAATATTTATGTATTCACTGGTTAACAAAGTCGCACTTCATGTGATTATACATATACATATTAAACAAATAAAAAGGTTAAAATATAAATAAATAAATAAATAAAACGTAATATAATACTTGTGTATGATAAAAAAAAAATCTGATGTATGATCACAAAGATATACATAAGAAAAGATCAAACTAAAACGAAAAATCAATAAATAAAAATATTAACTACTTTCTTATAATTTCATAATTACAAAGTTTTCAAAGAACACTCCTCTCAATTTTAAAAATGAATTTAAACTATTAGTTTATAGATAAAACTATATTGATTCATGTGATAAAGAAGCAATGACTTTTTTGCTCTTCCAATGAAATAGGTCAATAATTTTTAATTACTTTTTATTGAAAGTTGAAATAGGTCATTAAGTAGATTGCAGTTAATTTTATCTGTAAAAATTAAAAGGCAACGTGTAGTTATAGTTTAGTTCATTTTTTCAATCAAAGAAAGAAAAATTAGCTAAACAAAAAATTTTAAAAAATTGTGATTTAAAAACTGAATGTCAAGTGCAATCGTCATTAGACAACATATTTGATTAAATTAATTAAAAAAAATACACTTCTAAAAAATTGCGTAGTAATTAACAAACTTAAATGATTTTATGTGACAATTTTTTTTAAAAAATAAATTAAATTATGTGATAGTGTTAAAGTTAGATGACTTTGATGTGATATAAAAAAAAATTAAAAGATATTTTTTTGTGTATAATCCCTAAAGTTAAGTGACGTTTGTGTGACAAAAAAAAAAGTGATTTATGTGTCATAAACACAAAATTGAATGACTATGAATGCAATTTACTCAATAAAAATTACAAGAGCTAAAAATTTCATTGCATTATCTAATCTTAAAATATAACTTTTAACTAACTTTAACTCCTAGGATAAAAAAAAACAAAATTAGCATTATGTATACATTTATTTTTCTCTATATATAGTGTAGTAGAGGTGCATTATTTTAAAGCAAAACAGTTTTCGACTTCTTGTATTCTTAAATTTTCTTTTACCTAATTTAACATTATGATTTTTTTGCATGTCAGTGAAATTGAAAAAGATATCTTCAACAAAATGATGTCTATGAATTTTGAAATTGATTCATCCAAAAAAGTGATGTCTGTTTGGATGTTTTTGAAATCCTACAATTTTAATAGTTTTTATGAAAAAATTTCTACTTGTGATGAAATGGTTTTTAAAAATCTTTTTGTTGAAGCTAAGAGCGTTTTAACTTTTCTTGAATCAAGCTCATCATCAACTTTTCAAGATGTTTGTCCACTCACTTCTCAATGTTTGAACTCTTCTCTTAATGAAATTCTTTTGAAAAAAGAAAAAGTGAACAATCAAGTTTCATTAATCTATGATATGATTTGTTGTGATAATTTTAAAGATTCTTTCGTGGAAATGAATTTACCATCGGATTTTAAACTAAATCCTTTGGCCAAAGAATGGTATCCACCCATAAAAGCTCATGAGATACATCGTTCTCTGTTTATGACGTTGACTCCTAATCCTTTCTCTAAGAGAAAAATATTTGATTTCTTTCAAAGGTACACATGCTTATTATAAGAAAATGTAAATAGATTTTGAATCTTCATATATATATCGTACTTTTTAATTATTATTATTAATTTTCACTATTTTGTTTCTACTAGCTATCTGTATAGGTTGTTTGGACCAGATAGTGTGCATGCTGTTTTTATATACCACAAAGGAGGAGTCAGAGCCAATTTTGGAAAAATTGTGTTTAAAAACTCATCTATTTGTGCTTGGCTTTTGCAAGGAAAAGAAGCAAAATTTGCTATGGAACCAGGATGTATTTGGCTAAGAAAGTATATACCTAGGCAATAATTATATTATAGATAGAGAAGTTTAGAAACGGACACCTCTCAATCGATGTATCTGCTTTTAGCCAAGGACATTTCTACAGTTTCGTTATGAATGATGATGTATTATCTTTTATTGTTTGAAAAAAATTTAATGAACTTCATCAATTTTCATTTTATTGCGATTGGATTTATATTTATTATGTGAGATTTATTTAATACATATTGTAATGCCTAAACGATATGTTGATTTTAAGATATGTACCTAAAAGAATATTCGTATTTTATTCATTTTAAATGTGAATAGAGAAAAAAATTAAAAGAACAATAAAATAATAATCTCATAGATTCGATATTGTACACGAATGATTTGAATAGCAAACTTTTGACGATGAAAATGGTCATGTCAAATTATAAATTTGAAACATGGTTAGGTTAGATATATAAAGAAAACTAATTGTACTATGACATTTTTATGATTTCAAATCATAATTTCATCTTATATATGGTCAAACAGACATTAATAAAGATTTACTTTGATTAAAAATTCAGTAAAAGAATGGAGAATATTTACTCTATTTTTCTATCATCACAAGAGAAAAATATGTATGAATATATAACTCAATTTATAAAAGAGGACAAATGATAAATAAATAATAATCAATTAATAATTAGCCTTTAAGGCTATTCAACAGCATGGTCAAATCTTTTTACAACGTGTTATTCATACTTTTTTGAAATTTTTTCAAACCTAATTAATGTTTATTAACCATCATAACTTATTTTAATTAAAGAAAAGGATAAATAATAATAAATAACAATGCTACTAAGATGATTAGCCATTAAAGTTACATTCAACAAGGTCAAATTATATTACAACGATATTACTCAGACTTTAAAATTAACCAAAAATGATTAATGTTTATTAATCACGGCTAGTAAAAGGATAAAGAATATGGAGAATGGTCTAAAATGTCTCTCAATTATTTGAATTAGTATAAAATTATTCTTCATTCACTTTTCGGCCCTCAAATACCTGCATCAATCTTTTATCTAAAAAATACTCTCGATGTTAACTCTTTGCCTCATATTTGCTCTTATTTTTAGTAGTTATCTTAAAGTGAAATCATTAAATTTTTATGTTGTCTAATTTGATTGGTCCAAATTTAAACTCTTCTCAAATAAATAATAAAAATCACATATGATTCATATTTTGACCCTATATGCTTGAAAATAATATGTAAAAAAATAATTAATTTCATGATATCTTTCTATTGGTTTATCTTAAACCAACCCCGATTTACTATAACCAACACATAACTGAGGATCCAACTAAAATTGGTACTCGCTCCATCTGACTGACCATGTAAAAAAAGATTATTATTTTAATTAATGTATTTTTTTTTCTAACAATTATCCAATTATCTTGTTCATTTCCTCTTTTTATAATCACTTATTTTTAATTGGGATATCAAAGACTCAAACTTAAAATGAACTTACATGTTCATTTTTTTAAATTGTATTATTATCATGGTGGGGATGGGAGTGGTGATAGGAGAAAACAATATTTTTATTCTTTTATTTTAAATTTTGGATAAACACAAAAGAAAAATGCAGTATACGTACATAATTTCTTAATTGAGTCATCTTTTATTGGACTAATTATTTCTATATGAATGTCGTCGTTTTTTCTCTTTTTCTCTCCCGTGTTTTGTCATAAGTTGAAAAAATTAAGATTTAAAATGATGGACTAGATTCAAGAAAAAAAAGTGGAAGAGAGAGGAAGTGAATTGGCAGGGGAGGGTGGAGGTGAGTGTAGAGAGTAGAGGATTTTTTTAAAAGAAATTTATATGAAAGTCAAAATCAGGTCAATCATATGAGCTTATAAATTAAGTAATTTCAAATTATTTTAACGGAGAAGGTTTAAGATGCCCTTAAACTACGAGACCCAGTATGCCCTCTATCAACCTTTTGAGTGTGGATCATTAAAAATAGGGGTATTTTTTAGTCAAAACTCAAAAGATTGATGATCATAGATATTTGGGGGCCAAAAGGTGGATGGAGGATAATTTTGCATAAATTCAAATAGTTAAGGTTCATTTTAGGCCCTTCTCCGCAAAAAATATGTTATAATTTATTTTATGTAAAAAATATTTTTCAACAACACCCAACATATTTAAAAAACATTATTAAGGAATAAAACGACATAAGAAGTTTTGTTAGATTTTTTACATATGAATACAATACGTTGAATTTGATGTCTTGTAGTTTATGAATCAAACCTAGATAACACAAGATTTAATTTATAGAATTATTGGTGAAGTTTAGAACTTTAATGAGCCAGTTTTTCCTATAAGCTCAATGGCTTATTCTAGTACATTATATTCGTATAATCCTTGTCGTTATCATGATTTTGCGCTAAGAAATTATGAGTATGTCCTGATATTCATGAGTGCTCTAGAAATTCGTCACAATTTCATAGAAGCGACACCATTCCACACTCACATAGGTCCAATCATCAAGTGTATTCTGTAAATCAGTACACCATCTATAAAAGATATAAATTGAATGAAAAACTTAATTCAACTTCACTTGTTTTGAAGTATTGCACTATGTTACACATTATAGGAGGAACATAATTTCATCATATTCGATCAACTAATTACTTGTCAGTGTCAGTGCTCATATGAACCTAATTCATGAGATCTTCAATCACATACATTGAATTACCATCATGGCATCATTATTAATTTTCTCAAATTAACAAAAGTCACACTACTCCTGATATTTCTTTTAGTTAGTGAATTGATCGTATTCATTTCGACTACATACAATTTACGTAAATAATTTCATCTCACAATATCTATTTTATCATATTGTATCTCAAATGAATGCGTCTATTTTTGTCAATAAAACACTTTCCCCTCGTTATAGCTACTTGGTAATCACAATGGATAGACACAGAAAATGTTAATTCTATTTTAATTAATTGATATACTCTTCGAGAGGTAACCACCCAACCAATTCCAATATCATAAATTCATATTTCATGGAACTATTATTATTTATGTAGCTGATTTTCATTTCATAATACTCACATCAAGGATGAAGAATATAATCACATGTCACACAAAATTACACAAATACATCAAATGACAACACAATTGCGTCCAACAACGTCAAAATCTAACATCCAATCCGTCACATAGGCCACAAAATTCGTAATATATTATCCTTTTAATTGGGGAGAGTGAAAAAACACGATAAAATCTTCCAAGGATGATGTTATAGAAGACAAGGTAATCAATGTAGTAGATGAAAAGCTGTTAGAAACAGTTAGGCACTAGGTCAAATTGTCTCATACAAAGAAAAGTTACTATAGCAATCATATTGCATAGATCACTACATATCTGTGTCCAAACCTAGTAACAATTTCCTTTCTTCCTTGTCTGAAATAGACTAATCACCAACCAGATGGGCTTTGCAGTGGATCAATATAATCGAACATGTCCAAGGGGAAGTCATCGATGAAGCTATCTGGGGTAAGGGGGTACTCCAATTCTCTCTGATCTTGTCCTGATGAACACGAAGGAGCAAGAGGGACTTGCACATTTCCTCCTATGTCGGAAGCACTGAACTGCCCAAAATAATCTAACAAGTCATTGTCCTCAAGTTTCATGGGTAATTCTTGATGTTCAAGTGGTTGACCAAAGTTGGTTTGGACTGGAATGTGAGGAAAAGGGAGCGGAAACTGCGGCCAGATGCAGATTCTCTTCTCATTAGGAGTGAACTCAAGTGGAGGCAGTTCTTGATCAAAAGGAAGTGAAATTGAGTTCACTAGCTCTGACAATGGGACCATGTTGATTGTGTCAAAGTTATTCGTATAGGATGATGAGCAATGCTGGGACACGACCAAAGATCTTTCCTCTACGGATGAGTTCAGTTTTGGTTCCTGAAAATTCAAATAGAGAATCCAATCAACAAGTTGAAAGGGAAGAACAATGGAGATAATTACTTGGTGAAAAGCCATAAACATACAACTCTGACCGGTTGAAAGAGTAACAACACTATAATTATCGCCTTTTCTTATCTTAAAACAATGCTTCTTTCTGTATCATCTTAAGAAGTTTTCACCATGCCATCACAAAATGACTACAAATGCAGAAGCTGAGGGGTACAAGGTCCAAACAGGAAAAATGTTGTCAATATTAAAAAAATCAAGATAAGTTTGTTCCAAGCGAAACTCAATGATACTTTAACACAAGGGCTGGTGTCCATCATTGAAAGTGGCAGCGAAGGGAAAGCGACTTCTAACACCATAAATCATTTATAAAGATTAAAGGAAGAAGATAGTCAAAAGAATTGCAGAAAAAGATGCATTCTTCAGAGATCACAAATTTTGGGCTCAAGGGCCTTCCTTTTTTCGAGACATTTTACTAAGGCAGAAGGAAAAAGAGCAGTTTGGATTAAAGTAATGCAGGAAATACGAACATTTCTATTCTAAAACATTATGACGATGAAAGCAACCTGTTCTTCGACAACACTATCAAATAGATACATTCCACTGAGACCAAATTCACATCAGTTCAGTAACTAACAGAAATCAAGAACATCTAATGAAAGAAAAAATCCATTTTGAGAGAAAGATGATAAACCAGAGAGCAAGAATAGTGAATTACCTCTAGTGAGGGAACTTTGGGGAGAGCAGGGGCTTCTTTGCTGATATTCTTTTGTGGTTTACTAGGCTGTGGCACTGAGTTTCGTAGAATCTTAGCCAATCTCTTCTGCCGGCTACTCCAAAAATTCTTGACATCATTGTCAGTTCTTCCAGGCATATACGTAGCAATTCGTGCCCATTTGTTCCCAAATTGTGCCTGAAGTTCAATCACAGTCCTTTCCTCTTCTGCTGAAAACTTCACTCCACTTCTCACAAAAAAAGAAAAGAAAGTGAACACAACAGAAAAGGTATCAACTTCATTTCATCAAATACATTTCCATTATACAGAAACACAAACTATAACTAAGCATAATAACAAACATCTGATATGCATTGTAAATCATCAGTGCTATAGCAGCAAATGACAGCAACTTAAGTGAATTTACAACAAACAGAATAAGTATGGTATCTTAGAAAGAAATAGAGGGAAAACAACAAACCCCTCCATGGAAATACTTCAACATAGAACAAAATCTACACAAAACACCAGCAAATTGGTGAATTCGAAGAACAAAAAAGAAGCAGAAACAAAGAAACACCCTGATTTCCGAACCTCAAAAAAGGGGAACCCCTTGATGAAAAAGCGTCAACACAGAACAGAAATCTGCAATTTTAACAAAATCAAAAGAGCAGAAACAACAAACCCATAACCAAAAACTCAATTTGCAAGCAGTGCAACAAGAAATTCCCACTATTTCTCAACCCAATAAACAAAAGACAGCAAATTTACAATTCTAAGAAGAAAAACAGAGCATTTTGGTAGCAGAAACAAAGGGAACCCCTCGATGAAAATGCATCAATACAGAACAGAAATTCTGCAAACTCTTAACAACTCCACAAATTCAACAAAATAAAACTCGCAGAAACAATAAACCCATAACCCAAAAACTCAATTCGCAAGCAATGCAACAAGAACTTCCCACTTTTCCTCAACCCAATAAACAAAAGACAGAAAATTTACAATTCTAAGAAGAAAAACAGAGCACTTTGGAAGCAGAAACAAAGGGAACCCCTCAATGAAAATGCATCAACTCAGAACAGAAATTCCACAAACTCTTAACAACCCCACAATTTCAACAAAATCAAACTCGCAGAAAAAACAAACCCATAACCCAAAAACTCAATTCGCAAGCAATGCAACAAGAAATTCCCACTTTTTCTCAACCCAATAAACAAAACACAGCAACTTTACAATTCCAACAAGAAAAAAAACCTTTTCTGCAAGAAACCCACCCCAATTTCCCACCCTCAAAAAAAAAAACCCAAAACAGAGAAACCAGAGTAAAAGTTGTTTACTTTTTCAAGTTAGGTCGAAGTTTATTAACCCAGCGAAGACGACAAGACTTTCCAGTACGCTGTAAAAGACCTTTGGATCGAATGGAGCTCCAATCTCTTGGACCATACTTCTTGACATGCTTAATCAACACTTGATCTTCTTCCTCTTTCCATGGCCCTTTCTTTATCTCACTCATTTTCACCAACAAAACCAAATCTTTCGGATCAGAAATTAATCAAATTATCTATACTCTGTTTTTTTAACTTTTGCTGCAGATTTTAAAGTTGGATTATTATTTTTTTGTTTATTTAATGAGATTGTGGGTAGTGACAGTTAAGGCGGTTGTAAGCACTATCTTCCCACCATTTTGCCCAGTTCCCTATTTTTCTGTCCAATTCAAATGTGGGATAAATGGATAAAAAGATAAATTAAACGTGGAACTGAAATTACTATAATGCCCATAATTTCATTGTTGTATACTTTTTTTTTTTTTTAAAAAAAAATTCTTAATTCGTCCGTCGCGATTTATATGACTCATTTTTCTTTTTATCTTTTCAGAAAAGAGATACATTTTTATATTTTGTAACAATTTAATTTTAAATAGTATATATTTTATTCTTAGTGAAATGATTTATGACCACACAAACATCTGACTTATATTATATTATAACTTTTTTTTTTAAAAAGATCTTTTTAAAAGTTTATATCGAGTAAAATTACGTCACATAAATTAAAATGGAGAGTATATAAAAAGTGGGGAGGAGAAATGAGGGAAAGAATTACAAGGTTGAGTATTTAACTTTCTGCAATGAATATTCCCATCATATCAATATACTACTATTTTAGTTTTTTTTTTATATACTATAGAAATATGATTTTCTTTTAGGAATAGAATAAACGAAAATATGCTATAGAAATTAGGATAGAAGAAGTATTATTTTTGTTTATTATGGTTCAAACATATAATATCAAATAAAAAAGAGGTTACATGTTATCCTTGCAATTTAACAAATGATGTATATTTGTCACTCGTTGGGATAATTTTAAATTTTAAAAACGATTTTTAAGATTTTTATTTGGTTCAATAAATATATTGATGTTAGAAGGCATGATGTACATCACTTTTTAAATGAAGATATATTTATTCTAAAACGTAAAGTCGAGGGATATATTTCTTTCTTTTGCAATTTAAAAAATATTTAGATAAAATTTCTTATGAATCAATTGGCTATATATCAACCAAATATTTGATAGACTGAACTAATAAATGAGCGGGTTAATAATTAGTCCATACTCAATTAAGTTGGACAGATTATGACTTTATGGGCTAATTTTATCACATCTATTTTTTTTTCAAATATTAATATTAAAACAGTAATTTGTTCTCGACCAATTTTTTAAAAAGTAGTTTGAAGATTTTTATATTATTATTTTAGCTTTTGAATAACAACTTGTGCTTCTTTTTTAAACGTTCTTGTCAAACACAACTTTCTAAAATATAGAGGCTTCTAAATAATTTGGCAAAATACGCTACAATTTATTTCCATAAATTATTCGACCATAATTTATGAATCAGATTTTACAAAATTATCTAAAAATATTTGCTTGATCATAAATTTTGGATCAACTTTTAAAAATTAATCTATAGAAATAATTCAAGTTTCAAAATTGGTCCTAATTAGTTTTTGGGAGAAATTTCACTTTTACTCACATTTTTTTTCAAGTTAAAAATGCAATTTTAAATTCCAAAAAGGCATAAGTTCAACTTGGTTCTTGCTTCGAACCGTTCCAATTCACAAGTTCATAATCTTTAACTACTGTTAGATTGTGACAAATATATGGAGAAAACAAAATTAAATGTGTACAGAAAGAAAAAAATGCAAGAAATATTATAAATTTCTTGAATTAGTGGATTGTCGATTTACTCAGTAATCCCTAAGTTTTATGGACTATTTCTGATAAGAATCTATCCATTAATTTGAGTATTTAATATAGTGAATATTGAAGTGATTTCTCGACCTATAAATGCGATTGTCAATTTGTCATTAACCATTGCAAGAGACTGTAAGACATTTGAAGTCATTTGAATAAGGTGGTCTCTACATTATACTCTCTATATCTCTTGTCTATGTTTCTTGTTTTGTATTGCTTATATTTTACGACAATTTTTTTAAGCATATATATAGGTAATTGGCAACTAATTATAAATAAGCTAGATAGTCAATTATTTCATTATATTTATAATTAATATATAAATGATTTTGTTACATCATTGATTACAACATCGAACGCATTGGCCTAAATCACAAGCGCAGCAATCATCATCCTTGCACATTGATGTGATAATGCAACCTGAAATACACAAAAACAATTTGTTACATACATAAAAGATAAAAAGATTTTTAAAAAAATTGTATTTTAAAATGAGAAAAAAAAATGTTATATTGAAATTACAACATCAAATATTAATTTTAAACATTCCGAATTTGAATATGATTCTGAGTTATTTAATATCTTTGAATCTATATCTATTCTTAAGTTAGACAATTATTTTTATAGAATTAAATATATTTTAACCAACGAGAGGAATAAGAAAATTATAATATAAAATTTATCAAAATAAATATACCTTTAACAAGAACGCGAGCACTACGACTCGTAGTAGATAGTTTAACTGACATTGTTGTTGATGATGCTTGAGGTGCAGATGATTGCTCTTGTGTTGCCTAAGTTAATGAGGAAAAAAGAACAAACATGATAAAAATCATACATATCATAGATTTGCTTGATTTTGCCATCTCAAACAATTACTTATGATATTTGGAGGAGTTTTCTTTTTTAATTTCTTACTTGTAGCTACTTGGTAATGACTTTTTTTATAGTGAAAATAGAAGGATTTTCAAGTGAGTAAATACATATAATAATTAGGATGCCTTAAATAAATTTGGGCATGTTGAATTAATTACATCTTGTATTTGACCAAATAAAAGGATCCTCTCACTCTCTAATTTTACTTTAATTTTTTTTTTCTTTCTACTTTGAACAATAGATATTTTCTCCTCTATATGCCAATTAATTTTTTAAAATGCACATTCTACTCTACATCAATAATCTTTATTATTTTTACTTCTTTAAAATTATATTAAAAAAATTATGCAACAAATTTACGAATGTAATAAATATTATTTTCCAAGATGAAAAAAAAGAAGTGAAAAATATTAGTGACAAAATGACCCTCTAACCTATTATCGATATTCAATTAGACACTTATACTTCATTAGGGGTCTAATTACCCCTCTGGATTACTTTAAAATGAAATAATCAATTGAGAGAGAATATAATTTGTAATTCACCATGTTATTTTAACATTTCAATACGATTATATGAACATTTTTTATTTTTATCAAATCATTAATATAGCATTATGGTTGTGGTTCTAAAAATACAATTATAATTTCATAATCTCTTTTTTATTTTATTTTTCTATTCATGCTTATATATGTCGTACTCTAGGTTTCAAAGCTATAACGTAGCCACATATAGTTTAGGGTGGTCAGTCAAACACTATTCGTCAAAAATCTATTATATATAGAGAGAGAGAGAAAACTATACAAAGTATATAGGTTAAAAATTCTTTTTCATACATAGATATTAAATCTTGAACATCATTAACAAATTTATGGCTTCGCTATTATTTCAAAGAGAACATAAATTAAAAATAAAGTAATTAAAAATAGATAAACGGTACAATATTTCAAAAACATGCATAAAGGAGTTTAAAACAAATTAGTCCAAACTGTTACAATTCAAATTTTAAAAAATACATAATTATGTGAGGGGGCAAATATATACCATCTATTACTTGATATACACTCTCTTGTTATAATACATAACAAAAGCTTGAATTAAATATCACTCATCTCATATCAGAGTATACAATCACGATATAATCTAACGATTAATTTTCACTTATTCTTTAATATTTTTCTATAATTTCTTTCGGAGAAACTTCTTTTAGTTACATAAATACATTTTATATTATATATAATAATTTATCTTTTAAATTTGATTTTTGACACATATTTTAAATAATTTTGTATATTTTCATAAATTTTTATTCAAGTTTGTTAACATTATAACCAAAATAATCTATTTTTATTTTCATTAATTTCTCATAACAATTATAAAATATACCTCTAATTTTTTAATTTGTGCTGGACCAATTTTTTTAAAAGTACTTTGAAGATTTTTATATTATTTTTTTAGCTTTTGAATAACAACTTGTGCTACTATACTTAATAATACTTCTTTTTTAAAAGTTTTTGTCAAACACAGCTCTCTAAAATATATAGGCTTCTAAATAATTTGGCAAAATACGCTACAACTTATTTCCATAAATTATTCTAGCGTTTGATCATAATTATAAATTAAATTTTATAAAATTATTTTAAACTATTTGTTTGACCATAAATTTTGGATCAATTTTTAAAAGTTTGTCTATAAAAAAAATTCAAGTTTCAAAATTGGTTCTAATTAATTTTGGAGAGAAATTTCACTTTCACTCACATTTTTTTTCAAAGTTAAAAACGCAATTTTAAATTTCAAAAAGGCATAAGTTCAACTTTGTACTTCCTTCGAACCGTTCCAATTCACAAGTTCATAATCTTTAACTACTGTTAGATTGTGAAAAATATGTGGAGAAACAAAATTAAATGTGTAGAGAAAGAAAAAAATGCAAGAGATATTATAAATCTCTTGAATTAGTGGATTGTGATTTACTCAGTATTTTTTAAGTTTTATGGACCGTTTCTGATAAGAATGTATCCACTAATTTGGGTATTTAATATAGTGACTATTGAAGTGATTTCTCGACCTATAAATATGATTGTCATTAACCATAGCAAGAGACCGTAATGCATTTGAATAAAGTGATCTCTACATTATACTCTCTATAAATATGATTGTCATTGATTACAACATCGAATGCATTCGCCTAAATCACAAATGCAGCAATCACCTGAAATACACAAAAACAATATGTTACATACATAAAAGATGAAAAGATTTTAAAAAATATATATTTTAAAATGAGAAAAAAATGTTATATTGAAATTACACATCAAATATTAATTTTAAACATTCCAAATTTGAATGTGATTCCGAGTTATTTAATATCTCTAAATCTATATCTATTCTTAAGTTACACATTTATTTTTTATAGAATTAAATATATTTTAACCAACAAGAGGAATAAGAAAATAAAAATATGAAATTTATCAAAATAAATATACCTTTAACAAGCACGCGAGCGTTACGACGAGTCGTAGATAATTTAACTGACATTGATGTTGATGATGCTTCAGGTGCATATGATGGCTCTTGTGTTGCCTGAGTTAATATGAAGAAAGAACAAACATGATAAAAATCATGTATATCATAGATTTGCTTGATTTTGCCATCTCAAACAATTATTTAGAGGTTTTTTTTTTTTTTATCTATTTACTCTGCTGAAGTGCTTGTAGGTTGATTCTTTTTATAGTGAAAACAGAAGGAATTTTTAAGTAGATACATATAATAATTTGGATGCCTTAAATAAATTTGGGCTTGTTAACTTAATTAGAACTTGTATTTGACCAAATAAAAAAGATCTTGTCACTCTCCAATTTTACTTTAAAAATTAATTTTTTCTTTCTACTTTGAAAAATAGACATTTTCTCCCCTATATGCCAATTAGTTTTTTAAAATGCACATTATATTCTTACATCGACAATCTTTATTGTTTTTTACTTCTTTAAAATTATGATACTTTTTTTTAATATAAAAATCTATGCCATAAATTTACCTATGTAATAAATATTATTTTGCCAAGATGAAAAAAAAGAAGTGAAAAATATTAGTGAAAAAATAAACAAATGACCCTCTAACCTATTATCAATATTCAATTAGACACTTATACTTTATAAGGCGTCTAATTACCCCTCTGAATTACTTTAAAAATGAAATAATCACCCCCTTAAAAAGAAATAACAATTCTTTATCAAAATTATGCAAAACACACACAAATGACCGTATACTACTAGTTATTCGATCTCTTATCGAACAATAAATGACAAAAAATGCATATTGTAGACACTTTCATGGCAGAAAATTCCATTTTATTTCTAATTCTAGATGTTGGGTTTCTTTAAGCCTTAAAAAAGGGGGTAATGTAAATTAAAAAAATGGAAGGAAATAAGATAGAGGAAATTTAATGTGCATTTTCCCCTCATTGGTGGTAATATATATATATATATATATATACATATATATATA
>NW_006239021.1:824577-938503 GCF_000226075.1 Solanum tuberosum
TATATATAATATTGTCGTTATCTACCTTGATCCAATTATATGAAATACACAATCTCATAATTAGGGTTGTTAATGATTATGGTTAAAAAATTAAACTGAACCACAATCCGAACCAAAACGATTAAAAAAATCGATATTTGGTTTGGTTTGGTTAGATTTGGTTTTAAATTTTGAAAATCGATACCATTTGGTTTGATTTTGATTTTACTAAAAAACAACCGCAAAAATAACCAAACCGAACCGATTAATTAGATATATAAATTAAAATAAAAAAAAATATATATATATATATATAAATAAATAAATATATATATATTTATATATATATATAATATAGTTTGTAAGTTATTTTAATAGATTTGCTACTTTGCGAGTTTTAAATAATATATATCTTTTATATAATTACACATATAACTAGTACATTTTATGAATATTCAAAAATCGCCTCAAGAAGGTTTTAGTTCTACTCAAATATTTGGTTAATTAGTTTAGTAGTTTATATTTTATATAATTTAGTTTATAATTAAGTTGATTATTTTATTTTTGTTAAAATTAAGAAGCTCATTAATTAATTTATATTAATTCACTTTATTTAATTTTAGCCGAATTCACTAACTAAATCAATTTGGCTATCCCTTAAGCTTTGGTTGGCTATAATTGTAATCCAATTGGCTGATTTCTTCAATTCCTCTTAGGCCAATTTTGGGCCTACTTGACCAAGACACTCACAAGCCCAATCCAATTAAACAAAAGCTCCTTCTAAAATTCCCAGTCGGCCCAATGCTTAACTCCATTCCCCTTTCTATTATTTGTCCAACTCAAACCAACCGACCCATTTCTTTTCCCTCGACCCGACCCCATTCACCTTTCCTTCTAATTCCACGTTAACCCAGCAACATCAACAGAGAAGTGATCCCACCGTCAATATACACAACAAGAATTCACAGCGATACAACGTGAAATACACGGAGGCGAACGGAAAGAGCGAGGGACGCGTACAACAGTACTCAGTGCTGCGTCTTCTTTGTCCTCATTCCTCAACGTCTCTCTCCAATTAATGTCGCAGCAAGCACGCGTTTCTCCCCCTTTCCTCTTTCGGAATAGGGGAAAAGTTTCAGAGAAAAGGTGTTTAGCCAGAATGGTGAAAGGATTTTGAATTTGAAATTCGAATGGGCCTTGTTGATCCGGATTTTAGCCTCTTTCCCCCCAAAATCGGAACCCTAATTGCTCCCTATATAAACATATTTTATGTTCATTCGCCGGGGATTTTTTTTGGAAAAAAAAGGAAAATTTGGAGAAACATTAAGATTAGTAGTCAAAACATTTGTGTACAAAAGCTCTAGATTCTGAAAGAGGCTCTGTTGAAAGATTTATCGTTTTGAGTCTTGAAGTGGTGTGAGAGATCGCTGCTCCCTCTAGCTCGTTGTCCTAGTCGCTGCCCGCAGAAAGGTAACGCTTCCTCCTTCATAATGTTCCCCTCGTCTCTTCTTCTATTTTGATGTGACGTTTTTCGATGTAGTAAATTTATCGCTCTGTGGTTGTTTGTTGTTAGACGCCATTGGGTAGCCGATGTGTTTAATATGATATATGCCTGTGCTTAATCATTTTCCACGATTCAGTCGTAATGTTGACTCAAGTTTTAATCGTCGTGTATCTAGGGCTGTTGTTTCTCTGTTTTCTTTAGTTGAGTTTATTCTTCTTTCCTTTGGGTGCTAATCTTCTCTCGAAGTTTGCGGGTTGTGGGTGTTTATCTAAACATGAGCTTTGCTTCCTACATACTGAAAATGCTTCCTAAGAGTGGTAGAAACTTTATTGTTCTCTTTGCTCTTCAAGTCTTTGGTCTGTTATAAAGTGTTATGTATGATTTCCTTTTGCTCAAGTTGGCGATGTGTTCTCGGCATTTCTTTTCTCGCATCTAGCTAGTTAGTCATTATGTATTTTTATCTATTATTGTTGAATGTTACATGATGCTTTGAGCTTGGGAGTTTAATATTTAATATGGCCAAGACTAGCTTGTTTAGTTTTGACCGGATTAAAAGAAAATATAAAAAATAAAATGAATAAATAAAATATTTTCGATATAGCTTCGGTAGGTCTTAATGTCCAAAATCAGCAATGTCACCTGACAGACTCATGTAGCGAGATCATGTTTGTTTCTAGTTTTCTTGCCGGGTTACTTGGCTATATTGATGCACATCTATTTTGAGTAAAGGCATTAGAAGATATACATATCCTAAAGAGGGTCCTAGCGATTAGCTTAATTGTATTTCTTCCTCATGTGATTATTTATTGTTTAAACATATGATCAGTTAATGTGGGATGGTCTGCCTAGTTTTGGTTTAGTGGAATAAGTTATTATTATTTTTAATCTTCATTTATTTCATCTTTATTTTATTTTTATTTATTTTTCTCTCTTTGGAACTAGAAGGTTTTACATGATTTATTAAGGTTGAGTTGCGTAAAACATGTCGGGTTAAGGTCAAGCGTGCTCATCCTATTAGTCTGGTCCATGTTTTGCTTCTATATCTTCATTTTGAATAATATTCTTAATACATAACTCCACCTGATTGACCAATACGTGTATGCCAAAGTAAATGTTATCGTGGGTGTTAGTGTCTGTCAGTTTATTGTGAGGAAAATTTGATCTTACTACTATTTTATATATTTAATTATTTTTGTGAGTGTCCAATTTTTTATTTAATTACTAATCCTTATTATTCATCTATTTCATGCGGGATCTTCTTCGATTTGGGTCTATCGGACCCTCTCCTCTACTCCTTGTATCTCGAGTTGGGATGAAGCTCACCGCTCCTTTTTTTTTTTCGAGTCAACCGGGTCAATGAAGTCGAAGAACAGGTCCCTAAAAAACCGACGAAGAGGTCCCAGAGCTGAAAAGATGTGCAAGAAATCAAGAGTTGAAAAGATTGGGCCAAGGGCCCACTCTTCATTATTTAAATTTGTATTTTTGTTATTTTTGGGCCCAAGCCCTTGTTTTTTTTTTTAATTATTAATATTCTATTAGAAATTTAGGACAGGTGGGAAGATGGGCCTAAGGCCCAAAGAAATAAATTTCAAAATTTAGTCTAGGACAGGTACAAAAATGGGCAAGATTTGGGTCAAAGGCCCAAAACAAAAATGGGCCCAAATACTGGCCCAGGCGGACAGAAAAACCAGATTTGGGCCCAAATCTCTTTCCCTCCTTTATTTGTTGTGTTTATTCACTCGTCACTATCTGCTATTAATCTTAAGGGTTTTAAAAACTTCAAATCCCCGAAAGACACCCATTTTGAATTAATCACGTGACTAAGTTATTCGTCTTTGCTTCACTTAAAAGCAAACAAACAAATAAATAATTTTATAAAAATACTTCACTTAGAAAATATTTCAATATTTTTCCTTTTCTCCCTTAAAATTGTCCTAACTATAAAATTTGTTCAAATTTAAACTAAGTCAACAATTTTTAGCCAAATAAATTAATTGTCGGATAACCGCATTAGCGGATATTCTAGGTGCTTTAAAAACCTTCCTAGAATATTAATAAGAACCCCGAACCCCTTTTAAATATTTTCAATTGATTTCCTGTTTTAATCTATTGAAAATCAGTTTTCTTGATTTTTCTTAAAAATTAAGTGGCGACTCTTAAACCAGTCAAAATACATTTTTAAATAAAACATATATTATTCGTAAATAAAATATAAATATTTTGTTAAATTTTAATTAACTTAAGTCTTTAACTTTACTATTTTCTCAAGCTCAACACATAAATTTTAGCCCAATTATTACAATCCTAGGTCCAAGTCCATCAAAACCGTTTACTTTAGTCTTTACCTATCCTATCTCACATAAGATAGTCACATTTTCTCTTAATTGAATCACTTTGTTCGTGTAACAATAACTCTAGTATTGCTTAATTGAACCGACAATAGCTTTCATGTGGATTGTTCATATACTAAGTGTTCGTGTCTATCGAGATATGTATGTCCTCAAAATTTTTATTACTTTCAAACCGACAATAGCCAAATTGACGGTTATTTTTTTCGTTTGGTTTGGTTGGGTTTTAGAAATTAAAAAAATCGACTAGATTGATTTGATTTTGGTTTTAACCAATAACCGATCCAAACCAAACCACGTACACCTCTACTCATAATAGCACAAGGGTATAATATGATTTTTTTTTTAGAGTTATAAATCAATAACACAAGATTAAGTGGGAAGCAATGAACCAAACACTTGATAAAAATAATTCCTTTATTACTAATTATTGCATTGCTAATCCATGCATTGTTAATCCATGTGTTACTAATCCATGCATTATCAATATTTGTACCAAACCATCCCTAAGTCATCTAAACATAAGAAAATGGATTATACATTGTACATAATAATAATAATAATAATAATAATAATAATAATAATAATAATAATAATAATAATAATAATAATAATAATAATAATAATAATAATAATAATAATAATAATAATAATAATAATAATAATAATAATAATAATAATAATAATAATAATAATAATAATAAGGGGAAAATTGGATTTAAAGTATTCTTTGGCAACTTTTTAATTTCAAATTTTCATATGATATATATGTTCAAGACCTCAAAATTAAATGAAGTTTTGGTACATTTTACATATCTTTATTTTAAGATCACAAAATTTAAAAGTCTTTGTTACTTTAATTTTATTAAATTCCGTATGAAAGTTAAAATTAGATTAAAAAATTAAAAATGGAGTTCTCTCAAGGGGACTAGAATTTTCATCAAATTGCTTAAAAGAGTTTCTTCATCAATCAAATTTTACATTAAATGTGCAGGGTCTCGGGTCCTTTCTGCTCAATAATTTTTGTCAAAATATTTATTCTTTGATTAATTTATTAGTGAATTTTTGTTTGCACATATATAATCATATGTCATCTTTTGAGTAGAAACATAATTTATTACAAAAATAAATTCAGATCACATTTTTACAAAAAAAAATCCTGTTAATTATTAGTATTGCTATATGATTTGACTTGTTGAATTCATATTAATTATTGATGTTTCTAAACGGTTCATTAAGAATTCTTTAATTCTACTAGGTGCAGAATTCAACATAATTAACCATCTCATTTTAAATCGTGACAATTATTATGAAAAAAATAAAAATAAATATGCGTATAAAAAAGAAGATAATACAAGAAAACTCTTTTAAGCATGAAGAGATAAATATATTAATTCATCCTTCTAACAACATATCATACATCTACGAAAAAAATAAGCACAGCAACATTTGCCTTCTTTGCACACTGTTGTAAAGCAATTTTCTGAAATACAAGAAAAAAATATGTTATACACATTTTAAAAAAAAGATTATAAAATTAGATATATTTCAATCAATAAAAAATATAAAAAGATTAAAAGTATATATGAAATTTGTAATAGTTAACATACTTGTTTTTTTTATGGCAGTGCTACGACTTGGAAAAAACAATTCAAATGTTGTTGGTTGAGGTGCAAATAATGGCTCTTGTGTAGCATGAATTAATGGTGAATAAAAAACAAACATGATAAAAATCATGCATATTATAGCATTCTTTGATTTTTCCATCTCAAATTATTACTTAGAGGTGTTTGTAGGTACTTGATAATGGTTCCTTTTATAGTGAAAATACAAAGAGATTTTCAAAGTTGTTACATATAATAATTAGTATGCATTTAAAGGAGATTACAAAAATTAAATCATAGATATATACACATTAACTTGGTCAAGTTTTTTTTTTTGTAAAATAAAGGGTGAAGGTAAAAAATATCCCCTCAACTTTCATCCGACCATTTATATCTTGCTCTTATCAAGCTTAATAGATATACCCTTTAATTTGATGGTTTCTCCAAATCGATTAAAATTACTCAATTTTAATTAAAATTATCTGATTTCATCTTTTTAATTCGAATTCAGTTCACTAAACTAAACTAAACTCATAACAGAAAAGGCTCATTATCTGTTAAAAGTTTGGCTCATCAAGAAAGACTTCATTCATGCCATTATTTGTCATTTGAAAATAGTTCCCATTTTTTAAAATTATTTTTTACACGTGGTCAATTAGGATTCGGCCACATCATAAGGCATAAAATGGTGCTCCATCGGTTTCAATTTATTCATCTTATTACTTTTCTTTTTAATTTGTTTCAATAAAAAAATTCTTTCCTTTTTTTAGCAACTCTTATTTTTAATTTTCCACCTAATATGTTTAAGACTCCACGAATGTTTTGGTACTTTTTACATATGTTTAATTTAGGACCCCAAAATTTTCAACTCCTTTTTAATTTCCTGAATTATGTGTCAAGTCAAAACAAAACAAATAAATTGAAATCGCTTATATATTATTGTGCTTGTGGTATGCACTCCTCACTTCCAACCTCAAAATTATCACCAAATGAGCAAAAAGGTAGAAGCTCCAAGAAGGGGTAAAAAAAATTTTTACTTAGCAGATCAATTATTCTTTCATATCTTGTATTATGACTAATCACATCGTAATTTATGAATGTGTTTTCAGAAAATGCTTCATACTTTTTTTATTCGATCAATAGAATTCTTTAATCGAAATCTCTATCACATATCAATTTTGGAGTTAACTTAATTTTAAAAAATACTATATTAATTTTGAGGGGTGACTTAACAAATGAAAACTCAATCCAAAGTAGCAAAAATCAATTATTGAAACATAGTTTTCTCACTTTCTGCGCCAAATAGATTTTTTTTTAAAAAGTAGGTCATTATTTTTTAAATGCAGGAAATATATTATTTCTATAAATACTAGTTGGTAACGAATTTTTATCATAACAATTAAAATATACTAGAAGAATTTTTTTTTAATTTCATAACAATTAAATAAACTAGAATATTTTGTTTCATACTAATCATGACAACATGTTATACATCTAGTTCTAAAATAAATACAGCAACATTTGTAATTGCACAACGGTGAAGAGCAATTTCCTGAAATACACGAAATAAATATGTTATATACATTAAAAAAAAGTTATAAAATAAATTATTATAGAGATACTATCATGAACTTGTCAAAACGAAGAAGAATCTACAAATTAATAAATTATGAAGCCAAAATATGCATTTATAATCACGATAAATAAAAATAATCATACAAGTAACAGAGATTTGAATCTATTAATGTTAAAATTGCATTATAAAATGAGGAAAATAAATTATATTGAAATTTCAACATCAGATTTTAATTTTAAACATTCCAAATTTATAAAATTAGATATATCTCAATCAACAAGAGGAATAAAACAATAAAAAGACTAAAAGTATGAAATTTGTAATAGTGAACATACTTGTTTTTTTCATGGCAATGCTACGACTTGGAAAAAATAAATCAAATGTTGTTGTTGGTTGAGGTGAAAATAATGGCTCTTGTGTAGCATGAATTAATGATGAATAAAAAACAAACATGATAAAAATCATGCATATTATAGCATTCTTTGATTTTTCCATCTCAAACAATTATTTGTGATACTTAATTAGATGTGTTTGTACTTTGTAGGTACTTGATAATGGTTCCTTTTATACTGAAAATACATGAGATTTTCAAAGTAAGTTGGTACATGTAATCATTAGTATGCCTTAAAAGGAGATTACAGAAATTAAATATAGATATATACACATTAACTTGGTCAAGTTTCTTGTAAGATAAAGGGAAAAAGGCATAAGTATCCTCCGAATTATATCCAAAATTTCATCGACATACTTAAACTTAACTATGAACATAATTTTCAAGTTAGTTTTAGAGGGTGTTTGGATTGATTTAAAAGTTGGTCAAACCTACTTTTAAGTCAGTTTTTAACTTCTAAAAGTGTTTGACAAATATAAAAAAATAACTTAAAATAAGTCAAAAATGACTTAAAATAGGAAGTGTTTGGCAATGTCAAAAATGACTTAAAATAAGTTTAAAATGACTAATAAATCAAAAATCAAAAATCAAAAGTAGGTCTTCCCCTACTTTTTATTTTTTGACTTAAAAGTCATTGCAGTTTGACTTTTTGTTTTTGACTTAAAAGTCACTTTTTTTTAAATCAATTCAAACGGACTCTTAGTGTTGACTTTTAAGTAAGTAGTTTATGAGGAAATCTAGTCAAAAGTATCAATTATTAGTACTTCCTCTTATTTGGCCTTTATATTAAAAGTAATTATTTCAAGTTACTTGTCCAAATTACAAAATCAGGAGAATTTTATTATAAATCAATAATTGATTGGATGACCATTAATATTCGGTGACTAAATAATTTCTCCCAACATTCATGTTTTACTTACCCACCCTTAAAAATTAATAAATAAATAAATAAGATAATATTTTTACTATATCACTCCTAATTATTATAAATCATATAAATATTAGAAAATGAAAAGTACTAATCTCTCTCTCTCTCTCTCTCTCTCTATATATATATATATATAAATAAATAAAGGAGGACCATAGACACGCTAAGGTGATGTGGCACCTTTCTATGGCCTCCATTTGCATTTAGCTTTTTTCTTCTTTTTTTTGGCTTTTTTTTTAATTCAAATTAGTTATTATATTGTAAAAATATATTACTTAATTTATACAAATAAATATTTTATTAATTAGAAACATTTACAACAAAAAACTTTCCACATTCTTTTTTCTATTTTTTTATCTCACTTCAAATCATGAAATGATAATAAAAAAATTTACATTTTAAGTATTTTTATCTTTATTTTTTAATTTTTAATTTATTCACAAGGAGTTATTACCCATGACTTGCCCCTCTTTAATTTTTACTTTTAATAATATTCATAACTCTCATAATTTTTATGTCCATAACCTCCAAACTTAAATTTGTAAGTTTATGATGTCTTATGGTATTCCTTTATTTTATAGCTAAAAACTAATTATTATATTACAAAATAAATTACTTAAATATATTACAAATAAATATTTTATTGATGGAGGAACATTTATAGCAAAAACTCTTCATATTCTTTTTTATTTATTTGTCTCACTTATACTAAAAGGAGAAACATAATTTATCTTTTTTTTGACTTTTTTTTTAATTCAAATTAATTATTGTATTGTATTGTAAAAATATATTACTTAATTTATACAAATAAATATTTTATTAATTAGAAACATTTACAACAAAAAACTTTCCACATTCTTTTTTCTATTTTTTTATCTCACTTCAAATCATGAAATGATAATAATTTTTTTTACATTTTAAGTATTTTTATCTTTATTTTTTAATTTATTCACAAGGAGTTATTACCCATGACTTGCCCCTCTTTAATTTTTACTTTTAATAATATTCATAACTCTCATAATTTTTATGTCCATAACCTCCAAACTTAAATTTGTAAGTTTATGATGTCTTATGGTATTCCTTTATTTTGCCTATAAAAACTAATTATTATATTACAAAATAAATTACTTAAATATATTACAAATAAATATTTTATTGATGGAGGAACATTTATAACAAAAACTCTTCATAAAAAAGTACATGAAGTTAATAAATATATCATTCTCAAGTCCTTATTTTTTCATTTCCTCTATTTTGTCTATATATTCATATTTATTTTCATGAAGATTCACATACAAAGTCATTCTCAAGTTTTTCTTTTTTATTTTTATGTACTTAGACATGCTTTCTTAATATTTTTTAATGTTTGTATTATCATTCATCAAGCAAGTATGATTAAAAAATCTCTGTAATTCTTAACAATGTTTTGTCTGTATGCAATTGCTCTTTCTAATAGTTAGTTTTCCGAATATAATATAGTTTGATTATAATATTTGTTAGATTTCAAGAAATAATTATTATTTAGTATTGTTAGTACTATTGAAAAGATAATATACAATATATTACATATAGTTTAAATGTCGTTCTTTCTTTTGACATAATTATTTTTAATTGGTATATATTTTTTTTTATTCAGTTGGTTGCATATGATGAAGAGTTTGACATATGGATCAAAACATGATGGTGGATCTACTTGCAAAGGAAGATATTAGAGATTATTTTTTCACTTTGAATTGTATTAGCAACTTAGTTACTTTTGTTAGAATTTTCTAAATTTTGATTTGTATAAATAATTTATCTAAATGTATTATATTGTCAATGCTAATCATTTGATCCTTTATTATTCTACTTTTTCTTTGTCGTGAAGTAAAATTAATATAATTATCTCATTTTAACAACAACAACAAAAATTATAATGATTAGGAGTTTCATTTTTATTATAATTATAAAAAAGTAATTGAAAAATAAATATTATTTTCATGATGCCATTTTTTGCGTGTGTAACAATCTGTATTCGTCACCGTTCTTTTTGCTTTGAAATGTATTTATAATTTTTATGTAGTCACCAATTTTTATATTTTCTCTGTTCATTTTTTGTATTTTCACCTCTTATTTTTATTTATTTATTTTACAAATAAAATCAATGCATAATTAGTAATACATTTAATGTCTTGTAAAATTATACATTTGAATTATTTATAACTCATGTCTCTTCATCTTACTTGTAACTTTTAATATTAAATATTATTCATAAGTTTTGTATGTTTCATGTTTCATAAATCTTATAAATATTTAATTAATGTTTAAAAAATTATAATAAGCAAATATAATAATAAGGATATAATAAAAAATCAATTTTGTTTTGACGAAATCAGAGTTTGAATAGAAAATTAGTACTCCTACAAAAGATAGAGAAAATTAAAACATATAAAATATTTTCAACGTAATACAATATATTGTTATTTCAACATATTATCTCTTATTCCATTTACTCACCACGGTGAATATTTTGTTCTACTATATACATATACAAAAAAATTAATATTTTATATGTTTAAAAAAAAATGAAAAAACCTTTGATATCGCAGATGAAGAGAAATATTAATATTATCTATATATTCGATACTAACCTAAATATTACATATTTCATATTATTATCTTATAAATATTTCATATAGCCGCTCGAAGCGCGGATAATTTCACTAGTTTCTTATATTACACATCATAACAAGTCAATTTACATCAACCAAAATGAAAATAAATAAATATGACCCTTGAGTTCATGAATGGCCATCTTTGTCCACTAATTATGCAGATAGTTTCACTAGTTAATAATAAAGGTAACAGGGCATAAAATGGTGCTCCATCCGTTTCAATTTGTTTATCTTACTTTTCTTTTTAATATGTTTCAAAAAGAATTTCTTTCCCTTTTTAGCAATTCCTTAATTTCAACTTTCCACATGATATGTTTAAAACTCCATGATTAAAACACATTTTGGTACATTCTACATATGTTTAGTTTAAGTCCACAAGATTGAGAAGTCCTCTTTACTTTCCTAAACTATGTGTCAAGTCAAAACCAGAGAAGTTATCTCTTGATTTTTCAAATTGAACAAATCTCTGTAAGTACAGTGGACAGGGGCGGAGCAATGAATTTGAGGTGTGCAAATTTTCTTCTCAGTTGTGCTAAGAGAGAGTAAAATAAGATATACACTCATAATTACTACTAACATTTTACACTACATAATTTTCCAGCGAAGGGCCTGCACCGAACCGCCCATCGCCTAAGATGACTCCGTCCTGATAGTGGACAAGTAAAAATGGACGGAAAGAGTAATGTTTTTAACTCTTTCTTCTTCCATTTTTGGCTTTATCTTATTATTTGCTCAACTCAAAATTAGATTGTACAGCTAACTAATTCTTTCTAGCATACATATTTGCTTTATGTGCTAAAGTAACTTTGTTTCCTGGTGCTACAAATTCACCATGTCAATCATATTAACATGGAAAAGCTTTAACAAAGTGTACAATACCAGCTGAAAATGGAAGCAATTAGTTTCATTTCATTGAAAAAAGATAAACAAGAGAGAAGATTAAGAGAATGTATATAACAAATGTCTTATGTCTGAACACTTTTATACATGCACTTGAAAATATAGTTCTATGTACACAATGCAGCATGGGGCACTAATACTCTATGTCACATCAGGTATATTTTTGTATGCTAAACGACACATTTTAAACTGTCTTACATAGCAAGTCGATCAGTAAAAACATTTAACTTCTTGAATCGTTCACACAGGATCCACGATGCTGCAGAATAGCATGTCAATACTTCTTCTTGCATAGCATCTTGTGCTTTACTGATTCAGTTTGAGCTGCAAAACTTTTGTGATCATTTGTTGTTGATGCATGTCAATGTGCTTGGTAGTTTCTGTGACCTATCCAAAATGACTTTAATAGCATCTAGATTCTTCATGATGCACTCTTGGCTCTATTGAACTTCGCTTGAATCTTCATAGTTCAATGTACTTCCTCCACCTGCTCATGCAAACTATAGTTCCTTGCTATCTGAATTTAAAGATGCAAATCATCAGCTTCACTGATATTCTCTCTTTTCTGTTCTTGCATCAAGGACAGCAAAGTATCATCAAATGAGAAAGTGTTAATGCTAGTGGAGTATTTGACACAATCTGCACGTTGGTATTCCTGCATCAAGGATCATTCCTCTGCTTAAATTCATAAAACTAAGTGCATGTAACTAAAATAAGCAGACACTCCTATATTAAAAATGCAGTATCCACGAAACATGGAGCTAGAAGAAGGAACCCACTTCAGTTGATCAAAATAAAACCTCAAAGTTCAGCCAACTTCACCAGAAGTAAAGCCTATTGTTATTGATGTAAGGCTGGGAAGGGGACCAGAAAGAGGCGGATAGAGCATAAGCTGTGAACCAGGAAAGCCAAACTATTCACCCAATTTACATATTTGGCAGTTTTATCTGTTAGATTTCAAGAGTCCGATAAAAAAAATCAGGACAAAAGTCAAAACACTTATGAAGTATGACCGAAAACTTTCAAGGTCAGAAAAATTCCAAGTGACGCTCCGCAGACAGTGGAATTGCAAATGCAGCTATTACTACTAGTGGAGACTGGAGAACAACCTTGCGCTCCATTTATTCAGATAGCAGATGCAGCTACAGCTACTTCCCTGAGGGCTGGGTCAACTTTTCAGTAGATCATGCTTATCCATTTTGACAAGATAAAGGCACCAGACTGACAAGAACCTCATTGGCTTGAATCCATTGTTAAACCACTGATTCCTGATCACCCGTAGAAATCGTTAATCTGCTAGCATTTTCAGATTCAGAGAACATGATCTCATCTGTCAACTCTCTCAATTTTGCATAAATCTCATGGCAATGAGGATGTGATAGGTCCTCCGCATTGAAAGCATGCACCTCGTTTTGGACTTCTATCCAACTCCAACCAGGTACCTTAGTGACACTCCTTTCCCTCATCAGCCTCTTAATATTAGCTATATTATCCCACTTCTTGAATTGTCGGTACATGTCTGAGAGCAAAACATAGGTGCTATGCTCTCCCGGCTCCAATTCGAGCAAATGGCTAGCCACCTCACTTGCATATTCAATATCACCGCATGATCGACAAGTACCGAGTAGAGTTCTCAAAACCATAGCATCAGGATCAAATGGCATCCCTTTAACTAGATCTTTTGCCTCCTCAAGACGCCCAGCCCGCCCAAGTAAATCAATTGCACAAGCATAATGTTCCATTCTAGGAACAATTCCAAAATCAGCTTCCATAGACTCAAAAAAACGGCAACCTTCTTCAACCAAACCAGTGTGACTGCACGCAGTCAAGACTGCCACAAAAGTGATATGATCAAGTTTCACTTCGCTTTGTTTCATTAGGAAGAAGAGGTCAAGCACGAGCTTACCCTGCCCATGTTGTGCATAAGCAAACATGATCGAGTTCCAAGATATCGAACTCTCTTTGGGAGAAACTTCAAAGGACTTCCAAGCATCTTCAATGATTCCACAGTTGGAGTACATAAGTATCAAAGCACTGCTCACATACTTATATGACTCAGAGCGCAGTTTTAGTGCAAAGGCATGAACTTGTTGACCAAATCGAAGAGTAGCCAAATCTGAACACGATCTCAGGGTGGCAGAAAAGGAATACTCATCCATCTCCAGGTTTTCCACCCTCATCTTTGTAAACTTTTTGAAAACAATTTCACTCCAACCCTTCTGTGACAATCCGGTCAAAATGGAGTTCCAAGAAACAGAATCCTTTGCATCCAGGTTTTCGAATACTGTCAGTGCATCATCCATAGAGTTTGTGCATGATTTGACATACATGGAAATCAACACAGTCGAGATTATAGTTACATTTTCCAATCCCCTCTTGATAACCAAAGCATGCAAACACTTCCCTTGACTGTTATGTCTTACCTCAAAACAACCACTTATTATACTAGTATATGTATAAGAATCCATTTCCAACCCAAGCCTTTCCATGTACAAGAATAGTTCAAATGCTTGCTTCTCCTTGTCATGTTCTAAATAAGCTGCTAGCATTGAATTCCACGTTACTGAATCTCTGCAACTAATAGTACCATCAAAAACACTTTCCGCACTTTCAATACTGCCACATTGGGAATATGCAGTAATTAGAGCATTAAACACTTTGACTTCACAACCTAAACCAAGTTTTTCAACTTTTCCATGAACCTGCATAGTCAACTTGTAAAACTTATCGTCATTAAGCAATGTTAAAAGCGGAGAGAAGGTTCCATCATCCAGCTGCACTCCCTCTTGCTCCATACCTCTGAACAACCAAAAACCATACTCTATATCACCTTTCCCTGCATACCCTGCTATTATAGCATTCCATGAGACATAATTACGTTCAGGCATGGTTTGAAACACTTCATTTGCATCGTCAACTTTTCCACACTTAGCATACATGTCCAATAGCGCACTGGCGGCATAAACATTCCCGACATAGCCTATTTTAACCACATCACAGTGCACCTGTTGACCTAAGGACAATAAGCCATTAGAAGCAATACCCTTTAGTATGCTTCCAAAAGTATATTCATTTAAACAAAACCCATCTTCTTTCATCAAATTAAGGAACACCCAAGCACTCAGAAATCTCCCAGAATTGACATATCCAGAAATCATGATGTTCCAAGAAGCAGTATCTCTGTGGGGAATTTCGTCGAACATCTTGAGAGCAGTACCAATTTCTCTGCATTTTGTGTATCCGTTTAAGATAGGAGTGGCAATGTATGTATCAGTGATGTGTGCTAACTTGATAGCTCGACAATGGGCTGCCCTTACTTTAGACAAGGATGAGTGCAGTAGCTTCATTCACGACTAAACTACTAGTAAAGATATTTGGGAACTCAACTCAACACTAATTCTTGAAAATGTTAGTTTGCTCAATTCTTTAAAAATGATCCTACCTTGAAAAAATTTATTGAGCCTGACAAGTTAAGGTTTGAGAAAATATTTAGGGATTGGGACAGTGTGCGGGGTGTTAAGAAGAAGAAGAAGAAGCAGGGAAATGGTAGGTAATCCAAAGAAAGAAGTGGAATGGGTTTAAGAAATTTGGTTGGGGCAGCAGCGACAGGCTGCTTGAAGAAGATGACTGCCTTTTTGTTTTTTCTTTGGTATTTTTCATTTATTTATTTTTAAAAAAAATTAATTGTTCTTTTTCATATAAATTTTATACACACTTGCTTTAAAACGCGTAGAATCACGCATCTTTCCGAGTCAATAATATTAATGGCACATGTGTTCAGTCAATGGTTAGAAGTATTTAATATATTATAAGAGTCCAATTTACAAATTTGTCTCCTGAAAAGTCACCTTTTTATAATAGTATTAATTTAGCAACACACATTTAACTGATTTGTTAATACATTACATTACAACTTGTGAGAATTAATATTACCAATCTTACTCGTACGTACATCATAATATGTAAACCATTGAGAAACACGTAGAATTATTGCCTATAAGTTAGAGCTTATGATCATTTGAGCAGTTTCATTCTCCGATTTATTGAAATATTCTAAACTTTTGTCCAGGCAAACCTAATTTATGCCCACAACTTACACCAGGCTATAAAAGTATTGTCTTAATGATTTTTGTTTTTTGGAAGCGAATGCTATTTTTAAAATAATTTATTGAGGCAGAAAATCTAAAACTCAAAACAACCGATGCTCTTGTCGTAGATGCAGTTGATAATGATACAACAAGGCAGTGTATAGTTGGAAATACTTATCGATCAAGTATACACAAAAACATGTCATCCACTTTATTACTTGGGTACATGCCTGGGTAGATATACCCTTTCGGATATGGTGCTCCCCTTGGAATGAGTTTAGCAAGAAACTACACAAAGATGGGGAGATCTTCCTCGGTCAATCGTCTACTGATTCGCGATAGTGCTCTGAAGTATTCAGTCTTCTCGTGCCCTTCGTGTCAACCCAAGTCCAGTTCTTATACTTTCCCCGACAACCTTCATGTCTTCCACCTGTGCATTTTGCAACAAATTACTGCACATAATCTTAAAAACTGAAGAAAAGGAGATTAATTGACTTATGGAGACACAGTCAATGGGTATCCCCCAATAAAAAGTTTTATGTAACTCTTCAGGTCTCACAAAATGAAGAAGCAGGGTTCCATTCTTTCATTAACCCAATGGTTGCGTGGCATGAAACGGTATTCTCACCTTATATTTGCGAGTGTCTCAATCTTTTACCCATTCAACACCATCCAGATGTCTAAACCGAGCTTCTCACTGCGATAATGCTCAAATCCATCTTATTGGAGAGAAACTCACATCTCTCTTACAAAACAAGTCATAACTTGATGGGGTGTCTGGTTCACCTGCGTGCACTTATGAATCCACTAGGGGACCTGTTTAGCCTAAAATCATTGATTGCCAGCGGTCCTATCCAGCAACGCAAGCACAAATGAGATCATACCAAGTGTCGTAGCTAGAAAACAGACATAGGATCTCCAGGTAGTTACTCATATGTACAAACCACAAAGTTTACAACTAAACTACACCTATCCCTTCTGATCTTCTTTGTGTATGACACTGCTCATTTATATGCACTTCTCTCTCCCTCCTCCCTCCGTCTTCTGACATCATGCCCTTAGTACAGAAACTACAACATGAAATTGATATTTGCATTATTGCATGAATACCCTGCCAGCAGTTGAAAAATTACATTGACCAGCCTTGTACTGGATGAAATTAAAAGGTGTTAATTTTACACCTGAACTATACCTATCTTTATCTATATCTTCTTCCAGTAGGACTTCATCCGTATATAAACATTTTTCCTACCCTTTAAGATCAAGTGATTAAGTCTGCCAATGTGCTTCATGTAGACAAACACAGTAACACTACAAGGTTCTAACACATCATACTAGTTAAAAAAGAATTTCATTTTATGATTTTTTCGATCTAATGGAAACAGGAGAGGAAGAAAGGATCCTTTCCGTCTTCTGATGATAAGATGAATAAATAGATAAAAGAAGAAGAAAAAAGTATGTGATCCAACTTCCACAATTTTTGTGTGCATGCAACAGCACACTTAAGAAATATGAGTAAAACACGGTTTCTTTCCAATATCATATGATCCCACAAAAATGAAACGAGATAACCGTATGTAAAACACAAGGTCAAACCAAATAATCTAACATGTAACTTGTCAAATGTCAATAGCTGAGTACTTTCCACGAACAATGAACACATCCAATTTGTAACACATGTAAAATCATTAAACTTCAATTTGTTTCTATTTTCTAAGACCACCACCAACATCAACAACAACGCCTCAATCCCAAGCAAATAATTCTATCCAAAAATGTTACTCAACCATCGTTCAAACTGTTGCTTAGATTCATAGGCAGGCAATAAGACATTCCAAAATACTTATGAAAAAGATACCTAAAAATTAGTTCTTCATGTCACCGAGTAAATATGCCTTGGCTTGAAGGTGTGAGCTGTTTCCATAAGCTTTCAATACTTCTTTTGATGAAGCATAAGCTTTAAGTACTTCACCGAATCCACTACAGTACTTTACCCAAAATGCTTCAGTGCATCCTAAATACTTCCAGAAATTTGTATCAATGGGTTGAATCTAATTTCCATTAAAGCAAGAAAATAGTTCCACTATCACCAACTTGAGACATCACAAAGGCACTAACGATTCATCTCTCCTTGAAAAAACTTTCTTATCCAACTCTCTCCCAATACCCTCCATGATATATTCATGAAATTGAATGTTGTACATATTCCCCCCACCCAGGATCAAGTACATGTTGCTTCGCTGGTAAGCCTACTTAGATTAGGGTTCCAAACCTCAGTTCTTATCAGCCTCCGGTGTGTAATCTACATCTTTCTAGCTAGAACTCGGCCAAATAACAATCATTGATTCCCTCTGCTTTCTATTTCTTATTCATTGTGTTCGGCCAAATACTTGTATAAGCAGAAAGATTTTCAGCACTGAAACCAAGTCTTCACCAAGCACAGAGAAATGGTGCTATCAGAATTTATTCTCAGTAATGCAAATAAACTTCATCCAACCTATAATTGGAAAAGTTCTTAATGCTTACTAATGAACTGTTGGACCTATGGCCATGAAACCTTATCAATCGTTCCAAATAATTGAAAGTCAGAACCTAATTGCCCAAACAAGCCTGAATTCTTACTATGGGATGTTCCATACTCTAATTATTAAAGTTTTCAGCTTCAACACTAAATCTCAGAAGTGTGAATTCACCTAGACATGCAAAATAGAAAATCATGTAATATAAAGCAAAAAAGGAACCCAGATAGCAGGTTGTAGCTTAGAAGATAACTAGCATGCAACACAATGCACAATAACACCATCGTAAACCTCAGTTTTCTTTCCAATCTTCCTTTTTCTGCCACAAAAGAAAAACACCTTCCTGAAGAATGGCTGGGAGGCATTCCAAAGGCCTTCTGATTTATTCCAACTGAGTGATGAATAGGATCTCCATTCAAGCTATAACTTAGCAATTGTTCATTCTAATGCCCAAGGACTCCAGAAAGGTGTGGTAAACAGAGGAAAGCACAAAAGAACAATAAACACCACAGCATAGAATCTTAACTCCATGCCGTCACAGGGAGTATTTATTTCAAATGTCAGTTGAATTCCAAATTTCTCCGCACAAATACATAAACCTTAAAAACTCTAACCCCTACCGATTGCAAGTATATAGTCAGCTTAGGTTTAGTCAACTGAACTCCAACAATACTATAAAAAATGACAAATTTCTTTAGTGTATAAAAGAAGTAAGAGCAAAGAGAGAATTTACCGAGTGGATGCCGCAGGCGCGAAGAGAAGCCATGGAGGCGGAGGCGGTGGCGCCGACGAAAAGCGAGGCGACGGCGAAGGCTTTAAGTGGCATCATTCGACATTCGCCGGCAAAACCTCTCCTATAAGCGTAAATTCCCCATAGTAACTGACCTGTACTCGCGACGGCCCACCATCGGTATCGGGATGTGCCGTCAACGGCGGCGTTTTCTTCGTTTTGGTTCATTTCCGCTTCATCGTGTCCGATCACCGGCGTCGTTGTAAGGAGCTTAGTAGTCGATTTCGGCCTTATTCTATGGGCTTTTCGTTTGGGCTCACCGTTGGTCCCAAGTAAAACTAGTTTTGGGCTCATTGTCATTAGAACCCGTAAATTTATAAGTTTTTGCCAGTTAGCTTTTGACATGTTTCATTGTGAAATTTGAAAAAAAAAAAAAGTTCTTGTTCTTGCATTTAAGTCATACCAGCAATGCCTAACAATTTTGCATGTTTGACACAACTTTAAAGACATGTGGTGTTTGAGTTTCATATGAGTGAAGCTTCAATCATTTTTGTATGAACTTTACCCATTTGTGGCTGAATTCAGTCGGTTTTGTTTGAATTTTTGCGCATATGTAACATGTCTGAAGTTGTTCCCAAAGTGAGTAGATGTGAAAAAAACGTGGATATGAGTTAAAATAGAGGTGTCCAAATAGGATGCTCCTGAGAATTTTTACTCTTGACCCAAGTAACTTTGAGTTATTATGACTTTAACTATCTATAGATTCAACCCATTTGAACTTACTCAAAATATAGTACAATCCGCTCATTTAACACCTCTGTCTAAGACGAATGGACATCCAGAGAAGTAATGCCACAAGAAAATCAGTAATTACAAATATGATAAACTCAAGGTTTGTCCTTCAATGTAGCATAGAACCAGAGAACACACTTCAAAATAGTACACATAAAATTCAATGGTTTCAACGAAAACATTACTTCCGTGTCTCCAGTAGAAACAGAAGAAACAAAGACTCAGGAGACACAGCGGTTTGCACATAAGTTTTCTAAAATTATACAAGCTGTGTTACCAAACTAAAGTAGGTACAGTATTTCCCTTTGGATGTAGTTGTCAACAACAACAAATGAAAGTAAGGAACACAATCAGAGAGGTAAAACCTCAAAGTTAATCTCTAGTGATCTTTACAAGTTTCAAGTTAGCACATCAACTGGAAAAGAATCATTATCATATTCGTGTTTCATCCATAACAGGTGTACTGCAACCCTCGAGTAAATCACCAGAGCAAGGGTCTCAATTATGAGTAATAGTTCTTTAGTCTCATCAAATCATTGAAGACTTTCCCATTTTCAACCAGTAAATTACACTACCAGCAGCAATAGATTGAGAAGTGATGCAGAAAACAAAAATGCATAAGGATTCGACTTACAACTGAAACAAACTTAGTAAACATGTCAAAACAGCGGAAATAAAAAAAAGTAGATGGCTGGTGCATACCATGTCCATTGGGCCTCTTTAAGTAATCAATATCTCTAAATATACAAGAGGGTGTGAAGTGTGAACCCCTTACTCTGGCTTAGGAGGTAGTAACTTTCACCATTTAAGCAGATCCCCCTAAGGGCTAAGGGACTGTAACTTACACCATATTCAAACACAAGCTAGAGAAAGAATAATCACAATATAGGATGCTAATATTAGAC
This sequence comes from Solanum tuberosum, assembly GCF_000226075.1. NCBI lineage: Eukaryota > Viridiplantae > Streptophyta > Magnoliopsida > Solanales > Solanaceae > Solanum > Solanum tuberosum. The sequence goes on from NW_006239021.1 coordinate 845,496, forward strand.
AAGTCATTATAAAGGCAAATGAATTGACGAGGAAAAACTGAACTTGTTACCTTTCCTACTCCTTTTCTGCAACTTGAAATCGTGAAATTAATCCTTCAGGAAGATTTTGGCATTAAAGAGATACTATTAAACATGTGATTTAATAGTTAGTTATACTTTACATAGATAAAAATATATAGAGACAACTTGCCAAGATGTTGTGACTGTTATCATCATACTCACATACAGAATATTATTAATGCATGAACAGAAGAGTTAGATTTAGATACCAAAAAGACTCGCCCATCTCTTCCGAGCTTCTTTGTTAGAAATTAAACTTAATTGCCCCAGCTGGTTTGATTCATTGCAAGCAAGAAACCACCTGGCTAACACAGAAAAAAGCACCTGCTGAGCTTCTAGATAAGTTTAACACAATGCTCGCGCTTTAGGGAGACGTTTTTCTTTTTACTACTTATCTATAGCAAAGTTGTAGTAAAAGGCACACTTTTAGCAGCATTGTAGTCCTGAAGTCAATTGATATTCCATAATATTAATACTATTCAACTGATATTCAACTGATCAACTTAACTGCAGGTAGTTCTCAATGTATCCCCTTAGTCCCACTTGCAAGAAATAACTGGAAACACAAAAAAGGCATTTCTTTCCAGTTAGACAAAAACCTGATTTGGAACATATTTCATCACAATCACTCACGAAGATATTGATATTCGGCCCTTTGGCACCGAAACCATTTTCCGTTCATTGTTGAACTACTACCATTTTTTGAAAAATGAAAACCAAGGAAACAACTTGTTAGTCAATGGACAATTCCTGCTTCTGATTGTACAAAACTTATGAACACAAATTTACTCCTCCAGACAGCATAGATCAAACTTGTGCTGATAAATTCTGGATAATTTTGCACTTCTCATTATAATGCCAATGATGGCAGTTACATCTTGCATTTCAGTCACAAGCCACACAATTGTTATAAAATCTCACAATGAGCTATCAAGAACAATAAAACAAGAAGGATGTACAAGTCAAAATATTTTCATTTGATAACCATCTAAAAGATTGACCAACAATTAGCACTCTGATGTGCCTTAGCAACTTATTGAGTCACTTTCCTTTGAGAAACTATCAGACCACTTTTTAAGGGCATCTGGATGAATGTCAGAGATGCGAGCCATAAACATTTTATCACTAGTGGCAACAATACTTGCAAGAGAATATTTATACGGACACCAATCCTGTTCTCTAAGCCACTTATGGAATTGGCAACGGGGCATTATCCTCTTCTCCAAGTCATAACATAAACAGGATGGGAAAGCACAAAGCTCCTCCTGTGATAATCCCATATCCAGGAAAAGAAATTTTATTTTTTGCTCAAGAAATTCAGCTTTCTGGTTCAGAATCTTTGGAGACGCTGTAAGCATTTTGCAGAGTGTCGATAACTTAATTCCACCACGAAGTAGGCAATCAAACCGTTCCTGTAACTCATCACCTGGACCATGCAACAGAGACAACACTTTCATTGTCAGCTTGTTTTCTCCAAAGCCAATCCCATGCAAGAAATTTAATTTATGAAGGGTATGAAAGGGTGTTCTCGTCGCCTGAATTTTCTGCAAATGCTCTGCATAATCTTCGTCAAAGTCTTCAACACTGCCAATAACATAGTTACCTAACAGACCATGACCACCATTTTTTAGTCTGTCAAAGAACCATTCATTTAGATCCAATGATCTCAAAACATGAGGTACATTAGCTATTCTATTTCTACCCATAATGTATTGGTATGTTTGGGCAATCAATTTTCGTTTATTTACACCCAACCCGAAATGTTTCAAAAATCCTACCGTCGAAATCATACGAACTTCCAAATCAAAACTCAAAATCTCAGGCTTCGATAGAACTAAAAGTCCAATCTCTTCTTTTCTCACATCTAGTCTACAAAAAAAATCAATCTTTTCAGCCAAAACCTCTTCAGAGTAATCAACAAAAATGCTTTTACTTCTTCCCATCAATTCACAGATCTTCCCTTTCTCACAACCCAATTCATAAAACATTGCAATTTTCCTACAAATCTCAAACCAAGCATTTACATTCCCCTCTACAGAACTTGCAAGATCAAAATCCAGAAACACCCTTTTCAAATCATCAAACAGCATATCAATTTCATCCTCACTCTTTTCACCCAGGACATTTGGGAAAGCTAGGCAAATACCAATAACAGCAACATTACAAAACCCGTATCGTTCAATATACGAAAGCCTCTCTTCCAATTCATAAGGCTCTTTACTAAAAATTGAAACATCCCCATTGTACAAAATACACAATTTGTTCCAGGGGAAACCATAACAAGCAAGAGAACAAGCAGCATCAAAAACTTTAGAGTCTTCACACAAGAAGCATTTGTTCATATGTAACATAGAACTAATTTCTACATGATTTATACCAATGCTCTCAAAGAAAAACTCAAATTCATTAATGGGGTGGTACCTTAAGAACCTCTGAATGGAATTGGGAAAGCGATTACGAGAAAATGGGACTTTAGAAACAAGAGCCAAAAGGGAAAATCGCGAGTTTTTACCCATGTACTCAGCAAAACAGAAGGGTAAGGATCTAGTGCTATGGAAGTATTCAGTGAGTACTTCTTGAGCTTGTAAAATCGCTTGGGGCCTATATTTTGCTGGAATCTTGGACAGTGTTGGAAGCTTTTGGTGTGTATTTGTGGAGAAAAATTGGAGCTTGAGAGTTACATAGAGGGATTGAAGTGTTGGGGTTTTACAACGAGAGAGCATTTCTGGTGATTGGGTTGGGAAGTAGTGTTTCAGTAGTCTTATTGAGAATTTAGTAGAAAAGTGTTTACCTCCGGCGAGTGTTGACGGAGGACATTCCGGTGTGTTTGTCGGCTTTTCTTGAACTGAACTGCAAAAGGGATCGCCTGTGGGTTTTGACTGTTTTGGAACAATTGAAGAAGTTGCAGTATCGTCCCTGTAATATTAGTATTTGTATGTTTGGATCAATCATTTTTTTCTTAAGTCATTTTGAGTCATTTCTATTAAGTTATAGTTTTTTTTTAATTCAATTTGTGCAATCAATGGCGGATCTAGGATTTAGAGTTCGTGGGTGCCAAATAGACTTATCAATTAACAATTTTATAAAAATAAAAATGTGCCAGCTGTTTTTCCTTAAAAAACGTGCTTTGAGCCTTTTTTTTTTTTCTTAAAAAATGTTTGCAGCAAATTTCTCAAAAAAATAGGTACAAATGGGATTCAAACCTGCAACATCAGCCTTCTAAAGTTGCCCTCCTACTGTGGCACCACAAGTCAGTTTTGTTCTCTGGGTGGCACGCTTTATATTTATGTAAATATTATATATATATATATATATACTTATGTATATATAGAGTTTCCGTCGAAGTTCGAGGGTGGCGTGGCACCCCCACACCCCTTCATAGAGCCGCCCCTGTATGCAATGAATGACAAATTTGATCTGATAAATAGGAGGAAATATTGTTTAGTCATTTTTAATAGGTTAAAGACACTATTTATCTTTTTTCTGAAAGCAATGTTCACAAAGTAAAGTAAGTTAATATTTGTACATTTTACGTGACCTAATAAATTATAGTTTAAAGGCGTCTTCTTATATTGTTTAATTCAATTCAAAACTTACATAAAAGAATTAATCTTAAATTTAAAAAGTCATTAAAAAAACTTTCAATACAATTTTTTTTTTTTTAAGAAAATAGTAATTTTATGAAAAATATATTTGAGTAAAGACAAAAAATCTAAAATATTTTAAGTTTAAATTAAATAGATTGTGTGTGGAGGAAGATGTTGAAGGCCTCTCATATTTTGACATCAAAACTTACCATTGGTTTATATAATTTAGTACCATTATATATTTATATCTGGTAAAATATATTAAGAACTATTTTCATTATATAAAGGACCAAATGAGACCAAAGCTCATACATGAAGGACCATTTTGATAATTTTCTCAAACCGAACACTTTTTAACAAAATATGTGAACTTTGTTATACGTTCCTCCATCTTTCTTCACTCTTCCCTTTCATGTCTAATTATCCTCCAATGGCTAATTCGCAGCAAATCGAAACATCCACAAACCCTAACCCTAATCCTCCTCCTCCGGGATCCCCACCGTCGGCTGCAGCCGTTATTTCTCGACCGTCAGATGAAGAAACGAATCGTTCCGCCACAGCTAAACGTCCACGTGAGGAATACGCCGCCGGCACTACGGACGAGGCTGGTTTGTTGGGGGACGATGTGCCGCCGTTGAAGAAGCGGGTTAAGGTTTCTCAAGATGTAGTGTACCGTATTGTTGTTCCGTCAAGACAGATCGGGAAAGTTATTGGTAAAGCAGGGCATCGTATACAGAAGATTCGTGAAGAAACTAAAGCTACTATCAAAGTTGCTGATGCTATTGCTGTGAGTTATGCAATTTCTTATTTTATTAATTGTTAAATTCTTGGAAGCTCGAAATTGATTATATGGGTAAATTAGGACAATTGTTGCAATTGCTTTTGTTAAAATTTAGGGTTTTTTTGGAATCTAATTGAGAAATTATTTTTGTTTAACTGTTGGCTGAATTGCCGAGTGATCAATGAATAGTGTTGGCCTGAGATGAGCTTGAGTGAAAAACATGATCAGCGAGGATTTATATAACTTACTGCAAATTTGAGTTTAGGATTGATGCACAGTTGTTTTGTTGGCGTTGGTTATCTTTTACTCAATACTAAGCATAGACAATTTATTTCGCTGTTATGCATTTGATATTTGCAGCGTCATGAAGAGCGAGTAATTATCATTAGCTCCAAAGACAATGATGATATGTTTAGTGACGCGGAAAATGCCCTTCATCAAATTGTGTCACTTATTTTAAAGGTAACGTGTTTTATGAATGATAACCTATAAAGTTTTTTGCTTTGAGCATTTCCTGTTTATATACTAGCAAGAGATGTCTTTTACAGTATGTTTTTAGTCGTCTTTCCTACATTTCATGATATGACCTTTTGATCTGCCAATTACACAAAAAAAACTGTTTTGACGTCTAATCCTTGTTATAGCTGGTGTGTCTTTACAATAAATCTAAGAATCTTTTTCCTGCTTCTGGTGCCAAAAACTTGAGTCTTTTTGGCTGTTTTTGGAGGCTTAAGGATAGATTTGTTATTCTCATTCCCCAATTATTTCCAGTTTTGCCATAAGTGCGGCAACAATCTCTGGGCGTACAACTTCTAAAAAATAAAAAAGTAATCCCTTTAGCAGCAATTACTCTGCCAACTGTTTCTGGATCATCAGTTTTAGGTGATTCCTCTTGTCCTGATATCTTTATATGTGTGTATCTATGTATTGTATACATACATATATAGTGTGATCTTGGGCAACCAATTTTGAGAGATCATGATTATATCCTCCTTGATACGCTCTTGGATCTTACAATTATACTCCAGAGAAGAGGAGATTGAATTGGTTAGGAGGCCATTAAGATTTTCTCTCTTTTTGATATCTTTGCCTTGAGAGTGGCTTATGTATATTAGGTCGTCTGAGTTCCCTTTCCCTTTCCCTTTCCCTTTCATAAAGATAAAAGTTGAACCATCTTCTTCTTGAACAAGGTTGTCACTGCTGCTATGTGTGATTCTGCTTGTTGTTTCAAGGTTAACCCATGAGAGCTTTCCCAGGGGAACTGATCCTTGCCTTATTTTTTTTACCATGATAGGATGATGGTGGCAACCTTGACGCACAGAAAGTTGGTGCTGGACATGTGGCAGCAAACACAGTAAGGTTCTTGATTGCTGGTTCTCAAGCAGGTGGTTTGATAGGAATGTCAGGTCAAAATATTGAAACTTTGAGGAATTCTTCTGGAGCTACGATCACAGTTCTTGCTCAACATCAGTTGCCTCTATGTGCATCTGCTCATGAGTCTGATCGTGTAGTACAGGTGAGAAGTTGGTACAATTGGCCAGTTATTGCTTAAATTGTTTGCATGTCTATGTTTCGCACATTTGGTATACTGATGGTTTCTTCAATAAACTACTGTCCGATAGATGTCATATCAAACCATTTATTTCTTAGGTGGATAGTGTAGTATAAAGCAGTCAAATGTTTAACAATATGTATGAAACATTGGATGTCTGTCGTAGAAAACCTTATATTTTTGTAGTTTCTCTACTTTCTGATGTCTCGCTTGTGCAACAGTGTTTCCCCATCATTAATATAGTTATTTTACCTTAAAAGAAAACAGGCAAATCTTAAAAGAAAAGCTATTGTTCAACTAACTTCGATTAAGTTTCTAGCATTATTTGCACATGTAGTTATTTGACTTATCACATGCTTTCAAGGGTTCTCTGTGCTTATGTTTTGTTGTGACCAGGCTCAACTATAGCTTTAATCATTGTTCATTTGTCTGTTGTTAGCTTGAAGTTGTTAGGCAGTTTTGGGATATCAGCTGTCCTGTATAGCCTATAGCTTTAGTCACTGTTCATTTGTCTGTTGTTAGTTTGAATTTGTTAGGCAGTTTTGGGATTTTGTTTGTCCTGTATAGGGAGATATTTGTTTTGTCTAGGACTTATCTATTTTTAAATTATTTCTATCTATTATTTCTACCTTTAAGAGCTTTAGCCTTTTAAACTTGTTTACTTTCGTTTTGCTTCCTAATTCAGCTTGCAGGAGACATCCCTGCGGTCTTGAGAGCTGTGGTAGAAATTGGCTGTCAATTGAGGTTTAGTAATTTTCTGAATCAAGGGGGTTTAATAAATTTTAATTGGCGTAATTAGGCTTGTTTGATTATTCTAAAACTATTCAATCCTAATATGTGTATTTGACAGGGATAACCCCCCTAAACAAGTAATTTCGATCAGCCCGACATACAATCTTGGTTATTCTCGCGCACCTCAACCACAGGTGGATCCATCTTCAGGTTAATCAATCTTCTCTTATAGTATTTTTGAGTTTCTGGACTGATACACTTGGTGCTATATGAAATTTTAGTTGTATATTGATAATAATAACATCATCCTTGGGGCTACACTCTTGCAGCTGAATATGTTAATCTGACTATGTTAGTTCCCGAATCATTAGCTGGTGGGTTGATTGGAAGGTGCGGCTCCAATATTTCACGGATCCGTGCAGAGTCTGGAGCAACTATTAAGGTGCATAAATAGCCTTGTAGGATCTTTTAGATTTGTCTCTTGTTGTTTAATGTTTGTGGTCTTGCTTTGTAGGTACATGGCGGGAAAGGTGAGCAGAAACAAAGACAAGTCCATCTTGGTGGTAGTGCACAACAGGTGAAACTTAATTTCTATGTCTCACTTCTTTTTGGTTTGTTCATTTCTTGTAATTTATGTTTATTACGAGTTATTTTTTGGTGACCTGCAGTTGTATGTCACCCTTAGTTTCGTTTGATAATATCGCTTCTAAAATGGAACTGTCTTGGAGGATTTAATCTTAGAATAAGCATAAAGATCTTCAACTAGTCTCTTGTAATTTTAACTTGTTTACCTTTGGAAAAGGTCAATCAATGAGATATCAAGGATTTCAGATCATGTTGCGTCCTTTAATAAATTTTTATGTTTAACAGGTCGCCCTTGCAAAGCAAAGAGTTGATGAATATGTCTATTCCCAGTTGATGTTACAAGCTGGTGGTGAGCAGCTACAGGATACAATGCAGCTCCAGCAGCAGTCTATGCAGCTGCAACAGTCTATGCAGTTGCAACATTCAATGCAGATGCAACAACAAATGTAATTTTTTGTGTACCCTATTAACTCATAATTGGTTAAGTCTAAAATAAATAATTTAGACTCCTGTCTGGCATCTAACTTTTCAATGTCGCTTGATGCAGATCCAACACATCTGCTACGCTGATGCCAGGATATAATCATGGTCATGGAGTTTATATGAACAGGTAGCTGCATACAAATTGTCCTTATAAAAGCTGATTGTTATCCCATTATAGGTATAAAAAAGTTTCTGGTACTTTTCTCTGTCATAGTAAAATGAGCGAAATTTTTGCTACAGTTAAGTTGACAGTCTGACACTGACCCTAAGGTGATTATGACATTTCTTTCTCATGCTCCAGTGGACTTGATCATTAGCTCTTTCAGGGTTGGTTTTTGGGTCAATAACTTAGATGCTTTGCTAGGATTTCTTATACACTGGTTGTAGACTATTTACTTTGCTAGTTGATGGAATGACAATAGTCTATTCTTATATTTGCAGTAACCAAGAAGCTCATATGATGACATCATACCCACAAGTCTACACATCAACCAACCCTCAAGCTCCTGCTTACTATGGTCAGTCTTATCCAGCTCCACAAATGTAGAAGCAAAAGGGGGTCTTTCTCGTACAGCTTTTCAATCAGATGATTGATATACACAATGTAGACAATTTCTTGTTGTGTCATTATTTGGGTTTCTGATATAAGCATTGGAGATGGTCGTTTCGGCCAGGATGTCTCTTGTTGATGTTGCAACATAGTTTGCATGAGATCACTTAATTCGTGGAATATTGATGGAAAAGTTTATGCTTAAAGTTTTACGATCAGTGAATCTAGTACGTCTCTGGGAGCGGCAAATCTACTGAAGGGAGCTTATAATAGCAGTTGCATTGAAGGTATAAGCATAGCCCTCTGGATCTTCTGCCCCTTTGATCTCCTCTGCTTCCACCCTGCTCGACCCTACCCCTTGAAAAAGCTCCCAAACCCCGCCCTGGTTTACCTTTGCTGCTTGATTTTCATTTAGCTCTGTTGTTTCCATCAGAACAGAAACAGGGATGCATTGCACGTCAGACGCGGTCACCTCCCATTGAACTGATTTCTGAAGAACTTTTAAAAAGCACGTGAATGATTTAGAAATGAGATGATCAGGAGTGATGGACGAGGGAGAAGCAGAGCTCAGGACAATGGGCTGCAGCAAAAAGATTGACCCTAATTCATCGGTTCAATTATTTCTTTTTGGCTCCCAAACCATTCAAATCCCATCACCCCTCTTCCTTCTCCCTACCCCTTGCCATAGAGTGTTCCCTACCCCCTCCCCACACCCCGCCCAGCACCATCATGCATATCATTCCCCTAATCCTGCGCAGCATTATCACCGTGTATACGCTCCCATAAGATGCACTGCCATGTCTTTGTATTTGTTAGGTAGAAGCTCATTGACACATTGCGAGTCAATCTCTTACAAAACAGGAGTGGTGTTTATGTTAAGCATGGTATACAGGTCTTTGAAAATTTAAAATCGATGTTGCCTAATATCTTTGAATAATTGTGATGTTACTAGATTTCTCATGCAAATCACAAGGCTGGTAAAAAAATGACCACAAACAAATTTGGGATTTTGCTTTGAAAGTGTACTTTTTCAAATCTTCTTGATGAATCGAAAGCGTAATGGATGTTTGGTTGGACTAATTAGAAAAATAATTTATGTATTAACACAACGGTAGGTTGAATAGATTTCTTACAATGTTATGCTGTTTGGTCGGTAAAGTTGTATATTTTATAATATGAAATAGGATACATGTATTAACACTGTTTAGTTATCATTTTGTTCAATACTTCTTGATTCATTTCAGGTAAAATTGTATTAATTTGTAAAAATATTTATTCCAACCAAGGCTAATAACATTATCATGTAGACTAGAGTCATCAATATGGGCTAGGCCTGTTGGGCTGGGCTGGCCTTGCCTAATCCATGATTTGATGGAGAAATGCTACGATTTTTGGAGCCCATTTAAGAAAAGGACATTTTAGCCCGGCTTGAATAAGTTTGTTGTTTGTGGGGCTTGAGAAATATGGATAGGGCCGGCTCGTGGGCCAAATAAAAATTAATAAAAAATAAAAATAAAATAGATTATTAAAAATAACAACAGTCTAAAACTCAAAAATTTGTTTAAAGTTTGAAATATTACAATTTAAATACAAATTACGTTTATAAAATATGTACTACATAAAATAAAAATTCCCTAAAATTTCTATGGAATCACTACATAGGCCATAGCCTATGGAATATTGTCATAGTTTTTGTGTTTTATTATGAATTTATGATCATTGGGAAACAATTAGGTTAATATTTCTATTTAGCTATTTATGCTTTTACTTGAAATCAAACTTAATAAATATTATAAAGATAATTTTATTTGTGTATTTGATTAACAAGTAGCAACTCTAACACCATGTAATATTGTCTTGTCGATATTTATGATAATATTTTTAGATTATAATTTAATTTAAAAATTATACTTTTAAGAAAAGAGGACTAGCCCGTAGCCCACATACTTGTGGGCTGGGCCGACCATTTTCTGGTCCACACAAAAAATGGACTAGCCCAACCTAGCTCGTCAAATTTCGAAGCTTGTATGGGTTAGCCCGAATGAAGTGGGTCAACCCATATTAACAGATCTACTGTAGACATTTAGAAAATAACGACACCCCTTTATCTAATTGAGTGTAGTAATAGAGCAGGTTAATTTTCCAACTTGCACAGTTTCTTCCAGTTTTAATTAGCATGAAAAAACTTGCAAAACCAGAAAGTTGAAAAAAAAAATTGAATAATAACATGAAAGAAAAACGATGTGACGGCAGCTTTAACTATCAACCACTTTCATCTATAAAAAAAAAATTAATCCAAAGGTCATATCACTTTCATCTATAATTAACTCAACCCAAATAACAAACTGACAAGAAAAAAGTTAAAAAGATCAGTGCTTATCATTAATATTAGTACAAAGTAATAACTATTTGAATTACATATTTTATATCTAATGGAATAACTCTAGGAACCTTCAGTTCTGGGGACCTTAAGCAAGTGGCCTATGGGTAGAGCCACCTGAGAACAAATTCTCAAACAATTTGGGGGCCATTTCTGGAAGATTTACAGGCTGATTAGGAGCCATGAAATTGACAATCTTTTCATGAATATTGTACCTGCAAGAACAAAAACCAAACTTTATAATCCAGGAAATCAAAATGCAACCTTGCATGATATAATCGATAATGAATTACCGGATTTTACGACTCTTTGAAGCACGACGATCAACAATCTTTCGTTTCTTTGTTTGTAGTCTCTTCAACGCATAGAATGCTGTCTCTGTAGTTGATACACAATTGGTTAGTTTTAGGTGTTCTTTTTCCAGGAAGCAAAAAAGCCTAGAAATGCATTCTCAGCCAAACACAAGAACTATAATCATATAAATACATTTTCTGAGAAATTCTCATCTATAGCTGTAATCTTTAGAAACTTATTCATGCTGCATACATGCGATGAAAAAAGTAGATTTGGTATTCGTGTAAAAGCGGGGATCTTTCTGAAATGACAGATACGCAATTCATGTGAAGAAAGCAGGCAACATACTTGAAGCAACATAGTAACCTAAAAAAACCATTTCATATTAAACAGTACCAATAGCTTGCATGTGATGGTCAAAATCATAGGAGAAAGACGGAAAAACATTGAACAGTACCAACATTCTTGATGTTGCAGGTATCACATCAAAGGTGAGGATAACCACATTTTCCTAATAACATAAATCACCATAGAGGAAGGTGGTACTTCTGAAACATAACCAGCTTATTTTGAAGAGGGTGGAGGGGGTTGTTCAACTTACCAGATGATGCGGGATCTACAGCCTCAAAGAACTCCTTCAGCAATTGCTGATAGAATTCAGAGTCATCCAGAAGTTCCGGATCACCATCCATGTTTGTTCCCTGATCCAAGTTAAGGATAATGAGACGTGCTTTTTTTATAAAGAAAAACTATCCATGCAAGAGCATTCTCAAGCAAAAACTAATGCATTTGTATATGAAGAATGACATTTTCCACTGTTGTACCAATGGCATAAACCTGACAAAGCTAGTAGCATGCCTATATTTGTCTAAGCAACACAATCAACAAGGAGATTTACTGGTCTACTCTTATCAATTGGACTTTAACAGCAAACACTATTCAGGGCCAAATATTCACAAAATGCATAAATAATACATTGATACCTCTCCATTGCCAGTAGCATCTGGAACCTGCATAAAAGCAGGCACATAAATCAAAACTAAGATAAACAGAAAGAAAAAAAATGTCATAAACATTAAGAAACATAGCCTTCCTCAAATCAACTCACAAAGTTAAACTTACAGTTCCAAATAGGGCAACTGCCGATCTACTTTGCTGCATTCCTTTTATCATTTTGGTAGGATCTCTCATATAACCAGCTACTTGTTGACTAATATCCTGTACAATATCACAACATTAGTTCTAGCATTGTGATCGTTGCTGTACATAGCATCTTTCAAGTCCCAGAAATAAACCTGATTAAATGCTTGCAATTTGCCTTTGATCGCGGCAGCACCAGAGGTCACCTGGGTCTTTCTCTGCCATTTATCTATCGATTTATCCCTAAAAGCAGCCATCCTATGACACAAGAATTGCCAATAACAGGCCAATCTATTTAGCAAAGGGAGAAATGGAAAAACAAACTTATCGCATGAGAATACAATGCTGAGAAAAGGCAGGGTATTAGCTAGTCTCGAACCTAACTTTTGGAGTTAAGAAAATACTCGTAGTTATGCAGATTTTGTTCCTAACTAAGATGTATATAAAATCTGACTCCAGATCAACACTAATAACGGGATGCGGGACCTAATACTTCACAGGGGAAGCAAGATCTAACCTATTGCTTAGAAGAATGCAATAGATTATGAGAAATAATCCCTAGAACAAAAGCAATAGAAAAGGTAATCTCAACATTGGAGGACTTATGGCCCCTAGTTTCCACACCCCCCGGTTTAGACAATTAAATTAACAATTCTAACATGGATTAAAAATCTGATGATGTTGCGATCAAGGTTCTTCCCCTCCTTTTTCATTTGATTTCCAGTTGTGTTTTAGCTCAACAATCAAATGGTAAAAGTAAATTGCTATCTTAATTAGCCCTCATTAATTCAAATGAAAACTTATACTTGCTCTATCCCAATTTGTACGAATCTTTCAATTTTGGGAGGTCCAAAAATATTTGACACCAATTTCATTTCTACATGACTTTCAGAACCTTCAAGAAGTCCAAATTCCAAGTTTTAAAGTGTGGTATGATATTTTTTTTCTGCCAGCTAACTTCTCGACCATTGCTTGATATGCTCTGCACTATGACTAATATATTGCCAAGTCAAATTAATATCCTATACTCTTCATAGATTGTCATATAAAATGTGACTTGAGGTGAGTATAAGGTTAAACGGGAACTTACATACACATTGTTCTTATTTTGCTCTCAGCTCTCTAGAACAAGACATGTCAGACAGACAGGCACATACATGGAGTAAAGGCATACATACTTGGGAACAGTAGAAAATAAATAAGAACAAGATAACTTGTGTTTCTCTTAGGGGTCGTTTGGTGTGAGGGATAAGAATAAATAGTTATGGGATAAAAAAATAGTCTTGGGATAATATTTTAGTTTCTTGTTTGGTTGTCATGTTTGGGATAACTTATCCCACCATTTATATCAGGATAAGTTATCCCATATACATGGTGGGATAAGTTATACCAGCATAACTAATCTCAGGATAATTACTCCTGGGATAACCTGTTCCCAACCAAACGACCCCTTAGAGGTTTAAGATAACTGTGACACAAGTCTTATCTTGCCCTTGGGGAACTGCACATTCAGACATGTCATACAGATGGACAAAGGCATGCATGGAATAGACACATAGGTCCTGGGAAGAGATAAATAAGATAAATGAAAAGAAACTGGTTTTCCCTTGCTCATAGGCAATGGAAACTTGAAAGTGTGCAAGGAAGACGAGGTAGAACAAAGTGAAGATTGCATCCACCAAATTCTGTTACCTCTCCCACTTAGGCCTTAGCCTCTTCCAGCACCAGTCTCTTGCTCATTTAGATTGAGTAAAACACAAAGAGAACTGCACTTTGCATGCGAACATTTCGCTCAGATAAACTATTATACCAAAATTTGGTTCACGTTCAAAATCGTACCCGTGTTTTAAATTTGACAAAAGACAAAAAGTTACAAAGAATCAGGTATTGTCGATTCACATTCTGCCAATGATGTGCCAGCTTAGGCTATACTGGCCAGCCCAGATAACTGGCGTTCTGCTTAAAAAGAGTTCAGGCTTTTTAGCTTCCAGGAATAATACATGCCAATCCCCCTTAAATTCCTAGGCCACCATAGTTGCGGCACCTGTAATTTTCTTTTTCTTTTGTTGATAAGTGGAGCACTGATAAACATCTACTGGCTATGTTGGCTGAATTTCCACCTAAATCACACTCTTCTTCCTAGTGTTAACAGTTATAAGGTTGGAAGTTCCTCCTGATTTGTCATATAAAACATGTATATCTTGTAGCAAACAAATTGAGATCGTGATCTAAAGCAATAAAAAAAATTGACAGACAGCTATAAAACAAGGAATGTGACAATAAGTCTTAGCTAAACATTCTTACCTTGAATGCATTTGAGAAATCTTCTGCCAATCATCATCAACTTCACCTGACTTTACAGAATCTTCCAAAAGCTTCGACCTTTTACCAGAATTGACTTCAGGAAAGAAAATTACAGAAACATCAACCAGTGAATATGTTAATCCCGAAAGATGTATATGTTGTCTTTGAGCTATGAGGAAAATTGATGGTCATTAGGCCCTTAAATATGAAAAATGTGCAAAAGGTCAGGGACTTGATTTTCCAGTTTGGAAACATTACCAAATATGGTGGCACATGAAAGGATTTCCAGGAAATCTTTTTCAGTTAATTACAGACAACAGGGGCTTATAGAACTTTACTTAGAAACCACTATTTAGAGCTGCAACATAGAAGCAGATCGGTTTCTTTTGCAGGTCTTGAAAATCTAGCAAATTTCTGAACCTGTATAACCTAATCTATTTGGTGTTTTAAAGCAAGTCCCCAAGTCCTTTCCAGTAGTCAATACCTTGAGTTGAGGATCAGATTTTGATAAAGAACATCTTGCTACATCCTAATTTTACCAATATTTTACTACTACTATTATTAGATTATTTCAACAAAGAAATTCAGATTTTCAAAAAACTCAGAGTAAAGAACATTTAACACTCAAATTTTATGTCTGGGTGCAGCTCTTCGAGTATCTGCAAAATCAAAGCTATATGTCATACCATCCATTGATTTAGTAATTGACGGATTCTTCTCCAGTAGTACCTGTCAAATGGCAAAATGTGTTTTAATAATTGGTTAAATAAGCAAAGCGGGATTGTATTAACCTGAACACAAGATAACAGTCCCTTCATCCTACTTCACGAGACATATATACAAGACAACAATTTTGAAGTTTGTAGATCATTTGGCAAGAGAATATTGCTAAGGGATCATGGTTTAACTATTTATCGAGGTGCTTACAATATGACTATCAGTGAAGTGTTTAGGATATATTGGGATATCAAAGTGGAAACTCTATCACATAATGGGACCGCGTAGGGAGGAGCAATGGTCAGGTTTCCAGCAAAAGAAAAGCATACTAATCTTTTGTTATTCCAAAAGAAAATTGACTATGAAGTAACTGTTCTCACTGTACCTCTTGCAATTCCAGTATAGAATCCAAGGTTTTTCTGGAAGAGGCAAGGAGATCCGAATATGCATCTTCAACTGTGTCCTCTGAATCACAAAAGGAAGACCTATTTGGTTCCTGCAGGCAGTCAACGTGCATTCAAGTTCAATTAGTCAATATCATGAATCTAGTGCTGGTGTTGAAACAAAATGGTAACCCAATGAACCTGTGGAAGTCTATTGGCATTCGAGAAAGGCTTTTGCAGCAAGAATCTTAGCTCAAGTGTCTTGTCCCAGAGAGCCTTTGGGAAATTTAAAGAGAGAAAAAAGGAAAAAGTTAATAACATAATTTATTTATTTTGATAGTTAATAACATAATTTTGACAATTAAGTAAGAGACAAGCTTGGACAATGCAAGTAGGAGATAGCAAGTCATTAATCATGTATTACACTAGATTGAATTACTAGTCAATCATTAATCATAGTACTTGAAAAGAATAATCAAGTAAATGATATTAGCACTATAGCTAAAATTTCAGCCATTGGCAAGCCCAGAAGCAATAGAAGTATAGTTTACATGCAACTCAATCGTATAGTATCTATTGGAGATACAACATAGATATCAATGGAAAACATACAGGGGAATAAATCACTTCCAATCACATGATAGCCATTTATGCTCCCTGTAACCAGAATTTCTTTTAATTGAAGCAACAGGATGTGCGCATATACAACAAAAAAAAAAACAATCGTAAGAAGATAAAACTAAAGTTATCGTCCGTGCCATCTGGTACACTATACCTTCTGGTTTTTAACTGCTTGACCTTTGAGAAGATCCTCATCCTTATGTTGCGTCAGATTCTTCAAAAGATCTCTGTGCACATAATAACCGCCAAAATCAAATGTCTACCAATAGTAGGCAAGAGTACCACATCTTTAATAGCAAGAACTTCCTGCTTGTTTTACTGCTGACATTATTTATATTTTAGACTTACTATATGATCATCAAGACTTGAACCAAACTGAATAAGGAAACTGGAAAATCGGGCTGAAGCTTGATAAAAATATGATATGAGTTATTTAATAGTGGAAAGACACATTAAATTGTGGAGAAACTTTGATACAATTATGATGAAAGTTCTTTTAATACTAGCTAGATGTATCTTTGATGGATTGAATCCACTATTAAACAAGTGATCTTATAAATTGTGATATGAATCATTCTTTAGCTCCGAAGCCTTTGTGTCTCTAATGAGATTGCAGAGCAAATATGTACCTATTAGATGACAAGTTCAAATAGAAACATTCCATAAAACTAAGCTATGTTGTAGAGAAAGAAACTTACTGTTCCTTGTGCCTAAGCTCCATATATTCTTTCTCAAGTTCTTCCATTTCAGCAATTTTGTGTTCCTCAGTCAGTTTTTCTCTCTCTTCTTCTTCTTGATCTCCTTCCTCTTGTTCTCCACTTTCATCTTCATTGCTGTAATGATCGACGTCATCGTCATCGTCGTTGTCTGTATAGTCATTGTTTTCATCACCATCGTCATCAAAGTTCTCGGCCTAAGCATATCACAGAACATATATCATAAGTAAACTATTTGAAACAAAAAACTCAAGGAAAGAACCAGATAAGTACACACGAGTGACTTAAAGAGAGAAAAACTAACATCATCCGACATCTCATTTAATATTTCATCATTCTCAAATTCAGAGTTGCTTTCACTCTCCTCTACTTTCCTCGATTTCTTTGAAGACGTGCCCATTTTCCTGCCTCCTAAATCTGAAGAAACAAAAAAAGAATTCATCAGTCTTCAATCGGGTTATTAGACTCGCGACAAGACAAAAACACAGCCTATTTTTTTCGAAAACTAATATTTAAAAGGTAGAGCTGGAAATCACGAGACACACTCTAAAGTCTTTGAGATGGCTATAGGTGTTTAAGTTTCACAGGGATAGCACTTCAATAAGTGAAGTGCTCCCCTTGTGCAGTATGTCATGACATGGCTCAATGCACACTTTTTTACCCTTATGGTGTCCACCTTTACGCCCCAAAAAAATCTTATTCCTTGGGTGTTCGCCTTATGAAGTATGATACTATCTCTATCAATTCACTATCGTGATAAAGCAAAGGTTACTCCTTTAGACATATTATCGAACACATTGTATACAATACAATAGTTGGAGTCCTTAGGACCAAAAAAAACATTAAAAACATGATATCTGAAGCTAATTACTAGTTTTTTGAATTTCTGAGCCATAATCACAAGAAAACAAATAGTCAGAATCAGAATTAAACTAGAAAAGCAAAAATATATAGATACATGTGTTGCAGTTCAAGGTTCTTTTTTTTTCAGCTTTGAATCAACAAGTTCTTAGTTTAGGCTTCAAATTGAATGGAGAAGACTCTACTAGGGTTTTATTTAACCAGTTAAAGAGAAGTAGAAATCATTACCAGATGAATATGAAACTCAGCCACCAAATTCTTGAGGGAGAAAAACAAGGGTTTAAGAATCCTAATAATAAGCGGGTCACCCCTTTTTAACCCGATCCATCCTTTAACCCGACCCTGCTCCAACCCGTTGTTTGCTGAGCCGTATTAGTAGGGACGCATTTGTAAATTTGAGTCTCGTATGACTTAAAAAAGTCATAATGTATTATTTTGATACGTAATAAATTGTGACATTAATTATATGGTACTATTATATTATTGGGGAACTTTCGCATATAGTCACTCAAAAATAGCTTAATTACGCTTCATATCTATAGTTTGTTAATTACGATTCGTAGCTACATGTTATAAGGAGGAGAGTAGCGAGCGAGATTGAGAGAGGGAGGAGAGAGGCGAGCAAGAGAGGGCAGAGAGTGGGAGAGAGGTGAATTGAATATGTATATCGGTTAGATAATTGTATATATGTAACTACTATGTATATGTATCAATGATTGTGTTTGTATATCTGCCTAAAATTTGAATTTGTATACAATTGAATCGAAATAAAATATTTGTATATCAACTATCTCTCTCTCGCTTTATACAACACAAATTATACATTGTAATTTGTATAATATGTGCTTGTATAAAGCGAGAAAGAGAGAAAGGCAAAAGAGAATTGGGCAGGGAAAGATCTGTATTTGTATAATTATAAGTGTATAGGACGAAAATATGTGTAATTGTATTTGTATATACAGTTTTATCTCGCTTTATACAAACACAAGTGCAATATATACATTTGTGTTTGTATAAAGTGAGAGAGGCGAAGAAGAGTGGTGAGCGAGATACGCTGGGGAGAGAGGCGAACGAAAAGATATGTATATATACAGTTTTCTCTCGCTTTATACAAACACAAACATAATTTATACATTTGTGTTTGTACAAAGTGAGAGAGGCGAGAGAGAGAGACTTGCGAGCGAGAAATCTGGGGAGAGAGCGAATGGCAAAGTGTTTGCAACGGATTAAAATTAAATAAAACTGTGGTTATAGTATTTAATTTTAATTAATAGTTTGTTATTTTATACGATTTTTCCAATTAATTAACTACTTAAAATGTATCACATATGTTTATAGTAGAAATTAATCATTTAACTACACAATTTTCTCTTTAAATAGGTTGAGCTTAAAAAAATTTCCTTGCAAATCAAATTTATGTCTATCGAAACATGATATTTTTTAAAGACACGAGATATAACTTATAGTAAATAAAAAAAAACAAATTTATCTACTAATTTATGAGTAATTACTTAGATATACTCTAGTTTGCAATATTACGAATCTTATCAGATTTTGGTGTGTATGTTCATATTACATGTATCTCGAGTTACATGGAGTCAAAATTAAGTGTAATTGTTCTAGATACGCTATATCCAAGTGAATTTGAATGTATCTGAGATACATAACAAATCTCGCTCGTCACTCTCGTATGTATCCGGTATTCAAGTTACATGTGAATCACACAAGATACATATAGAAATATGAATATAGTATGTATCCAGTGTAATTCACATTTATCCAGTGATACATGACTATATCACTCGCCTCCCTTCCTATCTCGTTCGTTTCTCTCCCTATTTTAATGTATTTGATAGCAAAAATACATATATCTAGGTGTATTTTTTTCAATATATCATAGAAAATTATTTATTAGTGATAAGATGTATAATTATTTAAAAATATAAATAAAATCAATATATATGGTATGGATGTATATCTAATAAAGTTAAAAAGTAGTTTCTCCTAAACTTATCCTGCATTGAACGGCCCAAGTTTGAGTCATGGACCGTAAAAGCTGTGCAACAACAAATATCCCTCTTTTTTAGTTTAAACTTTCTAACAAACAATATTTTACTACAAAGTATTAACAAAAGCACAATTCTAAGTAAAATACATTCAAAATTTCAAATTATGTTTTGACATGAATTGAATTTGAAAAGAAACAGAAAGTTTACAGACTTGGTACTCAATGAGAGTAATAATTAGAGGTTGTACCTATTTATCTAAATCCAGTATTTTTATACGGAATATAAATTCATATGTAAGAACTTGTTGACTATCTGAACTTTCAATCTTATTGGTAAGACTCGATTCCCCACTTTGTAAAAATCTTCTTCCCATTTTCCCTTCCCTGACAATATTAAACGTCAAACTTATACAATTAAATTTTGAATTCGAATCTCAAATAATTGCAACATTTCACAAACAGCAAAACGTTCAATTGTAGAATTTTGGTTTATATCACTTAATTAAGTTATTACTAATTTTTTAATCTTTACACAAAGTGATGATAATGATTGCACGTGTACATACTTAAATATCTCCTAATTTGACGCCATTGAATGTCTATAACTCGTTAATTATGGTTCTTAATTTATTTTTTAGTAATTTTTTAATATTAAAAACAAACAAAAAAAGTTGAAAATGTTATTCTCTGGCCCTGCACACGTGCGATCAGTTACCGACCACACGTGTGCTGTCGGACGACCTACTTAGCTAGATTTGAATTAGATCTGAATGTATGCCAATAATTTAATCAGACTATAATATGAATATTAGACGTGAGAATTAAAAAAATGTATGCCAAGACCATTAGAAAAAACACTTACGTTCTCCCATGTATATATAATAATGAAATCTTCCACAAATATATTGGTTATTGCTGCATTTATGTCACAACTTAACCCCGAAACATAAACAAAATATTGTGGTGTATCACAAATTAAGTATAATAAAAATGAGAAAATTTTGTATCTTGACAAAAATGAAAATAGATAATATTATACTTTACAAAGTGCGCAATATTTACTACTATTCGCTATCACCTAATTCAATTAATTGTCGGTCCAAAAAAGTCATTAGATACACTGAAGAAACTTCAAATCATGCCAAAAGGTTGAAAAGTTAAATCATCTTCTGAATTCCTCAAACCTATTGATGTGAAAAGACAAAGATACTTAAAATGATTATCGACCGACTTCAAAGAAGTGAAGAAACCAAGTCGGTGCGACAAATCTATTTTGCATTTAAGTGAGCTTGAATTAGCTTAATCATCGATTAGCTAAAAAGTGTACATATTTATCAGTGATCCCTATAAGCTCAGTAAATTTAAATTTAATTGAGCATCAATACAAATATCAGATACTGAATAATACTCGGACAAAAAAAATAAGAAGAAGGGAGGGACCTCCTTCACGTGAGCATCACATGGATATATATATAGCCAAATAGAGTTCAAGTTGTATTATGTAAAGTTAATTTCAAAGATATATAAAAAGCAATGATTTGATGCTTGATCGAACAATGACACCCCAATTATTTGATAGGAACCCTCAAGGGTCCGACAAACCACATGATTGCTAGCCAGGGGATAGAGCTACTGTATTACTTTCGGGTTTAGTCGGATTAAATAAAAAAAATCTTAAGTTGAAATTTGAAAGTGATCAATTTATCACTTTTAATTTATAAACACTTTAGATGTTTATTAAACATGTTGACAAATTAAATATGCTTATAAGATAATTTTTGACCGGCTAATAAGAACTTATGTGGAATGACTTAAATTTAGATATATTTTAACCAAAAAAATAATAAAATTTAAGCATATTTATAGTGTTGAGCAAGATAAACAATGTTTTAAGTCAAAATAAGATGAATAAGCCAGAAATAATAAGTTAAAGCATGTTTTGATCAGATGAGCTTATAACTTGTTATTTATAAGTCACACACCATAAATTAAAAAATTTAAATTATAAATTTTGACTTATTTTTATTATTTTAACTAATAAATAAATGTTTGAATTTTTTTTATTTGTTTATCCAAACATCACAAATCGGTTAAAAAATTTACCTTACAAACTGCTTAAAAATTGAGAAATTTAAGCTAGCGTTTGACCATAGATTTCTAAATATTCTTGGCAAATATTATTTGGGTGAAAATTTGGGTGAAATTTCATCATGTGTTTGGCCATAGTATTTGGGACATATATTTCACTTTTTTAGAAAAATATGATTGATACTCATAAATTTTAAAAACTATCAAAACTAACCATAAGTTTGTTATTACAAGTTAATTGAATCTTCGTTGCAACAATAACAAATAGTGTCCATGACACTAGAGCAATGTGGTAGTTTGGAGTGAGTGCAACAAACATCATTCCATACATCGTGAAGTAGACAAATCACATGACTTTGTTATCCTGAGCCGATTGTTCATCATTTTCATCAACAACCATGTCATCATTTAATATTCACTAAATATTTCATCACTACTTTGGTGTTCACGTGAAAAAATATGTAATACGACACAAACAACTACTATAGAAGATATTTTTGTAAAAGATAAAAGTTTGGGGTAAAATTTTAATTTTCAAAAGATTCCAAATAATGAGATTTGGCCCAAATACTAGAAAAAACTAATATTTGGGAATTTGGGATATTTGTCAAATAATGGCAAATTGTATGGACAAACACTATTTGCCGAAAAATTTCCCAAATATTATTTGGGAAATCTATGGCTAAACGGGCCCTAAGTTTTGGAAAAGGGAACATCAAATCAAAATGAAGATATTGATTATCTTGTCAAAGTATGTCGGAACTCTCTTTTGGGAATAAAAAGTTTTGTAGAATTGGGGAAAGTGATTATATATTATCATGCCATGTAATCTAAGTTTATGTTATTAATTATAGGGAAAATGTCTGAAGTATATCTGAATTTTGATCGAAATTATTGTAATAATTTCAAACTTTGGATATGATCTATTACCTTCACATTATTTAATAGTATATTTTAAAGATATATAAATACTCAATTGGACAAGTTACTATTCATAATTATGCAATATTTATGAGCTCATATTGAAGTCATGACTAAATTTAAATCGTACACTACATGGTTCATTCAAGATTGATACTCTCAACTAAATTTTCTCTATACTCAGGGCTCAAATCCAAAACCTCTAATTAATAAGGGTGGAATGGTCAAATAATTGCACCACACCCTGACACTTAAGACTGTACTCCCTCCATTTCATATTAATTGAATTGTTGAGACATTTTTCATTTTTCAAATTCACTTAATTATTCAATTCTGAAGACTACTTTTAGAATGTTTTTTTCAATTTTACCCTTCATTAGTTAGTATTGGAATTAGTTATTAATCAATGTTTAGTTATTTTAATCATAATTTTGATAATAATTAATAATGGTAAAAATGGAAAGTTAAGCCTAAGTTATGTCTTAATCTTCTTTTTTTTTAAATGGTGTGAAACACCTTAATAATTCAATTAAGGAAAAATCTTTTTGGCCAGAAACTTTGACCAAAATTTGGCCAGAATGATATTTTACCTTTTTAAACATTTTTGCCCTCTTAACCTTAATACCTTTTAACTAAAAAATGAAAAAAAGATCAATTTATTTTAAAATAAAAAAAATAGTATAATTTTTCTAATTTTCTGGCCAAATTTTAACCAAATTTTATGGTCATTTAAAACTTTTCTTCAATTAATATGAAATGGAGGGAGTATTTATTTTCCCTTAGTAGATACTGTCGGAAAGTTAATCAAGTTCAACTTTATAAAATATTAAAATCATTAATGTGTTTGACTAGAGTTGATGAACAATGACACCCATAACAAAATGTTGACATCATAAATAAAATTTTCTCCGTTTTAATTTATGTGATACTTTTTAGTTTGATATAAAAGTTCTAAAATGAAGGAATTTTCTTAAAATTTGTGGTCTAAATTTCAAAATTTGACTATTTATGTGGCTCTAAGTTATTTCATTAAAAATAAAAATATAATTTAAATTAAAATTATTTCCTAACTATAAGAATTGATAGATTTTACTAAAAGAAAATGAACTACATAAATTGAAACAAATGAAGCAATATTTCGTTTACTTAAGTATTTTTAGAAAGTCGATATTTTAAGTACTAACTATCTTCTCAATTTTTACATAATCACAGTCTCATTCTCAAACTATCATACTACTATCACTAATCACCAGTGACGGAGCTAGAAATTTTAATAAGCGGATTCAAAATCTGAGAAGTAAGTACATGAACTAGTGGAAGGGAGTTCGATATCTATTATACATACCTAAAAAATAATTTTAATCATATATAAATAATAATATTTTTCGCCGAGAGGGTTCAACCCCCTCATTATATATGCTGCCTCCGCCCCTGCTAATCACCATTATAATAATAAACACAAACTGTCATCACTATAAAAGTTATCATTTCATATCGATAACTACCACCTTCAATCGCCATTATCTATTCATTTCGAAGAGGTCTTTAGATACATGTAAATCACGCTAAACTAACGAGACGATACGAAGAGCGTGTATGTCAGTTGTTTATATAGAGCGAGTGAGGGTTAGTAGTAGTAAACTAAAAAAGGAAATACTCGTGTAGAAGAGAGTATCCAATGATTGTACAGATATGTATTTGTCGGAGGCAATGTGACACGCACGAGTGCTGTGGGTCCCACCCCTACATGTAATGCCACGTCGACAAAACATCTCCATGCTTCATCACGTGAACTAACACGTGATACTTTTCTTGTCTTTTACCATCTTTTCAAATTACTTTTTCAAAAATACTTTTAAAAACTTGGGTCTCTTTCTTGGCTTTGGATTCTTCCAATTTGCTTGGCTCTAACTTTTTTTAGCACAAAGTTTTATAAAACTTTTTTCCTCTTTTTATTGCTTTATTTTTTCGTTTTTATTAATCATCCTATTCTTATTTTGGAAGTCAATTGTCATAAAAAAATATGGTGGGTGTAGCTCAACTCCACTATATTTTCTACTCTAGTATAAAGTGATATTTGCCATATTGGATTAGCTAGATGATGTTTTACATTAAAAAAAAATTGGGGAGGGGCTAAAACAAATTTTTACTTAAAAGTTAATTTACTAGGTCATTGTATTTTAAATATTAAAATTAAATTAGTTACATCATATTTATTTTTTATCATATGATGTTCGGTATTCATATTGAAGTGTGACTAAATCTGAATTTCGTACCGGAAAGTTCATATTGGGGACTGGGGTAAAACACTCTCTAAAAAATACGACACTATACCCAAGAGAACTCGAACTTAAGACTTTTAATTAAAAATAAAAGAGTACTTACTACTCTACCACAATCTTTCAAAATAGGGAGCATATACATATCAAACATATATTCCAATTAATATGTTTTAGCACTACATTTTCAGTAAATAATTCTTTAAAAAGCTGTCATTTATCAAAATATTTTGTTGATGGTTGAATTATGATTAGGGATTCAACTAAAGATAAGTTGATTTTAGAAATAGACATAAAATACACTTTTAAAACTTATTGAAATAGAAACTAAAAATTAAATTAGAAAATATAAGCAAATAATTCTGTCAGATCCACTCTCCTATTATACAAACTATATTGAAATATATAACAATGAGATACAAGATTTGAGATTCATTTTCCCATGGAAGAATGAGATCAAATGAGTAGAATAATTTAACAAATATTTTTTAGAGACAATAAATATACACGTTAATAAAGAGTGTTAAAGTTTTTATCGATACTAGTTAATTGACATTGGATTCGACGTCGCTATATTTTAAGCTTTAGTGATATTTATAAAGAGTGCTACTTTATAACCATCATTAGTAATTAGCCCATCTCCCTCTCTCTCTATTTATAAAATTGATGCTAAGGATAATTTTTTATGTAATATGGAGAGATTAAAAAAAACCAAATTATAAGTG
Organism: Solanum tuberosum; assembly: GCF_000226075.1. NCBI lineage: Eukaryota > Viridiplantae > Streptophyta > Magnoliopsida > Solanales > Solanaceae > Solanum > Solanum tuberosum. The sequence goes on from NW_006239021.1 coordinate 871,263, forward strand.
TAATGAAGTCTAAAAATAAATAATACTCCCTTCGTCCAACAATAGTTGTCCACTATACTATATTTTGAGATGTCTAACAATACTTGTCCATTTTATGAAATCAATGGATAGTTTTACATTTAGGGATCGTTTGGTTGTGAACTAGTTATCCCAGGATTATTTATCCTGAGATTAGTTATCCTGGAATAACTTATCCAACCCCTATATGGGATAACTTATCCCATCACTATGATATAAAATAGTGGGATAGGACACCAAAAATTTACCCTTTCCTTATTTACGCTTATCATTAATTATAGTCATTTCTCTATTGCATAATATTTCAAGATATTGTATTTATTATATTCAAAGAAGTGTGTAAAATTAATAGTGGACACATATTATTGAACGGAGAGAGTAGTACTCCCTCCGTCTCATTTTATGTGGCACTTTTCAGATTTCGAGATTCAAATAAGTCTATTTTTTACGTTAATTTTTTCATAGATCTTTTAAACATTTTGAATTATCAATTATTGTGACTTATAGTACTTTTTACGTAGTTTACAAATATATAAATTTCAAAAAAATTGAAGATTTCATGTGCAAATTTCCGATCAAACTTAAACTGTTTGACTCTTGAAAAACGAAAAGTATCACATAAATTGAGACACATGGAGTAATAATTAAGAGTTAGTTTTAGTGGGAGTGTCCAGAAACTTTAAGTTGAAGTTGTAACTTGCAGTTTAAATGCAAACTTAATTAAATATCGTGAAGTAATTAGTCATTACAAAGATTATTTCTGTAACATAAACAAGGGAGCTATTTATGCGTTTAATTCTCCCCACACTATTCAAACATATAATTATGACAACTCTTAATTAAATCATTAAATACTCCCCTCAATATTCAAACATATAATTATGATAACATAACTATCATTAATTGCTTTCTCTCTTCGTATAGTAACATTTGTCAGTTTTGTTTATGAGAGTCAAACCATGTCAATTATACGTTATAAATTTAAACAATACTTTCGATACGACAGAAATTACAAGTTAGTATAACATTTTCCATGTATCTTCAAGATTATAATAAAAGTAAATCAATTTAATTTACAATGGCAGATGCATCACGCGCTTGGTTGAGGAGAAAAAAGAGCGCGTGAGTATGAAAAGATGGGTTGAGAAAAAGTGTGTCACGAGAGAGCACGCACGTTAGTCAACAGTCAACGCTAGAAAAAAGCCACTTTTTAATGAGAAGTTACAATTCAGATGATTCATAAAAGCAAAAGATTATTTTTTTACTTTTGTAATAAAATAAAATAATAAAAATAGTTTCAGTTACGTTTAGTCATTCTCAAATCTGAAAATTTCAACCATGGTTAAAAATAGGGCCCCCATACAAAATATAAATAGACAGAAAAACATCCAGAGAAGAAAAAACAAAGAAAAAGACAAGCGTAATCAAAACCAATCTCTATCATCATCATTGTGCCAATACCCACTGACATAAGTCATCATTCAACATCTATTTTCCATTCTTCTCTATATATATACACACACATCTCTTTCTACTTTGATATTCGATATTCATATTTTTAATTCGATTCACTATAATTATTTTTGTGTATGTGTATATATATTTGATAGGTTCTGAATCTTTCTGACCTATCCTACAAACTGTATTTGCACTAGCCAAAGGAAAAAAGCTGCAACTCTTCTGCTACAAAAGGGAACACCCCATTTCTCTTCGTTCTGTCCCCTCTTCCTCCCCTACCCCTTCACCCTACCTCCACCCCAACATACATTTCAAACCCCAGAACAAGAAACCCCATTTTCTTTCTTCTCTTCCATAAAAGGGGAAGAAAGAAGAAAAAAAGTGAAATTGTTTGGTTTTTCAGAGGGGGAAAAAACAGAGCAAAAAAGATGAGTGGTGAAAAAGAGGATGGTTTAGGTTTGAGTCTGAGCTTAGGAATCATGAGTTGCCCTCAAAATAATCATAAAATTCCTCCTCCTTTCCCTTTGAATCTCTTACCTTTCATGCACCATCATCAAATTTCATCAGGTAAAAGTTGTGAAGATTCAAAATTGTTTTGCTCTGTTTTTTCTTCATTTGTTTTAGTCATGGATTCGATGGGCGGAACCAACTAAGACTGTTATATTTTGTCTATTTATAGTTTTCGTATATTCATGCTTAGTGAAAATCTTGGCTCTGCCATTGATGAATGCATGCTCTGTTTTATGGGTCAAAATAAAAACACCCATTTTTAAAAATTTTTGCAGGGAGAAAAGATGAGGGAGGAGAAAGGGTAAGAGGGGGAATAGATATGAATGAACCAGCGAGGATGATTATAGAGTGTGATGATGAAGAAGATGAAGAAGAAGATCAGGTGTTAATGGTTTCATCACCTAACAGCACTGTTTCGAGTGTGAGTGGAAAGAGGAGTCATGACAGAGAAGAGAATGAAGGGGAGAGGGCCACCAGCTCACTGGAGGATGACGGCGGAGATGCGGCGGCAAGGAAGAAACTCCGGCTGTCAAAGGAGCAAGCTGCCGTTCTTGAAGATACATTCAAGGAGCACAACACTCTTAATCCGGTGAGTGGTAGTTTTCGTAAATAACTTTGTGGGTTAAGGGTAGTTTTGGAAAACAGGGTTATTACTTTTGTGAATTTATTGTGTGGAACCATTTACTTCTCACCCAATTTTTCTGTTTTTTAAAATGTAGTTACTCAATGAATTTTAATTTTATAAATGCAAAGGTGTAATAACTCTTGACCATAGATTTTAATTTTTTTGAGTTTTTGAAGTTGTGATTTTTAAAATTTGAAGGAGTCGTTTGACCATGAAAATTGTGTGTATTTGTAAAAAGTGAAAAATGATGTATTAAAATTGGAGTTGTATTTAATCATGAATATAAATTCGAGTCGTCTCTAAATTTTTGTGAGTAATTTGAAAATGAAAATAACTTTTTTTTTTTTTTTTTGGTGTTTTTCATATTCTCGGAAATAGTTGATTTTTTTTTGTAATTTTATTGCCAAAGTTGATGATTTTCACGACCAAACGCGTTGTCAAGTTATGTTTAATCATGCATTTTACTTTTAAAAAAACCAAGATATTAAAATCTGATAAAATTTCATACGAATAAATATTAATTTGCTTTTTCACATTTCAGAAGCAAAAATTGGCTCTGGCAAAACAGCTGAATCTGAGGCCAAGACAAGTGGAGGTGTGGTTTCAGAACAGGAGGGCAAGGTATGTTATTTGTTTACAGATTCAAGGGTATTTTTGGTATTGGAATAATATTTCACGTTTGTAGCATGAATCTTCCATGTTATTATGGACACACGTTAAGTAAGTGTTCCATTATAAAAAAATGAATTATGATATAATCAAAGTAATGTCCTGTCGGGTGATACACGTGTGCATGTATTATAAGTACTTCTCACCTTAAAATTTAAAAATTATCTAATTTTACTTGTAATTAAAAAATAAAGATGTATCGCATTTTGCTTTGGTCAAACAACATAAATGTATTATAATGTCTTGTAAAAATAGCGAACTATATTGTTGGCACATAACTTTTACTACTAATAATTTATCATGGTACCTGCTTTGAGGCTCGACTAATTCAGATTTACAAAAAATTCACTTTATCTGGCTTTCAGTATTTAAACTTGACGTGTTTTAGTTTTTAAGGTTTTTATATTGTAAAAATGTTGGATTAGTTTTCAATTTTTAACGTTCTTAGCATTGAACTTATTGAGGGTTTGAATGATTCAGGACCAAGTTGAAGCAAACAGAGGTAGATTGTGAATACTTGAAGCGTTGCTGCGAAAATCTGACGGATGAAAACAGACGTTTGCAGAAAGAAGTTAGTGAGCTTAGAGCATTGAAACTCTCTCCACAATTGTACATGAACATGAGCCCTCCAACCACCCTCACAATGTGCCCTCAATGCGAGCGCGTAGCTGTATCATCATCCGCGGCCTCTTCATCAGTCACCGGAGCCAATGCCTCTCGTTCACATCACCACCAAGCGCCAGTGCCTCTCAACAAACCATGGGCTGCAATGTTTGCGTCTAAAACACTCGATGTGCAAAGGTCACAAATGTAATTTCACTCTTGTTTTGGAGCTGCTAAAGATAGGGTAGGGAAGTGTTTATAGAGTAAGAAGATGATTACAAGAGAATCTGAGATCATGTTTTTATTCTCTTTAGTTGGTGAATGATTTGATGTTCCAAAAGTAAGATATGATGTGTTGGGTTTCAGAGGAACAGTTTCTTGAATTTGTTCATTTCATTTGTGTAGGAAAATGGTTTTACTTGAATGGGAAGACATAATTGTGTTCACTAACTATTTTTATTATATAGTATATCCATACTTTTTTGCATGAAGATCCTCTATTCCAAACTTTTTACTACAAGAATCATGGACTCCTCTTGGGCACTAGTGGACATGATTGCTATCTTCTATTATCCACTTTTGCACCTTAAACTAAGGGGTCCACTCAATAGTCGATTAAATTATAGTGCCATTTGATTTGTTGTTTGCTTGGTAAGTTTGGATAACTTATCATAAATAATACCGGGATAAGTTATCTCACCTTTTGGCTGGTATAATACTATCGAGATAATTGATTCTGAGATAAAATAGGTAAATGACGAAGTTATTCTTTTAAATCCTTTTTATACCTCACTTTTCACGTCCATGAATGATATTTTTGTAAGCAAATAAGTTGTTCTTAAAATTTATGAAAAGTATATTACTTATAGTACAACAAACCAAACGCTTGATAAAAAATAATTTCAACATAGCTTATCCTATCATAACTATCCCTATGATAATTTATCCTTTCTTATCTTAACTTGTATTCAAACCGAACGACTCCTAAAAGTATTTGACTAGCTAGGATTCTCCATCTAGGTCACAAAATACATTAACTTAACCTACCCCTTAATATCCTTCTATTTGGTTTGCTCCCTCCATTTCAATTTATTTATCAATTTTGACTTGACATGAAGTTTAAGCATGAAAAGAGAACTTTTCAATCTTATGGTCACATGTTGAATGTATCAAAAAACTCTTTAATCTTGTAGTCTTAAACATGTCATATGCAACGTTAAAATTAAAGAATTGCCAAAAAGAAAAAAAATACTCTCTTTAAAACGGACTTGAAATGAAGTAGATCAAATAAATTCAAACAGAGAAAGTATGTCTGGATAATTATAACATCTTTTTTTAATAACTGTGATGTCCGGATCAACCTGTCCATAACCCGCCAATCAAGTACCGTATAAATTTGTCCATCAAGATTTAGGGAAATGTGATGATTTTACTTGGTTTTTTCCGTATCAATTGAGATTCAAACTTTAATACTATATATTATTTGCATGCTCTCATTGATAGGCAAATATGAAGAAATTACTTAGTTATTTCCCACTGCTCATCGATAGCTAGGCCACTCTCAGATGCAATCAACAACCTTGGTATCAAGAGTCACAAAATGCACTAAAGGACGGCAGAAATCTCAAATTGCCTTGGTACAGTTCATATGTTATATGTCGCGAAGAATACAGACGACTAAAGGAGAGGAAGCAGCCCTTTGAAAATAGGCTAAACTCAATCTCAACATCAATATTCAATCGAAATGCAAAGACAAGACATATACAGATTGCTACAGTATTGTGTTCATCCAGCGTATTAGTCACACAGTATTCACAGTGTCAGCAAGACAACGCAGTATGCATCCCAAACCAGCTTTTTCTGTTAGTTTTTCATGGATCCTTAGACATTGGTCACATGTTGGGCGGTCTCCAGTAGACAAACCTCTGTACAAGTACCTGCACATCAGATAGACGGTTCAACCGTGAATCTTGTATGCTACATTACTTGGTGAAACTGAATCAGGTAGATCTATTGGATAAATCACATGGCAATTTCACATTTACACATTTCTTCTTTGTGTCTCAAATATGCTTCCGTCAAACGAGTTCATTTCAGCTAATAGTGTGTGTGTGAAGCAGAGGCTAGATGGTCTAATATCAGAAAAAGAAATGAGTTATGCTGGGGTAGCTGCTATGGTCCATTAAACAAATGAAAGCTGTCAAAAAGAGTTCATTCAACGAGATAATGTCACCTTGCATCACATAATTCCTTCTTCTTCTTTACACTAATGAGGATAAAAGCAGATTTAAGATTAAAGACTAAACCAGAACCAAAGGAAACCAAATCAGCGGTGAACTGTTTAAAGTTGTCATCTTGTTTCAAAGGTAGAATGTTGGTGTAACCACGTATACTGCAACTAAAGAATCAATGCTAATCAGCATACAACCATATCTGTACAGGTAAGAAATCTCTTTTCTTTGTCCCTCACCTTAATTAACTAAATACTATATTAATCTATGTCAACCACAGATGTTTTTGAGGAGATGCATCTGAGTACCAATTAGCCAAGAGATGAAGCCATTTTTCATTTTTTTTGTTGAACATAGCCAAGAAACAGAGCTTTGTATGTTGCTATTGGTGCGATTTGGATGCTTTACTAAAGACTTGTGGATTCACTTTATGTTTCTTTTTGCATCTTTTTAATTACTTACAATGTTTTTTTATCTCTGTTGCTCAGATCCTCCAAAGATGTCCTTGCACCGGGTCGGATCCTCCAAAAAAATGCGCAACTTTTGAAGGAATCAACACGCATCAGGCAGTAGTTCTAAGGATCAGAGCAACATAGTCTTTTACTAGTTTAGGTCCTATTTCATATAATATACTTCAAAACTATAAGATCCTGTCTAACTTGTGTCATATTCCCTTATTTTCAAAACTTTGTGTCCAACTATAAGACATGACTCTCATGTCAGTTGTTTGTTTCTCTGATACTTATGTCGCACCAATGGGGAGCATAAATTCTTAAGTCTTCGTATTTGGAATGCAACTCCATCATGGCTTTATATTACTATATTAAATTCATAGAAAATAAAATATATACATATGGGAAAAGGATTTAAATATGGTCCAAAGAGTAGTTCCATGAGCAATGAGCAATCCTTTGCGGAATTTGTTTTTTTTTTTAAATTCACTGCATATTGTCAATATATTGCAATAAGTGATTGCAAATTTAGAACAAATGTTAAGTGGGTGGAAGATATCATACTTGTCTAAAGAGAGAAGAGAAAGCCGTTGAAATCAACTATCTAGCTAGAAATCACTGAAGTTTTTATCAGAGGAAAGGACGGAGTAGGTATATCATTTGATGGGGAGAAAATATAGCCCCCAACACTGGAGGAGTAAGGAGATCAGATGTATTGGCCTTGACATGAAAATGAATATGGAGATTTGAATATAAGGTGATGCTGTACAGAAAAAGGTGAAACCGATCAAATGTATTGGCCTTGACATGAAAATGAATATGGAGATTTGCATATAAGGTGATGCTGTACGGAAATAGGTGAAAGTTTTCTTTTTTTTTTTGGTCGATAAAAAAGGGCAAAAAAAAGAGGTGATAGTTGCTAAATACAGAACATCTAGAAATGGACAGTAGTTGAATGAGGTAACTGAATAACACTAAGAAAGGTATTATTGAAGGGAAAAGATGATTTTACAAGATTTATTGGTATTAATGTTGGAAATTGTAACTGGAAACAATTTGGTTCAACATATGATGTGGAAACAGAAATTAAACTTGAAAGCATGCTTATCGAAGGGCCTATGTGATTGCTCATCTGGCAATTGTTGCTGAACAAAAGAACTAAGGGTTCATCTTGGAAAACTAGCTTGAGAAGACGCAATTCAGAAAGGGAATGAAAAGAAGTGGAGGAGTTGACATGAATCTACATTTTAAACAGAAAGTGGTGAGGATATAAGAAACAAGCAATGCAAGTACATTTTCAATGAGCTTCTATTATATGGGTCTTACTAGGTAGGAAAAAGAAGACAAGGTGAAAGGAGATATGAATACACAAAGACCAAATAAAGTGACCTTCAGATGCTGCATAGAGTGGGATAATATTCTTTCCGATGGAAAATCACATGAGGAGGAAACAGATTGTTGTAAGTTGGTGTTTATGTGCAAGGAGTATGAGAAGGTTAGTGATCATTTATTGTAACACTACAAAATGGCTTCACAGATATAGGCAGAGGTTTTCTTTTTACACCACAAAAGAGAGTTAGCTTCAGAAAAGTCGAAAACAACATGGAAAACTAGGCCACTTTGCTTTTCTAAGACTACATCGACTGGAAGAAGTAGGAGCTCTTTCAAAGCAATGAGAAAAACTTAAGGAATCTAAAGAGTTTCTTTCGTCTCATTTATATATATGGAGTAGAGAAAGAATATATTCATGTATAGTAAATTTGATAGCTTGATAGGAAACCAAAAGTAGCCAACATTACCACACAGTACGTGTACTTTTTAGCACCATCTTGACATATTAATGAAAATGATTTCTGACTAAAAAAAATTCAACCTTTTAGCATTTTTACTGTGCTATCTAAATTTTGTAAGTATTGTTTCAAATTATTGTACACATTCAGTAAATTGGTCTAGATAAAAGTTAAAACCTTAAAAAAGTGAAACAGAGCCAAATACAACTGGACAGGAAAATGATGGATAATGTTTGAATATGTACAGAGACATTTGGGCTTATGCATCTCCTACTATAGTATGCTTACTACAGTGCAGAATATACATATCAAGAGAAATTTGTAAGTCAAAGGAAGAAGGCTATGCAATATTTTGATAGAAGAAAAATAAGTCAATTGTTTCACAAAACAAAAAGGAAAGACAAGGTCCTTTTCTTTCTGATAAATGGAAAGAAAAACGAGGACTTATCAGTCACATTTATCCTAAGAGACAATTTGAAACAGCGGGGACTGACTTCTAAGTGCGGAGCAGTATGTAAATGGTCTACTTGCCTACCATTTAAATTGGCAGATGGGGGTGAGAGAGTCTCTCTCAATTCTCAATATCGATAATGGCCACCATTTAGAACAGTGGCATACCGGATTGAATCTCTGAGACTGTGCATTCAATGTTTCTTCCTTGATTTGCAGCAGCGAGCTATCCCATAATATTCTAAGCTACAACAGGGAAGGGTGTCTCCCTGTTACTGAAAAATCTATACTAACCTGAGGATCTCAAGTTCAAGATCATAATACCAAAACCTGACTTCCATACTAACTCAACTCATTTAAACCCGTATAAAACCAATAAAAAGTACCCAAACATGATTGCCACATAGATCAAACCTATCTTGACTGATCATGCAAAATTTCTCCAACTCATCCCAGTAGTAAGTTATAGCTCTATATCTCTCTATTCTCAATCTCCTTGGCCAATATTTTAAGCTAATATATGAGAGTAGTAAATATGCTGGCACATTTAAGAGTAGGGCCAACTTTGTTTTTTTTTACCAAGTTATTATCTTCAGATGTTTACAGAAAATAGGAACTTCACCCCTTCCAACCCCTGAATTAAGCCCTTTATCATAAGTTGAAGGTAAAGCTTTGTAAAGAAACAACATATAGATAAAAGTAAGAGAAAGTCTCTTGGTTCTTAAGTTGAAATATCTTCATCTTAGCGCCGGATAAGCATACCAACCCAAGTTATTCCCAATGAACTTTCAGACCCTTCTTGCCAGATGATTCCTTCAACTTTATTTTAGTGTTTAACTATGTTGTCTCACCTCAGATTTCAGGACTGAGATTTGCACCCGATCAAGCAACTAGCAAGTATTACACCAGTTTCCTGGTTGCTTGTGGTAGAAAATCAATGAAAAGGCAATCTCACCTACCAACATGGTGCATTCATTTAAAAAACATTTCTTTAAAGCAATAATATCTTGTATTCATGGAGATGTAAGACCAATACCAAGTTTAGCTAGTTGTTGCACATTAAAAACCCAAGCTGAGGTCAAAAAATGCTTGCATGTTGTCGACTAAATTTGAAAAAGCATATTGTTGGCATTTACCAAAATGTCCAATTAAAGTTCTTTGAAAATCTTAACAAAGTATCTCATTGTCAACAGATTTCATGACCCATCTCAAATCCATTGTAACCTAGAGTAAATAAGCATAAGATATATATAAGAATGTGCAATCTCAAAATATGTAATTTTCAGGCCATGATACTCAATATAAGAGTTTTAAAAGATTGTTCAATCGATTATTCTACTTAACTGCTTTTCTTTTCTGAGCATGGTTAACCCCATCCCCAAGTTTCCTGAGCCTAGGAGTCCAACAGTGTGGCTTTTTCCATTTTTCTACCATTGGTGACTCAAACCCCGAAATCAAAACTGGAGGTGGAAGGATTTTATTACTAGGCTATTCTGTCCTGGCCTATTTCTACTTGAACATGTTTATCACTCTAAACTGGTTGTTATAAGCAAACTGGCATAGAACAATATTTGTCTATTTAATCATAGAGCAGAAGATTGTGTATTTCACTTTCTTCTTGATCTTAAAATTAATTACATATATACGTAACTGCACGAAGTAATGCATTGCAACACCATCAGCTCAAAGAGTCGTCAGCTATTTCCTGAAAAGACAAGCTCTGGAACTTCAATAATACCATCTCTGATTTCAATCGGATGGTTTAATTTCAAAAGATTATTGTCGGATACTGCTCTGTCAGATTTAGATTTCTTTAAATTCCACTTCCTTGCATCAATTTTTGTAACTCAACTGCAATATTAAATTTCTAAATATCTTCGTGAAGATGGGATTACAAGCCTTGCATCACATTCCCATTTATGTATGCATAACAGCAGCACCAGAGGCTCAACAATAATATTTTGAGGATTGCTAAACAAGTATCGATAATTAAGTGGAGTCCCTTTGTCCAAATCTCAATCAGTCAAAAATGCATCAAAGCCCTCAAGTAAATAAAATCACTGATTTCACATAATTCCCATGATCTTGCCACTTACATTCTATATTTCAGTAAGCAATAATAAAGCATCGGAGATATAGTACTCGTAGCATACCACCATAACAATTTTCTATGGACATGATTCACATCTAGGCATAAATACATAGAACAATTAGGAACAAAAATGAACTTACTTCATGAGAATATCATAGTACTCAGGATCCAATGCAGAGAACAAGCTATCCACATCCTTGTTAGCCATTATAGCCCTATGCACCACTATCCAATTAGCAGACTGCAAACACAAACACAAACACACACACAAAAATACTGTCAACTCACAAGTTGTAAAGTAGACTCATATTCTAATTAAAAAAACATACTTTTACAAAAGCCATGGGCAAAAAGATTGAACCTTGCATCTTTCATCCTTGGTTTTGGGAGGTGATCCTTCTAGAGCTGTTTTCAGAGCTTCCACTGGTTTATACCTAACAAATAACCAAAATCACAAATGGGTATTCATTATTAAACAGTTATAGATTGTTTTTATGCAGACATGAAAAAGGAAAAATTGGAACTTTATAAAGGGTAGAAATTTGTGTACTGTTTGAGTAAACTTTCGATCTTGCGGGACTTGTGCTCGATTCTTGTGATTATGCCTTCGTAATTATCTGCTTCTACAATCTCAGCCATTTGTAGACAGCTCCTAAAACCTTGAGCCCCAATTGCACAAGCAATCAGCTTTAGGGATCTTTATTGAGAGTGTTTTTGGATGCTTCAAATTTTGATCTTTGATGATTTACCAACAGGAGTGAGAATCTTGATTTTTTACAACATTTTGATACTTGGTATATAAATGGCTAAATTGCAGTTACATTCTTCTTAGTTTCTTAAACTTACAAATACAACCCCTCTTCACCCAAATAATTAAATTTTATATTCAAATAAATCAAATAACTTTTGATGTTCTTTTAGCTTAGCTTTACCTACATGACAAAAATAAGTTTAAATGTGAGGTGGAAAATGTCCGGTGAATGAAGTAGGGTTAGGTTACAAGAAGGAGGATTACGAACATCTGTTTCACGAAGTATTAAAAATTATACTCCATTTTACTATGTTGCAAAATTTCTAAATATTATCAAAATGCTTGCATCCTTGTATCAATCTATGTCACTGAAATAATTAGATTTTCAAAAGATACAAATAAAATGATACTTATTAGTAAGTTGTTTTCTTTAGGAAGAAGGTAATAAGATTTTATCTGTGACATTTTCAAACATAAAACAAATTGATAAGAAATGCAGGAGGGACTATGTGTAATGCCAGTACAAATTTTAAGTTTTATAAATGATTTCAAGTGTTAATAATTGAATATTAAACTTGACATAGGGAAAAAGCTTAAATATATTTTCAAACTTTGACAAAAAGTTTATTTACCTCATCGTAAAAATTTGATCTATCTATGTATTTTTGTTGAGAAAAGGTTCATCCATGTCATTAATTGTAAACTTAAAACAATTTCGATTTTGAAAAATCATTTTTTTACACGTAGTCAATTATGATTTGATCACGTTATTAATTAAATCATTTTTTAAATATAAAAAAAGCTCAAATATATCGTCGAACTTTGAGAAACCATTTGACTTATTTTGCGATTTCAGTTAACAAATAATGATATGAATGAGTCTTTTCTTAAACGAAAATAACATAATGAGATTAAACTAAGGACATACTCAAAGTCCAATGATGTATTTGAATCTTTTTCTTATATACTATAAACTTCTTAATATAAATACATAATTTGAGCAAAAGTTACTCAATTCAATCATCCATCTTTTCTTTTTTTTGGTTACATTGTCGATCGCAATCACCGCTAAAAATGGACCTTTGCTTGATAATGGAGAGATAGAAAACCATAAAATAATGACACCTTTTGATTACTGATGTGCTGTCTGTTTCTTCTCTCTCTTTCACACAGTAGAGTGAAATATATACTCTCTCTTCCACACACTCATGCCCTTTTTGTCTTTCCCTTTGTTGTTAAGTCTTCCTTTCTTCTGCTTCACCTAACCTCCAAAATCAACAATGGCAGCAACTGCATCTACAGACTATTCCCAGCAACCCCATTTTGTTGTTCCTCAAAGAGCTTCAACAGTGAAGCAGCAGCAGCATTTGGGTAAGTCTCGCTCTGACATTTTCTTGAAATCTGTACTAGTCATGATTGTTCTTGTTGTTGTTCCACTCTTTCCTTCCCAAGCTCCTGACTTTATAACTCAAAGTATAGTAACTCAGTTCTGGGAGCTGTTTCATCTTTTGTTCATTGGCATTGTTGTGTGTTATGGTTTGTTTTGTAAAAGAAGTAGTAACAAGACTTATGCTGAAACACATTCAAGATTTGATGGTTCAGATGCATATGGTCCTGGGATGTCTAATGTAGTTTCAATCTTTGATGATGGGCTTGAAAATTATTGTGGGTCTGATGAGAAAGGAGTGATCCCAAATTGGGATTCTCAATTCTTGAATCATGAGGGTAGGGAACAGGAAAGGTTTGAGCTTGTTGGGGGTGAAAGAAGTAGATCTTTTTCAGATGAAAATGGGGATGAGATTTTATGTGGGTCTGATGACAAAAGAGTGATCCCAAATTGGGATTCTCAGTTTTTGCATTATGAGTACAGGGGTCAAGAAAGGACTAATCTTGATGAAGTTGAGAAAAGTAGAACCTTTACGGAGATAGGAGGGGTCGAAAATACGGAGGTGTTTAATGAGAGGGAAGTAGCTCAAGTTTGGAATTCACAGTACTTTCTTGGTGAATCCATGGTGGTTGTTGCCAATGGAAACTATGGGGTTGAAAAGGTATCCCACATTGACCATAAACCTTTAGGCTTGCCCGTTAGGAGCCTGAGATACAGAGTTAATGCTGAAAAATCTGAATTTATTGTTGAAGATACTGTTAATTCAGGGGGTTCGTCTGGTTGTAATGGTTATGAAGTTAGTGAGGAGAAGATAAGAGGTATGGCTTCAGTCAATTTGAGGAGCAAGTTTGAGGAAGCTTCTGGACCTCGCCAAGTTTCATGGCGCTCGAGGTCTCAGAGGAGGGAGCTAGAAGAAGTGAATACAGTTAGACTGCCTTCACATTCTAGACCTCACTCAGTTGGACAATTGGAGTTTGGGTATCTCAAGTCTAGGTCATTCAGTAAACCGGTATCCTCTCGGACTAGTCCTACTTCTTGTTCACCAACTATTACCTCACCTTCATCCTCTTATTCTTCAGAAAATGAAAGTGGAAAAATGCCACACTCTGAGCCACATTATGCATTTGAGAGTATGCCCATCTCAACTTCACAACAGACAGGAGCATCCGTTGGAGAATCAGCAGTTTTAACTTCAAATGTCAAACAATCTAGCAATGAGTCATGTTCAGAAATGAATGTGCTGCTGAGAGATTACTATGAAGAAGATGAAAAAAAGATGAAAATGTATCCTTCCAGCAGAGAAACATGTCATGTTCAAGGTCATCCACATTCTAAGTCCCACTCTGCTGGAGAAACAGAGTTTGAGCATCAAGAACCATGGTCATTCTGGACTCGAGTACGCGCTCAAATTATTCCCAATTCTTCTTCACCCAGAAAAATCTCACCAATATCCTCTGCTTCTCCAGGGATGCCAAACTCCAGAAAGCAAGACCTTGAGAGACTCAAGAATGTCAAGCCTCCACCCATCCAAGTTAGTCATCCAACAGCGAGATCAATGGATGATGCAGCTGCATTTGTTGCTTCAAAGGCTCAACGATCTACTGTTGGTTCTTCCTCAGAGTTTGATACACTTCGCACATCTAAAGAAAAACTGAAGGATGTTGCACCTGTGAATGGTGAAGCAACATATCATACCTCAAAGTCTCGAGCATTTAGTATTGGTTCTTCTTCAGAAATAACCATGCAGGAAAGTTCAAAAGATAAATTGAAGCATGTCAGCAAGGATCTTAAACAGGATTCTTCGTACACACGAAAACAAAGTGTCAACTCCTTGGTCTCGGACATGAAACAGCCATCACCTGTGAATAATTCATCAAGGGGAAAATCAGTCAGAACATTTAGATCCCGAAGAAGTTATATTGATAGATCAAAAAGAAAGGTTGACTGTCCAAAAGAAGGTGGAGACGTAAATGAGGTACGTTATAATCAATTTGACACAACATCATCCTTGAAATGCATTAATCGAAAAGGGGATTCAAAACCACCCGTCAATTCCAGAGAAGGCATTCTTGACAACAGTGGGCCAATTCCAAGCTCAGCATTCTTTGAAAGTGAGCCTGAAGCAAAGCAACATTTTACGAATACAGACATTGTGGAGGCCAAGGAGAACTCAGAGACTGTGCTAACCAATTCTCACACGAGTTCAGATGAAGAAGCTGACTTTGACCTTGCTGAAGATATGGATCTAGGAAGTGAGGTTGATAGAAAAGCTGGTGAATTCATTGCCAAGTTCAGAGAACAGATTAGGCTTCAGAAAATTGAATCATTTCGACGGACCAGTGCTTAGTTACTAATACTCTATCCTGAGGTGTGTATAGTGATTCTAGTATGCTAAAGAAGGATGTCTCCCCTTGTTTAGTGGAAACTGTGAAAATTGATCATTTGTTTATATGTTTAGCCTCTGTTTGTGTAAACAAACACTTGGAATGTTATTAGAAAAAAAACCTGCTCAGGTGTCTAGGAGGGACGCGATTTCTTGCATCCTTCCTTTCTTGGAAGAGAAATCCGCATTCTACTGGAAAACTATCTTTAGAGTTTTCCATCATTTTAACTTTCATTTACACAGAATTCATGTAACCTTGCGATTCATTATTCAAGATTATGTTTTGTTTATTTTCATCTAGATATATTCTTCAAGAAGAATACATATCCACAATTGAGTCATCTGTTATTTTCATTATACAAATAACAGAAAGATGAATTTCCCAAACATTATCATCAGATTGCTGTCACAAATATGTTCGTCTCCTATTGTGCTGCAACTGATTTTTTTAATTCATAATTGCATTAGTAGTATTATGGGACTGTCATGTTCCTTCTCTATCACCATCCAATTGTTCCTTCCCCATCTTTTCTTCATCTCCATCATGCTTTCCATACTTGTTGGTCAAATCCTCATAAACCAACAACATTGCATAGAACAACAATACAATAAAAGCTAAGGAGATAAGATGTGTGCATGTTAAGCCGTTTTGTCAAACAATATGGAATCACTAGAGGTTTTTGGCAAAGGTAATCCACTTCATTGATCACTATGCCACACCTTTAAATGCTGGATTTTCTTATCGACTATCATCCTCAAGATATTATGTTATCCAACGTTTTTTATGAATATTATTGAACATAAAATGTAAGAAAAGCTTTATAAGGAAATCCAGAAATGAAGCGTTTATACATAACTCAAAAGTCTAAAGCAATTAGTTTTTTTGGGAAACTTTAGTCCTTCTATTTTTGGAATTTGATTTAGCTTGTTCAGATGAATGAACTTGAATTTTGTAATAATCATAGACTATGCTGTAAGAAGCAATTTGATGAATGGTGAAACTAGATGTTTTGAAGTATTTTCTAGAATTGATTATTTCTTGTAAACAATGTACCAAGTCATTTTTATTTTTTTTGATATTCTACTTAGAGGTAAGCAGTTGAGATGATTACACGATACAACAAGAACATACCTAGTGTAATCCCCAAAAGTGAGATATGAGGAGGGTGGTGTACACGCAAACCTTACCCCCCCACAATCAAATGCCTCTAGTTATAGATGACAGTATAGAGAAAAAAAACAATCTTTGAAGAACCAGAAGTGCTGTTTAAATAATAAAACATGATCAAATTGTGTATGAATCAAAACAAGTGACTATTGTTCTGTTGTTGTATCTGAATGGAGAAAATTCAGAGTGGTATAACTTATAAGTATCAATGTCTGAGATTTCTTGAACGTTACATTTGGTTCTTATTCCTCGGCTACGATGGCACATTGCAGCCACAATCAATAAAACATGAACACACATCAAATACAGTAAGAAACCAAAGAGTTACAAAACTGTGGATCAGTCGTTCCACTTATGAAATGCAATTGGCTTCGCTGTTTGAGCAGTGAGCCAAATGAAGCAAAAACCATGCGCGCCAACCAGGCTGGTTGAACCAGCAGCATGCGATTATTTTAGACCTGTACCAATAGCATGGTGTAAGTTGTTGACGAGTAGGTCACAATGGAAAAAAAATATGAAACTCACCAAGAAAAATGGAGGAACATGTTACTACCAATTGAAGTTTTATCAAAAGCCATAAGGTGAGATAATTACTAAATGCAACCGAAAATCCATAGGTAATTTCACTAGCATCTGTCATAGCAAATGGAGAAAACATGCATAAGCTTATCACCACGATTTGATATTACGATTACTATTCCAAATGATGTGTAAATTGTTACTGGATGCTCCTATCTCATGCTACTGGCTAGTATTTTAACAAGTTATAGGCTCCTTGGGAAAGGGGAGATAGCAGATAATTAAACATTTCTTTTGGAATACGAAGCACAAATCAAAGAGATTGATGTTAAGGGAAGATTTAACTAACCTTTCTAAGAAGCTGTCTGTACATCAGAATCAGGAGGGAATACAGAAAGCTCGAACTTCTGGGATTTAGCAGTTTGCAGCTTGTTTTTTTTGGCTTGTATCTCTCGGGCAGATTTTGCTGCTGATTTGGTGGAATTTTGCAAATCCATCACTTGGAGGCTGCGTATATCGGCCAGGCCAATGGGGATCTTCTCAAGTTTATCACATGATATGTGAAGATGTTTAAGTCTCGGGAAGTGATCACCGGAAGCATTCCAAGAAACTAAGTTTGCCCTTTCAATGCATAACACTTCTAGGAAAGGAAAACCTCCATCATTTAGTTCCCAGTGCTCTCCCTTAAATGCATTGTCTTTCAGCTTCAAGACTAGAAGGTACTCCAACTGTTTCAATACAGACATATCATCCCACTCCAACCAGGTGTCTGATAAAGTCAGCCTCCTCAACTTAGTTGGAAATAGAGATGCTGGAGGAAGGCGTAATTGTGTCTGATCAGTCTGACCAACATTTATCAGCTTCAAGTTCTCAAGACATTGCAGCATCTTAACATTGTTGAACAATACGGGCAGACTTGGTTCCAGTAGCTTAGCTATTTTTCCACGAATGCCCAGTTTTTTCAACTTTGGAGCCCTCGAGAGAACATATTCAGTGCAGCTTTCTGGTGCAATTGTGGAGAGGGTTTGCAGGCTTTGATTTACCAAGGTAGTCTTACTAGTTCTGGGGTTAGCAGGTGTAGGCAATTTAGCAGACGTGTTGGTGTGCAGATGCCTCAGCCGGGGCATGTTCAATATGTCTGCTTGAATATCAAGGTTGATCTGTTGTGTGTTGACAATGAGGGTTTGTACGTTCCAAAGTTTCCCAATATCTTTCGGAAGGACTTTAATCAAGTCAAATGAGAAAGCAATATACCTCAGATGATACAATTGAAAGAACTCCTTGCAAAAGCGATTTATTTTGATGGATTCAGTATCAAACACCCTTAGCAATGGAAAGGCTTTTGATATGTTTGCACTGAAAGTTGGGGGAGTGTCATTTTTTTCTGGAGAAAAACATAGGAATGACCTAACATGCTCACCAGAGGGCTTCATAGAAATGAATTCCACAACAGAGGAATGAATGCACAAGCGACGGTGGGTGGATACATCACAAACAGATTGCTCACCACCGAATTTTACTTCATGGAAAAGATTTTCCTCTGTCGTGGCCTCTTGCCAGCAAAACTCATACAACATGTCATGAACACGACAAGTTTTGATCTGTCGGTCAAGCGTCCTTTGCATTACCATCACTAAATTTCTGTTTACGAGTTCATTCAAGTATTCCTCTGCTTTACACTCAAGGGATAAGTTCCCTTCGTACTGGATGAACCCTTCCGCGATCCATAAGCGGATCAATTTCCTGGCAGGGATTAAATAGCCTCTGGGGAATGTGCCAAAGTATAAAAAGCAAGCTTTCCAGTCATAAGGCAAAACATCATAACTCATCCGCACCAGTTTATTACAATTATTTGGCTGATCTCTATTTATGAAATATTCGCCCACACTCTGATCCACTTGCTCCCATTCCTTTATTGTCTTGCCTTTCCCAATTAGAGCTCCTGCAATCACCACAATAGCTAGGGGTAGTCCTTTACACTTCCTGGCTATGCTTTTTCCGTTTGTTTCCAATTCGGGGGGACATTTAGCTTTGTGAAAAGCTCTTTTCTCCAGTAAAATCCAACTTTCTT
Organism: Solanum tuberosum; assembly: GCF_000226075.1. Lineage (NCBI taxonomy): Eukaryota > Viridiplantae > Streptophyta > Magnoliopsida > Solanales > Solanaceae > Solanum > Solanum tuberosum. Next base: position 890,440 of record NW_006239021.1, read on the forward strand.
CATCAGTCAGAAATTTTAAATCATGTGGACTCCTATTGCAATGTTTTGCGACTTTGTGATCTCGAGTAGTCAACAATACTCTATTGCCCTTGTCATTTTTTGGGAAAGCAATCTTGATACGATCCCAAGCATCTGTCGACCAGACATCATCCAAGACAATCAAGTATTTTCCTCCTTCATCCAAAATCTCTCGTACCTTATGAGCTAAATCCGTTTCAGACATATCACGGCAATTCTTGGTGTTTCCGGTGAATTTACTGATGATGTTAAGATATAATTCTCTTGTCTTGTATGATTGGGAAACATAAAGCCAAAGTCGAGTAAAGAACTCATACTCAATCTTCGGATGCTTGAAGATCTTAGTGGCTAGTGTAGTTTTGCCAAGACCAGGCATTCCAACAACTGGAATGACCTCTAAATCACCTGATCCTTCAAGAAGACGATCAATTACCGTCTGCGCCTCATCGTCAAAGCCCACCACATCATCTTCCTCAACCACAGGAGGCTTTTAAAATAGCAAAGATAAAGATTAAACATATGAAAGTTAAGTAACATTGGCAAGAAAAAGAACATACAACCAAAAAATATAGTAGTATTATATTATGCATTTGTGCCGGCAGCAGAAAAGGATAGGTCAACTATAGCAGCACAGTTGGATTTTCCAAAGACAGATCAGAACACTAACATTACAAACACTTAAGGCATGGCTATTATAATAATGTACAATCGTGTAAAACCATACATCCTCATTTGTTTGCATTAGGTAGGAATCAGAATGGTTCAGAACTTCGGTCTATTAAGTGCATTTGTTCGTATTAAGATTTAAGCACACTAGTATTTGATTTGAATAGCTCTTAATTATTTGGATCTTGAACGAAATCTTAATATCATTGAGATATATTTTTGTGTGATAATTTTCACAATCACTCTATCTATATGATCACTAGCTACCACCAATAACCAATTCTGTCATCGCAATCATCATCAAACACCACCACTGATGTCAACTACAACTTTCATTCGCTAGTACACTTACCATCTCAATTATTATAATTATATCAACTGTCATCACCGCCTCCACCGCCACTATCATCATTGCAGTTAATCTCTACTATCAATCACCCATCATGCATCACAACTAGCACCGCCACAAATTACCACTAACATATTGTGGAGCATCACACATTCTTTAGCCACCACCAAAAAATAATATCAACCAACTTCACCATTACCACTACCACTCCCACCATTACACCAGTTACTACAACACCAACCACCTCCACCATCATAACTATCACCATCACCATAGTCTATTGATACTCACTAATACCAATCATTACCACCATCATCACTACAAATCATCTCCAATATTATCAAACATGAATGGTGCATTTTTTTTAATTAAGTAATAATTTGATTTTATTTAAATTATATATTTCTTTTCTTTACAAATGAATAAATTATGCATGTGTTTAAATCTAGAAACATATCTTAATCATTCAAAGGTTCATTCAAATCCAAACAAAATACTCATTTTGTGGATATGTTGGCTAAAATTCGTTCTCATATAAAATTGATATTTCACTATCGTTCTATGAACTTTTCTTTTACTTTGTTAGGTATCTTCCTGTCTCAAAGTACTTGCAGGGCTGCAGAGCATGTCTGAATTGTCTATCTTTAAGCACTACATTGTCATCTACGCTCGCTCACCTTCATTCGAACTAAGATTTCAACTTTATGTATTCTAGATTTTAAAAAGGTAACTTCAAAAGGCTAACACGTAGTAACTAATTTAATATGCACATATATTTAATGATATATTCAATATGAATACACAGTTTAAACAAAAGCTATTGAGTTCGGTTGAATTCAGCCACTAAGGATACTACTCCACTCATTGCCTCAAGGTTTTGGGTTAAATGCTCAAAATTTTTGATACCGAACAGGTAAGTTCTCTCATACTTACTAAGTTTTAATTTCTTTAAGTATCTAATAAAAAAATCTTTATTAATTTAGCTATATATAACATATCAAACAAAAACTGATAAGGTTTCTCATGGTCAATTTGGTTTCAACTTTTAGATGATCTGAACTAGTCGGATCAAATTAATAAATAAACCCACACACAAATATGGGCGTGCTGACCGGATCCTTATATTTTCATGAGCGAATTTTGTCGAAATCAAGGACTTGAAGCAATACCTGTCTCTCTTCCCCACTGTTGAGTGAATCATCATGAACTTGAAGTGCCTGAAGGTCATGTGCGTTATTTTGCTGAATTTCTCTCATTCTATCTCTTATACCTTTAATCTCCACAGCGGCCTCCCTCACTCTTTTATAATGTGCAGGTTTATGAAAAACCGCTTTAAACCCTTTATCCTTATGATTCTTAGCTTCGATTACAAATTTATCAATAGCATCTTCAGCATGATTCACCACTTTTTTGATACTCTTCACTAATTCTTTCAGAACTAAGTTTTCGCTGCGGACCATTGCAGCTTCCTTAAGAAAGGCCTTGAATTTCTCCAAATCATCATGCAGATTCTCGATTTCATCTTTAACTCCTCCGATTAACTCCACATTGTCCAGCACCAATTGCTTCAAGTTCTCTAACAGAAATTCCACCCCCACATCAACCATATTGTTTTCCTTTCTCTCTTTTTTTTCGATTGATTTTTTGGAGAACGAAAGAAAATATTATGTGCAAAATAGGCAGTTTGTTTGCAAATAAAATTAAGATTTTGCATTTTGGAAAGTTGACTTCCATAAAATTATTATTGCCTTGCTGTTTCCTCTTTGTTTACTTGCGTCCTTTTCTGAATTTGGTATTAACTATTACCTATTAGCATTTTAAAAGTAATAATTTGAAAGATGTCAACTGTCTTCTTTACAATTTCAACTTGATGCAAGTGGATTAAGTTCTCTCTCTCTCTTTTTTTTATTTTCTTTTTTTTGTTGCCTAAGTTCTAAAGCAGAAATTAAATACAGAATGTAAACTGTTCAAAGAAAATAAAAAATAATATATAAATAAATATGATGATAATATATGATATATAATAATATGGTGATTATTTGGGACTTTAGTAAAAAATTTAACACAGATATTAAAATTTCTATCAGTTGATGTGTCACAGTGTGGCCTAGAGGGTCGCATTCGTAAAGAGGGGGACCAGACCTAGCCTCCACAAAGGCGAAAGTCAGTCAATGCTAACTTTCTGCTATTGTGAGAGTCCAAGTCACAAAAAGAGAGGTGACCAGCTAAGGTTTTGCATGTGCTAAGGTTTTTTCATATATGTTAGGTTCCTCAATTGTGACTATACAATTAATATTAAAATATCAAGTTTCATAAGTATATATAAAAAAAACATCCATTTAATAAAGTTTTTGAGGAAAAACTCTCGGTTTTAAATTCAAATTGTTGAAATTTCAATCTAATATTCTAGGTACTAATTCTCTAAACATTTAATGAGATTATACACTTTTTGGTAGGATTTGGATCGTGAAAACTAGTGATTTTAAGGGCTTAGGTTTAGACCTTATAAATATAGAATTGAAAAATTATTAATTTGACCTAGCAAACGATATCAAAATCTAATTTTGATTATCAAATTGGACTACATAGCTTATAAGTAAGGGATAAGTCACAAGTACCCCCTAGACTATGACCGAAATCCCCCTGAGCTTTTTTTTTTTTTTGTTATTTTGTACACCTTTTGTCTTACGCGCGTGGCACACTCCGTGACTCCACGCAATTGAATCGCGTGAAAGATATTTGGATGCCATGTAAGCCAAAAAGGTGCACAAAATTACAAAAAAAGATGGGCTAGGGGAGTAATAGGACCTTAGTTTAGTTATGTGTGTCTCTGAGATTTCGGTCATAGTCTAGGGGAAACTTCAACCTTTTCCTTATAAGTAACACAATTATGCAATCAATTTCAAATTTCAAACTGTTGATCCAAGGGGTGGAAGTTTATCGAGATTGATTTTGACTCAAGAAATTCTAAAATTATGGGATAAATTTTTCTAGACTAATTGAACATGTTATTCATAACTTTGAATATATTTAAATTCGTTTATTTAAATTTTTGATTTAATAATATTGACATTATTTTAAAAAGTAGTATACTACATAATTTGGCATTCATGTGCAACGCACGTGCAATAAAACTAGTTTGTTAAAATGGACGAGTAAAAATAAATAAATGTAAGGACCAATAAACTGAAATGGAGGGAGTACTTTGTAATATTTAAATTTGGCGATATCTTTTTGTATTTTCTAACCAGATTCATTGAATCTTGCTCGGTAAGAAATAATTGTTTTTAAACTTTTTATTGTTGAATCTCACAACAAGTTGACGTAGTGTTGCTCATCCTCATTTCTTACCCCTTTTTCATTATATACGTAAAGAATAATTTTATAGTTTTATTACTAATAAAATAAATAAAAGTAAACCTTTCAATGATTTATGATTTTTATTTGAGATAAGTATTAAAAATCAATAATGAAGATAAAATGTATTATAATTACTATTTGAGAAATATCATTACACCAATAATAAGAATATGATTTAAAGCAAAAAAGGTTAAAAAAATAAATTAAAAATGCCCGAGCGTACGTTTTTACCCCCAAGACTTACGTTTTTATGCTCGGGGAATATGCCTCAAATTTTAGGACTTGCGCCTTATGGATCCACGTCTTTAATTTACGCCTCGCCCCGAGACTCGCCCCAAAAACGTTTTTGAAAACACGGTTACAAATCCTCTTCTACTTTAACAAACTCAAGATGAAAATTCTATTTTTAAGCTAAATAAGAAAAAAAAAATATTTTTAAATACATACAGTACCATGGTAGGAATGCACACACAAAAATATTTAAGCTAAATAAGATGCAAGTTTTATTTTTCTAAAAAAATGAATAATTAAAGCTTGCAAAGAAACTACAAAAAACTAAATAAAGTGAAGGGTAATTTTGTAAACAAACAACTTGTTCTTAAAATTTATGCAATACATATTATTTGTATACAAACCAAACACCCAATAAAAAAGAATCTCAGCATAACTTATCCTATCATAACTAATCTGAGCATAACTAATCTCATCATAACTTGTTTCCAAACCAAACGACCCCTAAAAGCTAAGGAGATAAGATGTGTGCATGCTAAGCCGTCTTGTCAAACAATGTGGAATCAATAGAGGTTTTTGGCAAATGTAATCCACTTCATTGATCACTAGGTGACACCTTTTAAATGTTGGATTCTCTTATCGACTATCATCCTCAAGATATGTTATCCAACATTTTTTTATAAATATTATCGAACATAAAATGTAAGAAAAGCTTTATAAGGAAATCCAGAAATGAAGCGTATATACAATAACTCAGAAGTCTAAAGCAATTATAATTTTTGGGAAACATTAGTCAAGATGGATTTGTTTCCCTAAAAGCTACTGTACTCATAGGAAAATTAAAGAAAACGCGCCTGTTTTTTGCCTTCAGTTTTAAAATACACTTCTATTTATGGAATTTGATATAGCTTGTTCAGATGAATGAACTTGAATTTTGTAATAAACATAGACTATGCTGAAAGAAGCAATTTGATGAATGATGAAACTAAATGTTTTGAAGTATTTTCTAGAATTGATTATTTCTTGTAAACAATGTACCAAGTCATTTTTTTAATTTTGATATTCTACTTAGAGGTAAGCAGTTGAGATGTTTACACGATACAACAAGAACATACCTAGTGTAATCCCCAAAAGTGAGATATGAGGAGGGTGGTGTACACGCAAACCTTACCCCCCCACAATCAAATGCCTCTAGTTATAGATGACAGTATAGAGAAAAAAAACAATCTTTGAAGAACCAGAAGTGCTGTTTAAATAATAAAACATGATCAAATTGTGTATGAATCAGAACAAGTGACTATTGTTCTGTTGTTGTATCTGAATGGAGAAAATTCAGAGTGGTATAACTTATAAGTATCAATGTCTGAGATTTCTTGAACGTTACATTTGGTTCTTATTCCTCGGCTACGATGGCACATTACAGCCACAATCAATAAAACATGAACACACATCAAATACAGTAAGAAACCAAAGAGTTACAAAACTGTGGATCAGTCGTTCCACTTATGAAATGCAATTGGCTTCGCTGTTTGAGCAGTGAGCCAAATGAAGCAAAAACCATGCGCGCCAACCAGGCTGGTTGAACCAGCAGCATGCGATTATTTTAGACCTGTACCAATAGCATGGTGTAAGTTGTTGACGAGTAGGTCACAATGGAAAAAAAATATGAAACTCACCAAGAAAAATGGAGGAACATGTTACTACCAATTGAAGTTTTATCAAAAGCCATAAGGTGAGATAATTACTAAATGCAACCGAAAATCCATAGGTAATTTCACTAGCATCTGTCATAGCAAATGGAGAAAACATGCATAAGCTTATCACCACGATTTGATATTACGATTACTATTCCAAATGATGTGTAAATTGTTACTGGATGCTCCTATCTCATGCTACTGGCTAGTATTTTAACAAGTTATAGGCTCCTTGGGAAAGGGGAGATAGCAGATAATTAAACATTACTTTTGGAATACGAAGCACAAATCAAAGAGATTGATGTTAAGGGAAGATTTAACTAACCTTTCTAAGAAGCTGTCTGTACATCAGAATCAGGAGGGAATACAGAAAGCTCGAACTTCTGGGATTTAGCAGTTTGCAGCTTGTTTTTTTTGGCTTGTATCTCTCGGGCAGATTTTGCTGCTGATTTGGTGGAATTTTGCAAATCCATCACTTGGAGGCTGCGTATATCGGCCAGGCCAATGGGGATCTTCTCAAGTTTATCACATGATATGTGAAGATGTTTAAGTCTCGGGAAGTGATCACCGGAAGCATTCCAAGAAACTAAGTTTGCCCTTTCAATGCATAACACTTCTAGGAAAGGAAAACCTCCATCATTTAGTTCCCAGTGCTCTCCTTTAAATGCATTGTCTTTCAGCTTCAAGACTTGAAGGTACTCCAACTGTTTCAATACAGACATATCATCCCACTCCAACCAGGTGTCTGATAAAGTCAGCCTCCTCAACTTAGTTGGAAATAGAGATGCTGGAGGAAGGCGTAATTGTGTCTGATCAGTCTGACCAACATTTATCAGCTTCAAGTTCTCAAGAAATTGCAGCCTCTTAACATTGTTGAACAATATGGACCGACTTGGTTCCATTAGCTTAGCTATTTTTCCACGAATGCCCAGTTTTTTCAAGTTCGGAGCTCTCGAGAGAACATACTCAGTGCAGCTTTCTGGTGCAATTGTGGAGAGGGTTTGCAGGCTTTGATTTACCAAGGTAGTCTTACTTGTTTTGGGGTTAGCAGGCGTAGGCAATTTAGCAGACGTGTTGGTGTGCAGATGCCTTAGCCGGGGCATGTTCAATATGTCTGCTTGAATATCAAAGTTGATCTGTTGTGTGTTGACAATGAGGGTTTGTACGTTCCAAAGTTCCCCAACATGTTTCGGAAGGAATTTAATCGAGTCAAGTGAGAAAGCAATATACCTCAGATGATACAATTGAAAGAACTCCTTGCAAAAGCGATTGATTTTGATGGATTCAGTATCAAACACTCTTAGCAATGGAAAGGCTTTTGATATGTTTGCACTGACAGTTGGAGGAGTGTCAATTTTTTCTGGAGAAAAACATAGGAATGACCTAACATGCTCACCAGAGGGCTTCTTAGAAATGAATTCCACAACAGAGGAATGAATGCACAAGCGACGGTGAGTGGATACTTCATGAACAGATTGCTCACCATCGAATTTTACTTCATGGAAAAGATTTTCCTCTGTCGTGGCCTCTTGCCAGCAAAACTCATACAACATGTCATGAACACGACAAGTTTTGATTTGTCCATCAAGCGTCCTTTGCATTACCATCACTAAATTTCTATTCACGAGTTCATTCAAGTAATTCTCTGCTTTACACTCAAGGGATAAATTCCCTCTGTACTGGATGAACCCTTCCGCGATCCATAAGCGGATCAATTTCCTGGCAGGGATTAAATAGCCTCTGGGGAATATACCAAAATATATAAAGCAAGTTTTCCAGTCATAAGGCAAAACATCATAACTCATCCGCACCAATTTATTTGGCTGATCTCTATTTATAAAATGTTCGCCCACACTCTGATCCACTTGCTCCCATTCCTGTATTGTCTTGCCTTTCCCAATTAGAGCTCCTGCAATCACCACAATAGCAAGGGGTAGTCCTTTACACTTCCTGGCTATGCTTTTTCCATTTGTTTCCAATTCGGGGGGACATTTAGCTTTGTGTAAAGCTCTTTTCTCCAGTAAAATCCAACTTTCTTCATCAGTCAGAAATTTTAAATCATGTGGACTCCTATTGCAATATCTTGCGACATTGTGATCTCGAGTAGTCAACAATACTCTATTGTCCTTGTCATTTTTCGGGAAAGCAATCTTGATACGATCCCAAGCATCTGTCGACCAGACATCATCTAAGACAATCAAGTATTTTCCTCCTTCTTCCAAAATCTCTCTTACTTTAAGAGCTAAATCCCTTTCAGACATATGACGGCAATGCTTGGTGTTTCCGGTTAACTTACTGATGATGTTAAGATATAATTCTCTTGTCTTGTATGATTGGGAAACATAAAGCCAAAGTCGAGTAAAGAACTCGTACTCAATCTTTGGATGCTTGAAGATCTTAGTGGCTAGTGTAGTTTTGCCAAGACCAGGCATTCCAACAACTGTAATAACCTCTAAATCACCTGATCCTTTAAGAAGACGGTCGATTACCATCTGCGCCTCATCGTCAAAGCCCACCACATCATCTTCCTCAACCACAGGAGGCTTTTAAAATAGCAAAGATAAAAGATTAAACATATGAAAGTTAAGTAACATTGGCAAGAAAAAGAACATACAACCAAAAAATATAGTAGTATTATATTATGCATTTGTGCCGGCAGCAGAAAAGGATAGGTCAACTATAGCAGCAAAGTTGGATTTTCCAAAGACAGATCAGAACACTAACATTACAAACACTAAAGGCATAACTATTATAATACTGTGTAAAGCCATACATCCTCATTTGTTTGCGTTAGGTAGGAATCGGAATGGTTCAGAACTTCGGTCTATTAAGTGCATTTGTTCGTATTAAGATTTAAGCACTAGTATTTGATTTGAATATCTCTTAATCATTTGGATCTTGAACAAAGTCTTAATATCATTGAGATATATTTTTGTGCATAATTTTCACAATCACTCTATCTATATGATCACTAGCTTCCACCAATAACCAATTCTGTCATCGCAATCATCATCATCATTACCATCGTTAAACACCACCACTGATGTCAACTACAACTTTCATTCGCTAGTACACTTACCATCTCAATTTTTATAATTATATCAACTGTCATCACCGCATCCACCGCCACTATCATCATTGCGGTCAATCTCTACCATCAATCACCCATCATGCATCACAACTAGCACTGCCACAAATTACCACTAACATATTGTGGAGCATCACACGTTCTTTAGCCACCACCAAATATTAATATCAACCAACTTCACCATCACCACTACCAATCGCCACCATCACACCAGTTACTACAACACCAACCACCTCCACTGTCATAACTATCACCATCACCATTAGTCTATTGATACTCATTAATACCAATCATCACCATCATCATTACTACAAATCATCTCCATTGTCACTAGCAAACATGAATGGTGCATATTTTTTAATTAAATAATAATTTGATTTTATTTGAATTATATATTTTTTTTCTTTACAAATGAATAAATTATGCATGTGTTTAAATCTAGAAACAACATCTTACTCATTCAAAGTTCATTCAAATCCATACAAAATACTCATTTTGTGGATATGTTGGCTAAAATTCGTTCTCATATAAAATTGATTTTTCATTATCGTTCTATGAACTTTTCTTTTACTTTGTTAGGTATCTTCCTGTCTCAAAGTACTTGCAGAGCATGTCTGAATTGTCTATCTTTAAGCACTACATTGTCGTCTATGCTCACTCACCTTCATTCTTTTTGAGAGACTCAGGCTAAAGGAAGATTTCAACTTTATGTATTCTAGATTTTAAAAAGGGAACTTCAAATGGCTAACAAGGGGTAACTAATTTAATATGCACATATATTTAATGGTATATTCAATATGAATACACAGTTTAAACAAAAGCTATTGAGTTCGGTTGAATTCACCCTTTGCCACTAAGGATACTACTCCACTCATTGCCTCAAGGTTTTGAGTTAAATGCTCAAAATTTTTGATACCGAACAGGTAAGTTCTCTCATACTTACTAAGTTTTAATTTCTTTAAGTATCTAATAAAAAATTCTTGATTAATTTAGCTATATATAACATATCAAACAAAAACTGATAAGGTTTCTCATGGTCAATTTGGTTTCAACTTTTAGATGATCTGAATTTGTCGGATCAAATTAATAAATAAACCCACACACAAATATGGGCGTGTTGATCGGATCCTTATATTTTCATGAGCGAATTTTGTCGAAATTAAGGACTTGAAGTAATACCTGTCTCTCTTCTCCACCTCTGCTGATTGAATCATCATGATCTTGAAGTGCCTGAAGGCCATGTGCCTTATTTTGCCGAATTTCTCTCATTTTATCTCTGATATCTTTAATCTCCACAGCGACGTCCCTCACTCTTTTATAATGTACAGGTATGTTGAAAACCCCTTTAAACACTTTGTCCTTATGAACCTTAGCTTCTATTACAAACTTATCAATAGCATCTTCAGTACGATTCACCACTTTCCTGATACTCCTCACTAATTCTTTCAGAACTGGGTTTTCGCTGCGGACCATTGCAGCTTGCTTGAGAAAGGCATTGAATTCACTCAAATCATCACACAGATTCTCGATTTCATTTTTAATTCCTCCGATTAACTCCACATTCTCCATCACCAATTTCTTCAAGTTCTCTAACAGAATTTCCACCACCACATCAACCACCACATCAACCATATTGTTTTCCTTTCTCTCTCTTTTTACGATTGATTTTTTGGAGAAGAAAAAAAATTATGCGCAAAATGTGTGGGGTGTAGACAGTTTGTTTGCTTATAAAATTAAGACTTTGCATTTTGGAAAGTTGACTTCCATAAATTATTATTGACTTACTGTTTCCCTCTTTGTTTACTTGCGTCCTTTTCTAAATTTTGTATTACTCCTATTACCCATGGGTCATTAGCATTTTAAAAGTAATACTAATTTGAAACATGTTAACTGTGTTCTTTACAATTTCAACTTGATATATAATTAACAATAAAATTAGTAAAGAGTGGGTGGATTAAATTTTTTTTTTTTTTTTTTGTTGTTGCCTAAGTTCTAAAGAAGAAATTAAAAACAGAATGTAAACTGTTTAAAGAAAATGAAAAATATGAGGAAAAAAAAGAAGGTCGAGAGTCTTCTCTGATTAAAACTCTAGATGAAATGTTGTTCGAGAAAGTTCTTTTTTGGAGAGGGTTTTTTTATATGTCAAAAATTCAATCTTTCGTCTAATTATGAAATAACTACACGCTGGCACTAAAAAAGACTACCTAATAGTATATGTACATGTTTGCACTTTGATGTTTGGGTTCGAGGCTATTTGAGGACGAGTTGACGTTAGGCTCAAGACAGATTGTTGATATGTCTAAGGATCATTATGAGAGTGATGCAATTGTAAAGTGATTTGTCTCCAAGGAAGGGTCATGTAGGTTACTCGATTATAGAGCAACCTTGATCGTGTTGAGGCAATATCGGTCCAAGTCATGTTGGGGATGATTCTTCAATTTTTTCTCGAGTTGGAGTAAGTATGAACCAATGTCTTTACAATTCCAACTCAACCATGTGTTACGATTTATTCTTTTTCTAAAAGCAATATTTTTCTTATACTAATTACTATATATTTAAATTTATGTGATTAAATCTAATATTTATTGAAATTTTAACATATATATTATCTTCTGCATGTAATTTTGGGTTCTAAACCCTTTGTTGAAGGCCTATGAAAACCAATTATCATACTCATTGATTTTGTGCACACTTGCCAACTATAAATTTTGGTGTAGTTTAATATAACCCACCCTTTTTGAGCATTTATGTCTTAAAACATGTTTTGATACTTTGTGCATATTACTAGTTTTTAGGAGTGTGCGCATTGTCTATTAAGCAAAATATATGTGAAATAATTAAAATTAAATATAACTTTAATGGTCTAAATATATCGATATAACTTATCCTCTACACACCCATGTCATGTCAGTAGATATGCAGATATATAGCTACTTTCTTTAAGTACATGTATATGTAGCCTATCCCATATTAGTGAGAAAAAGGATGAAAGAAAGAAAATATTAATAAAGTACATTTAAAATGAATTTAAGTTTTTTACCTATATAAAATTACTTTCAAAAAATTATGATTATCAACACTTCACATAAAATAATACCAAAATCTCGATCTTTGGAGCATTTTCAAACATCTCTGGGAGATATGTCTCCTAAATCGACATCAATTATAATTTATAATATAAACTAGTAAAGTATAAAACTAACATTATATAAACAAATATAGATGTCTTTTTATTTCATTCTACTTCATACATAATGATAAAAATAAATTTCCTTTCAAACGTTCCCTCTTTATTATCAATATTCTCACATATGATGACGTCTTCGATTCAAATGCAACACTAATGCTACTGTTCCTAATAGTTCTAAAAAGATCAATGGTATTCTCTTTTTCTGTCCCTAGCCGGTCTATAGCTACGAAGGGAGCTAAACAACGATAAAACAAAAAAAAAAAAAAAAAGAGAAAATTTTGGTATAACCAATTAAAAAAAAAGATTAAACAGGATTTGCAAATTTAGTTGCTCTTCTTGGTGACTTTAAATAGGGGATCTTAGATAAGGGAAGATGAAAAGAATTAGATTATCAAAAAAAAAAATAGCATAAATAAAAATGACCCATCAAATTCCTACTTTATTATTGTGACTTTTGGTCTTCATCAATTTCCTCACAAACAAATGATCTTGAATAAGGCCGAAAGCAGTTTTAATTAAAGAAGCATCATACTAGGAAATAAAGAGTCTATCTATACTTGAATCATAATTATGAGCATTTTTACATTTTAGTGCAATATTAAAGTAGAATATATAGTTGAATTTTTTTCAACAACAAAAAATGGATGAAATGGTACAATTCAACTTTTAACTTGAATTCTTTCCACTTTTAGTAATATATAAATAAATATGATAATAATATGATGATTATTTGAGACTTTAGTAAAATTTTCAACACAGATATTGAAATTTCTATCAGTTGGTGTATCACAGTGTGGCCTAGAGGGTCGCACTTGTAAAGAGGGGCACCAGACCTAGCCTCCACAAAGGCGAAAGTCAGTCAATGCTAACTTTCTGCTATTGTGAGAGTCCAAGTCACAAAAGTAGAGGTGACGGACTAGCTAAGGTTTTGCATGTGCTGTTTTTTTCATATTTGCGTCCTTACAATTGTGATGTAGGTTCCTCAATTGCGACGATACAGTTAATATTAAAATATCAAGTTTCATAAGTATATATAAAAAAAATATCCATTTAATAAAATTTTGGGGAAATGCTCTCGATTTTAAATTCAAATTGTTGAAATTTCAATCTAATATTCTAGGTACTAATTCTCTAAACATTTAATGAGATTATACACTTTTTGGTAGGATTTGGATCATGAAAACTAGTAATTTTAAGGGATTAGGTTTAGACCTTATAAATATAGAATTGAAAAATTATTAATTTGACCTAGCAAATGATATCAAAATCTAATTTCGATTATCGAATTGGACCACATAGCTTATAAGTAACACAATTATGCAATCAATTTCAAATTTCAAACTGTTGATCTAATAAGGGGTGGGAGTTGATCAAGATTGATTTTGACTCAAGAAATTCTAAAATTATGGGATAAATTTTTCTAGACTAATTGGACATGTTATTCACAACTTTGGATATATTTAAATTCGGTTATTTAAATTTTTTGTTTAATAATATTAATATTATTTTAAAAAGTAGTATGCTACATAATTTAACATTCATGTGCAACGCACGTGCAATAAAACTAGTTTGTTAAAATGAACTAGTAAAAAAAAAAGTATAAGGACCAATAAACTGAAACTGAGGGAGTACTTTGTAATATTTAAATTTGGCGATATCTTTTTGTATTCCTAACCAGATTCATTGAATCTTACTCGGTAAGAAATAATTGTTTTAAAACTTTTTATTGCTGAATCTCACAACAAGTAGTGTTGCTCGTCCTCATTTCTCCCCCCTTTTTCATCCTAGAAAATAATCAGTGACCAAGTTCGCATCATCTCTATATCATCATCACTCAGTAAGTTTTAAAAAAAAAAATATATTTTCATATTTTATGGGAACTTTTTTTTTTAATTCTATATTTTTTATGATTTCCGTCACGATGCGATACTAAATTTTGTAGCCAAACTGTAAGCTTTATGTGACCAATCTTGATATCCCCCGCTCCCTCCATTTTTAATTGCTATTCGTTATTTCCTTACGTCTTCACTTGATAATCTCCATTGACCATGTTATATTTTTTTTAGTTTGCGATCCTTGTCAAATGTATTGAATATAAATTGATCCGATTTATTGATATTGCTATTTATTTTACCTTTTAGTTAATCTTTTATTCGTTATATTATGCCTATTTTTTCAGCTTCAACAATTACGTGCTAATTTGAGTCATTTAATTTTAATTTATTTACTAAATGATTAATGATGATATATGTTAGTATACATAGAATTTTTCAAGTTTTCATTTAATTTCTTTTAAAATATATATATATATATATTCCCTATTTTATTCTTATTGTTGAATTCAGTATGCCAAATTTGATTATTTTGATATAATTTTTTGTTAGGAATGTAATTATAATATATAACAAAAAATAAATGAATAAATATGATTAAAATTGTGTTAGTTTAAGTTCAATTAATCGTACTAAGCGACATAATATATCCGCATAGAATATATGCACATATTCAGAATTTAGTTCAACTATAAGCATTATTTATTTCAGTATTTGAACATTAAATGATTTATGTATAGTATGTCACATATAAGCTGAAGCAGATAGAAATATATTATAATAATTTGTTTAATGTAAATTGATAGTATCGCATGTCAATCATGTATCTTTCAATTTAAAACGAAACATCTCTAACCGTTTATTATATTTTATCAGTATACTATTTTTCATACTATGTAAACATATAATGTACATATACATGAACTACAATTAGGAAGCTAAGTTGACAAGTAATAAAACTTTTTTAAGAACAATATATATAAGATTGTAATGGTCTTTAAAATATACTCTCAAATACAAACAAAAATTGAAATACATTAGCAAGTTGAATGCATTGCTTTAATAATTACTATCTTATGTGCCAAAGTTATAATCTCCCTAACTAAAAACACCAAATTTAGTATATCTTGTACATTTTAAATTTATATTTATTTATTTATGTTATATCAAAAAATATAAACTCTAATAATACAACAATAACTAAGCAATGAATTATAGGGAGGGAGAAGAAGATATACATTTAAAAGGTGTAATTACGAGATTTTAAGAGTTTATTTTTTTACTTGTCATAATTAATTTTAAAATGAGATTTAAAAAAAAAAATACATGTAATTGGAGGTCAAACAAAGGTGCTACATCACCTTATTTGTATATAACTTTATATCATGGAGATACAGATGTTTTCCGATATTGATTTCATAGCTTTTCAATATACAAACAATTACTAATTATAAGAAAGTTTACCTCCATTATTCACAAAAAATTATACTCTTCTATTACATTTACAACCATTTACTTAAAATTTTTGTTTTAATAATATTGATTTTTAAAAATAAAATAAAATATTCTATATGATTTTGATATTCACGTGCACGTGCAAAGCACGTGCATTAAAATTAGTTTGCTAAATTGGACAAGTGATTTTTTTTTCCGTATAATGGCCAAGTAAAAATGAAACAGAAAAAGTACTTTGTAATATATATATATTTGGCGATATCTTTTTGTATCTCTAACCAGATACATTGAATCTTGTCTCTGTAAGAAATAATTGCTTTTAAAGTTTTTATTTTCTGAATTTCACCACAAGTTGACGAAGTGTTGCTCGCGCTCGTTTCTTCCCTCTTTTTCATCATAAAAAATAATCACCGACCATGTTTGCATCATCTCTTCTGATTGTGAATGTCCGATTATTATCATCATCACTCGGTAAGTTTTTATTCTAATCTACTTTTTTACATTTTACTGAATTTTTTTAATTCTAATTTTTTATGAGTTCTATGAATATATACCCACTTGAAACGCCATAACCAGTCAAGTGTCAATTGTGTGTGTTTCAAGCACTTATTTCACCAATTATTCTTCTTCTTTTTTTAAAAAAAAATCTCTCATTCGTCTTCTTCCTTTCTTCTTCAACCATTTTTAACCCTAATTTTTTGTGTAAGCTTGATTTGGAGAAAATGTTGATGGATACGATGGGGGTCTTCCCCCCACCTCCGCCTCTCTCTTTTTCATTTCCTCCACCTTCATCATTATCTTTTTCACGTACTCAAAGAACTCTCCGTCATTTTCTCCTGAGAATAAAGCTTCACATTGAAAATAAACATTGGAATCATCATCAAAATCATCTTAAATCTAATTTCAATTCCAGCACCAAAGGAAAAAAAGACTTTAATTGAGATTTCACTGGTTGTTCGTCGTCGGTAGTAAAAAAAGGTGTGGTGTTTGATGGTTCGCCAGATCGGCATCTTGCTGCTTGTCAATAGTGACGAGGAAGAGAGACAGCTAAATGGGTTTTGATTTGGTGAAGTTGTTGCTCCAATGGTGTGGGTGGTCTGATTATTTCACTGTTGTTTGTTGGTCGAAGCTCGGGCGTGAAGATCCGTTTGAAGAGTGACGGAAAGGGGGTGAGAGAAAGAAGAAAGACAATAAATAAAGAAATAAAAATACATTTTTTTATGAAATTAATTAAAAATAAAGTTTTAATATTTATTTTTGTTCCTCACTCTCTCAAAGATAGTGAAATGCACTCACTTTGCCAGATCAACAATCAAGGGAGGTAATAATTTAAGTTTTAAACCGTTCAGGAGGTGATAATACGACTCCTGTAAAGTTAAAGTGTGTAGTTGAGAATCCGACAATAGGTTGGGGGTTGTTTGACCATTCTAAATGATTAATGATGATATATGTTAGTATATGTAGAATTTCTCAAGTTTTCATTTGTTTTTTTTAAATTTCATCTTTTATTCTTCTTGTTATTTTCAATATGCCAAATTTGTTTATTTTGATATAATTTTTCATTAGGAACAATATTTATATCTTATAACAAAAAATAGATGAATAAATGTAATCAAAGTTGTGTTAGTTTAAATTCAATTAATCATATGAAGCGACGTGATATCCACGCGGATCACACACATGTTCAAAAACTAGTTAAACTATAAACATTACTCATTTCAACATTTGAACCTTAAATGATTTGTGTATACTATGTCACATATGAGCTGACACAAATAGAAAATATATTATAATGATTTACTTAACGTGAGTTGGTGGTATCATATGTGACTCATATATCTTTCCATTTAAAACATGACATAGCTATCCATTCATCAAATTCTACCAACATAGCTATCATACTATGTAAACATGTTTGAACATATATATGTTTAACTTTCATTGTTAAGACGAGATGTCTTGTATTTCATAAAAATTAGGACTAATATAATCCTTAGGGAAGGTAGGAAAAAAAGATATTAGACAACTATAGAGCAGATTCAAATACAACCAGCAAGACAAACCGTACCAAGTGTTATTTTTATCACATGAATTTAGTGCTCATATAGATAGGCACTACATGAACTAGAATTAGAGATTACCATAAAAAAACCAATCAATATAACACAGTCAAGATGAAGGCGAAAATGACATGTGATAAAGCATTTTCAAGAACAATATTAGACAGTAATAATCTTTAAAATACTCTTTGCTCTAGAAAAATTTCCAATAAATTATTTGGGGTACCTTTTAATTTGCCTCAAGGAAGTGGACTATTAGCTATTGTATGCCTTTGGTTGATAAGATTATAACAAGAGTAAAGTGTTGGAATAGGGATACACTCTGTAAGCTACTATGAGTTGTGTCCAAGGGCAAAGAAACTTCATGGGTACTGCAGTGGACATGTTATGTACATGTACATGGAAGCTCACTAGTCATGAAATGCAAATCATTATAGTTAGTGTTGGTTCATAGCGTAGCTAAACTGTTGCTTCTGGATATATATCTTTTCTAGGATCCAACAACTCTAGAGTCGTAAAATTTATTTCTGTTGATGCAGGACTTGATACTGATGCAAACAGAAAATACATCAGTGCAATGACTTTGGAATATGCTCAGGTTTGTTCATTTCCGTAATTATCTTTTTAAAACTCCACTGTTATTCAAGTATATGTTGCTACAAACATTATTATTTTTAAGGGAAAGTACCTCAACCTATGCCCGAAATCTCAGAGACACACTTATACTACACTAAGGTTCTATTACCCCCGAACTTATTTTATATCCCTTTTTGGCCTACGTGGCACTATCTTCTGGGCCCAGCGTGTGTTGACAATTTTTTCAAGCTATCTGGTTGATAGTGCCACGTAGGCCAAAAAGGGGGCCCAGCGCGTGTTGACAATTTTTTCAAGCTATCTGGTTGATAATGCCGCGTAGGCCAAAAAAGGATAGAAAATTATTTATAAAATATGTTCGAGGGTAATAGGACCTTAGTATAGTATAAGTGTGTCTCTGAGATTTCGAACATAGATTGGAAATACTTATGCATTTTCCCTATTTTTATCAAAAACACTTTGCAAGCAAAAAAGGAAAATCTTTTACTACATAAAACATCTCCCATTCATGGGATGGTGATAGTTATGACACTTTACATTTTAGGAGTTTTATGAATAATATGGTTATTAATCTTTTTGTTGACCACAATTTTATTGTAGTGTACAATTTGCTATACAATTTCTAAGGCAAAAAGAAAGAACAAAGAAAAAAAAACACTTCCAACACTAATCTTCTTTACAATCTACCCTTGCAGGCAAATTTATCTCCTATTACAAAAATCTCCGGGATAATCTCTGTAATTGCTTGCAGTAGAGTTCTTACATTTGGGGGCAATCCAGACCCAGAAGGAGAAGGAGAAAAATAGAGAGACAGGTGTAGACAATTTTGGCCTTGAGGGTTTGGCGTGCTTTCCTTTTTTGCTCTCTATGTTTCTTCTATATAAATAAGTTATAATCTGATTATCTCCGACCCTTTCTCAAGTTTTTTCCTCTCCCCCTTTTGTTCCTCTCCAATCATAGTGGTAGAAATTTTTTGTTCTGGGGTAGTATTAGTGCTTATACTGAAGTTTTCTTGAATGCAAATTCTTTTAGTGGGTAGTACATTTGATTAATGTCTGGTGTGGAAGTAAAAGGGTTTGGAAGAACATCCACAAAGCCCAATCAGTCAGGTTTGTCAAAAAGCTTATGACTTTGCCCTTTATGAACTTGCATTAAAGATTGAAGATTTGGTGATATCTGGGTTTGATCCTTTTGGTAATTGTTGAATCTTGAATTGTTATGTGGTGTAGATATATGTGTTGGTTGGTTTGTTTTGTTTCTTCTTGGGTGTATTGAGGTTAAAACAGGGATATCCTTTGTGAGGGGTTTGATAGTTTTGGGATTTTATTTTGAGATTAAAGGGTATCAGAATTCTTGAACTTTTTGGGTTCTCATTGTTCTCTTATGTGAGTATTCAGTGATTGCTGGTAAAGCTATCACCTTCTGGTTTTCCTAGGGTTTATTGTGTGTTTTGAGGTGAAAGGGTTTATGTGAAAAACATTTGTTCCTTTCTCACTTGTCAGTTTCTTGCTGATTCTTTGTTTCTCAGCTAGTGTTTGAAAGTTGCCCTTTTCTTCCTTTATAAGTGGTGTAAGAACTCCAGCTGTGAAAATAATTTGTGGGAGTCACAAATTTAGATATGAGCAGGAGGATTCGGAGGAAATTGACAAGGAGGGGACAGGAGAAGGTGGATTGCCCTGAGGTTGATGAATGTTTGACTTTGGATGAGAGAGGGATAGTTGATTGGACTAAGTTGCCTAATGATACAGTAATCCAGCTATTTTCGTGTCTGAACTATCGTGATCGAGCAAGCTTGTCATCCACCTGCCGGACTTGGAGGAATTTAGGTGTATCGCCATGCTTATGGCAGGGTTTGGATCTTCGTCCACATAAGTGTGATTCTGCTGCAGCTGTTTCTCTTGCCCCTAGGTGTAGGAATCTTCAGAAACTTCGATTTCGTGGTGCTGAATCTGCGGATGCAATAATACAGCTTCAGGCTAAGAGTTTGATTGAGATCAGTGGCGATTACTGCCGCAAGATCACAGATGCTACATTGTCTGTAATTGCTGCCCGACACGAGTCACTTGAAAGTTTGCAACTTGGCCCTGATTTTTGTGAAAGGATAAGCAGCGATGCAATTAAAGCAATAGCTATTTGCTGTCCTCAACTCCAGAGACTTAGACTCTCTGGAATTCGTGAAGTTGATGGAGATGCTATCAATGCATTGGCTAGGCATTGTCATGGTTTGGTGGACATTGGTCTCATTGATTGTCTCAACATTGATGAGGTGGCTCTGGGAAACGTTTTGTCTCTTCGATTCCTATCGGTTGCTGGGACAACTAATATGAAATGGAGTTTGGCTTTACAGAATTGGAGTAAACTACCTAACCTGACGGGCTTAGATGTTTCCAGAACAGACATAATTCCTAATGCTGCTTTAAGATTGTTTTCATCCTCACCATGCTTAAAGATCTTGTGTGCCTTATATTGCCCTGCTCTTGAGCAAGACGCCAACTTTGTTTCCAATAACAACCACAGAGGTAAACTACTGCTTTCTTTTTTCACTGACATTTTTAAAGAAGTAGCATCACTATTTGCCGATACTACAAATAAAGAGAGGAATGTATTTGTGGAGTGGAGAAATTTAAAGACCAAGGGTAGAAAAGTGGATTCTGTTATGAATTGGCTGGAATGGATCCTTTCTCATTCACTTCTGCGTATTGCTGAAAGCAATCCTCAAGGGTTGGACAATTTTTGGCTTAGCCAGGGTGCCTATCTGTTACTTTGTTTAATGCGGAGCACTCAAGAGGAAGTTCAAGAAAGGGCAGCCACTGGCCTGGCAACTTTTGTTGTCATTGATGATGAAAATGCTAGTATTCATGGTGGAAGGGCTGAAGCAGTTATGCGAGATGGAGGCATAGGTCTCCTGCTTAATCTTGCAAGATCTTGGCGGGAAGGGCTTCAGACAGAAGCTGCAAAGGTGAAACTTCTTTGTGATCCTATGTCCAATTGTCTAGTTTGATTTTGTAACTTCTTATGGTAGGTGTTCGTGAATTGTCTTTGCTAGATCATATTTGTGCTGTTCAATTACTTCAGTTCTGTCTTTGAAGAGTGTCCATTAGCTTGCCTTTATCCCCCTGTCACTACTTGATGAATGGTTAAAAAATATGCTAAACAGCTAAAGTTATTTGCCCTCATGGCGAATATTGATTTGTATGCATCTCAATTCGACGTGCAGGCTATTGCAAATTTATCTGTGAATGCCAATGTTGCAAAAGCTGTAGCAGAAGAAGGTGGGATAAGCGTCTTAGCAATTTTGGCGAAGTCTATGAATAGGTTGGCTGCAGAAGAGGCCGCTGGAGGACTGTGGAATCTCTCTGTTGGGGAAGAGCATAAGGTTGTTGATCAGGTTCATAGTCACTTTAATTGTTTGTTCAGCAATTTGCTTCCTCCTAAACAAAGTGCAAATACAGGCTGCCATTGCCGAAGCTGGTGGTGTAAAAGCTTTGGTTGATCTTATCTTCAAATGGTCCATCACTGGTGGTGAGGGAGTTCTGGTATGTGCTTTAGCAAGGCATGTGCATATGCATGTAATACCCATGCCTTGCATTCTTACTTGCTACTTTTATGCCAATTACAACGTAAAAATGGAAGTTATCAGCTCATGTTTCTGCTAGTAACTTGCTCATTTTTTCCACTTCTTAGGAACGTGCTGCTGGTGCATTAGCAAATTTGGCAGCAGATGACAAATGTAGCATGGAAGTAGCAACAGTAGGTGGTGTACATGCTTTAGTAAAGCTTGCT
Source organism: Solanum tuberosum (assembly GCF_000226075.1). NCBI lineage: Eukaryota > Viridiplantae > Streptophyta > Magnoliopsida > Solanales > Solanaceae > Solanum > Solanum tuberosum. The sequence continues at coordinate 912,760 of NW_006239021.1, forward strand.
CAGGACTGCAAAGCCGAAGGAGTTCAAGAGCAGGTTCAATTCTTTTGATTTTGTAGTAAGCGATTTTTGTCAGACTGTTCAGGATAACGAGCAGAGGGTTTCTAGTTTTTGTTTACAATGTATCACTTTATATTTTGGGTCTGATAATCCTATTGAAGTTGTTGAATGCAAGAGTAAATCTGAACAAACTTTTACATGCATCAAACGCCTTGTGCTTTACCATATGGCATCCTTTCAAGTTGATAAGTCACTAGCCAAACTCTGTGTATTATGAGACTATAACATCGTTTTCTTTGTCGACATGTTTGCGATAGGTCCTCACGGGAGGTGGCTTGTACATGCATGTACCTTATGCGATTCATTGCATAGGGTATATCTGAGTACAGTGGGATATGAATTCCTCATACTTCTAGTTAATTCTATTCGCATAGTTCTCTCTGATATTGTGCTGTCCTCTGCCCTTTTATTTCGTAATGTGCTAGTGGTTACATGCAACATCTTCTAGTTAGGACTTGTATGATCCATCCAGAGAAGGGTTGCTTAACTTGTGGTGTCAGTGTTGCACTGTTATGGCTTTCAGTTTATGGACCATTTGGTGAATGGTATGTTCGTATATCTAGTGCTGTCAGTTTTGTGTTGACATCCTTTTTGTTTCTCCAGGCTGCCCGGGCACTCGCAAATCTCGCTGCTCATGGAGATAGCAATAGTAACAATGCAGCAGTTGGACAAGAGGCAGGAGCTCTTGAAGCACTTGTGCAACTTATTCGTTCTCCTCATGATGGAGTCAGGTAGTTTGTCTTCCATAATTTAACTTGCGTACTGTTTTACGTGAAGTGAAATAATTCAATAGTTTCTCGCTGCTGGCATGTAGCTATTGATTCAGCAGAAGTCTTTCTAGGGTGGAGAGAAAAACTCTCTCTTCTCTCTAGACTACTTGAGACATAGAAACAAGCTAGACATTGATTCTCTGACAACTTCTCCAGGCAATTTCTACTGCAACCCACTTTATCAAAGCTCTAATGAAAATACTATCACATAGAGACATTAGCTTAGTACAAGAGAAGTGAAAAATAATAAAAGATCTGTCATATACATGATAAAATTGGAAAATAAGTCTTAATTGTTTATTAGGAGAGAAACAAATCTAAATTAAGATTGTGGTAGAAAATTCATAAACATTGTATGGGTTCGTGGGAAGTGAGGAATGAACTTACGCTGAATGGGAGACCTTGAAGTTTATAGAAAAAGGAACATACCATTCAAAGGAGATCACTCGGATGCCAAAAAAGCAAGTTACCAAATTGCGGTGATCTATGAGTGGCCAAGGGAAAATATTAAAATTTAGTGATGGATAAAACAATTGAGCAAAGAAATCCAATGTGGAAAGCTCACTAAGCCGAGATTGAATCCTGATAGAATGCTAACTCGTTAAGTGAGAAGCTTAAGTGGGCCATGGGTTGTTTGCTTAGACTTCAACACTACTAGATTTTCCAATAAAAGGGGCAACAACAACAACCACCCAAGGGGCGTGATAGAGTTTTCTGAGATCATCAATGGCTTGCAGCTTGTTAATCCCCCTTTATTTTGAGGCTCTTCCACTTGGAACAGGGGGAATAATCAAGGAATCTCCTCAAGACTTGATAGATTTCTTTTTTCCACAGAATGGGACAAGAAATTTAAGAATATAATGCAATCTCTACCTCCTAGAATATCTTCTGATTTTACTGCCCAGTGCAATTACAATGTGGAGACTGAAAGTACAGGAAATCCTACTTCAAGTGTGAGAACTGGTGGCTGAAAGTAGAAGGTTTTAAAGAGGAGGTAAAGGCATGGTGGGAGTCTTTTGAGGTGTAAGTTCATCCAGACTTTATCCTTGCTAACAAACTGAAGCTGTTAGAAACCAAGTTGAAGGAGTGGAGCTCATCTAATTATGGGAGCATAGAAAAGAAAAAGACAGAATTGCTGAATTGTGTTGCTAACTTTGATAGGTTACAGGAACTAGGAGGTATATCTGATAATGAACTACTGTAAAAGGCAAGTTCCACAATGGAATTAGATGATATAGCAAAACGAGGAAACAACATGGAGACACAGATCTGGGGTGTTATGATTGAAGGAAAGTGATAAATACACAATCTTTTTAAAAGAATGACAAATGCAACATACAAGATTAAACAATATTGACAACTAGAGTTTAAAGGAGTTGAAGCAATAGATCCAGAAGGATTTAAACGAGAAATCATCTCCTTTTATGAAAAGTTATATGCTGAAACTGAAACATGGAGGTTGAATTTCTAGCTCATGAATCTCCCAGAATATTAGAGAAAGAGCAGAATTGGCTTCAAAGTACTTTTGAAGAAACAAGAAGTGCTAGTTAGCATAAAGATGTGTGTTGCTAACAAAGCTCCATGGGCTGATGGGTACTCCATGGGATCCTTTCGTGCTTGTTGGAAGATAATTCATACTATGAATTTTTTTTGTCCCCAAGAGTTTTTTCAAAAAAGAGTTCTAATGCTACTTATGTGGCTGTAATTTCCAAAAGAATGGAGCTAAAGATTTGTGGAACTATAGACTAATCAGTCTGATTGGATGTATTTTTAGAATTATCTCCAAGACACTAACTGAAAGACTAAAAAGGGTGGTGGATAACAATGTTGTCAAAGGCGCTCTTAAAGTGCGCGCAAGCCGTGAAGTGGGACTCAAAACATGTTGAGCGCTTCGGCTCGCTAAATGTTCAGTCTCATCATCCGGACAAACTTTTTCTTGCGAATGAGTGTTTCTTGAAGACGCATACCAAACAATTGATATTTCATTTTATCATAAGAAAATTTCAATATTTTTGTCCATATAATTGTTATTTATGCTTATAATTATTAGTCTTGGACTAAACATGTAACTTTGTATTTTTTTTATCTATTTGCACCTCTTTTAATTAAAGCCCACACTTTATTTGTGCTTAAAACCCCAATGGACCTTAGAGCTTTTTTTCACTTCTCTTTTGATAACACTAGTGGATAAACAACAAATGATCTTATCATCAATGATCATAAATCTTGGATGCAACTATTAACTCCTCCCAGCCAGTTCACTACTTCTCACTTACTACTTACTCATCAAGTACCTTCCTCTGGCTAATAAGCTGGAATGGGCAAGGCAGAGAAGACAGAAAAACACAAGCTCAAACTTAATCATTTCCATTACCTGTACTGACATTTCCAGTGAGTAAGAACTGGTATTCGAAGGGAAATCAGGGATTTTATGCAAATGAGATATCGAAAAGGCTTTTGACCTTGTTAAATTGAGATTTTAAATCAATATTCTAAATGATGTGGGATTTGGGACAAAGTGGCTAAACTAGATTTCTTTTGGATCAATACGGTAAGATTCTCTATCCTGGTTAATGGTGTTTTTGAAGGTTCCTTCCATCTTTAGGGGGCTTAAGACAGGGGATCCTCTCTCCTCTTTCCTCTTCAATTTAGTAATGGAAGAACTCAATAATATGATGAAATTTGCAACTCAGAGATCATCAGAAGAGAAGATGCCCCCAGTTGGATAAGAGTAACAGTAAACTAAATGAATGCATATCTTTCTTATCCATATTTTCTTTGAGATCAGAAGTGGAAAGAAACCTCTTCTTGATTGGTCGCTGGTGGTTACTTGCCACTGAGAAGAACTAAAGTTTAAGCCATGATTGGATAAAATTTCTGAACATTCTGTGTAGTTATGTTCACAGAACATTTTTTTGATTGTCGGTGAGGAATGTGGAGTTCTTGTGAAATTAAATGAAGAAACCATTAGTGGATCTCACTGGCGATAGGCTCCTGAAGGTGTGAGGCAGTGAGGTCAGTACCAGCATCATTTGTGTTTGAGGGAGGGGATGCAACCTATAGAGGAATCTAATATGAGCTGAGTCGAGAACATGAGTACAACGGGATGACCAGAACTCCTTCATCAGCTTGTATTCATCTCCGACAGAGTACAAACAATTGATACAATTAACATTAAGATGGAGAATCTCCCGATAGTCTTTCCTATGAAAGATGACACATCTACAAGAATTGTGCAATAAAACAAACCAAGTGGTTTAATTTTGTTTTTGAATTACAAAGTCAGTTGAGGATATGTAAGATCTCTGGAAAACATTGAGCATGCCCATACACTGGGATGTAACAACTATTATGCTAAAATGGAGCACACCACTGGTCATCAAAAAAAGGACGATAAAGAGCAGTGATTTGGGTTTAATAATATAACTGAGGAAATTTGCAATGAACCCATGGCTGAGGTACAAATGATTGATAAGATCATCCTGAGATGACCTAAAAGTTGAAGGGCACCACTTATTCGGTTGACCGCTTGAATTGGAAACTAGAGTTGGTATACATGGAACCTTTTTTGGTTTTAGTATCTTCAAAGTCGGATTTGTTGCATAAACAATATGAAACAGAATTCATGATCCTAAACACTTGTCACCTTAAGTCCATATTTCATCTCTCGTTGCTTTTCATTTGCTAATTATATTTTATCTCTCGTTGTTTTGCTTTCCTTGTTGTGATTTAGGCAAGAAGCTGCTGGAGCATTATGGAATCTGTCATTTGATGACAGAAATCGTGAAGCAATTGCGGCAGCTGGTGGTGTTGAGGCTTTGGTATGGTGTTAATCTAACATTGGCCTTTTTTCCTGAAATTAGGAAAATACATCTTAGTTGTAGATGTACAGTTTTTTATACATGATAACAGCTTGTGCTTGGGAGTTGAGAATTGCTGGAAGTGTCATGTTCTCATATAAGTCACAGATTTTCCATACAAGATAACATTTTCCCAATTTTCTCACATGTTTCCCTGATTTTTTAATCTTACTGCAAGCAATCAACATATCTGGAAATCAGGTATTTTGTAAACTTTGCTAACTTAGTCTAGTTTGTAGTTTAAGAATGGTCAGCTGAAAAGTGGAAGGAGCCTATATATATTGGTTGTCAATTCATGTGGACATTTAGCTCTTTGCAATCGAGGCTTTCATCAGTTTGTGATGGTTTTCTAATCTTCTCGCAAGCAATTAGCATATCTAGAAATCAGGTTGATGTAAATTTTGCTGACTCGGTCTCGTTTGTAGTTTAAGAATGATCCGCTGAAAAATGGAAGGAGCCTATATATATTGGTGGTCAATTCATGTGCTATTGAGGTTTTCATCAGTTTGTGATCCATTCTGGACGGCATTATCACATCACTAATACAACCGATACATGAGTAATTTGAAGAAATTGACTAACAAAATTAACAGGATAGGAATTCCAACATGAATTAAAGAACCGGAGGAGGTTGTCAAAAATTGAAGAACAGAAGGAATCTGAGACCCTATCTGAACGTTTAAGGTAACAATTAGCATATGAAACCAATCACCTTGAAAGAACGAACCAAAGATATAAAACTTTGAAGAAAAAAGATTTATCATCCAGAATCAAAGCATGAAACTAATGGTTAAGTTCAATCGGAACAAAGAGGGTTCCAAGCTTCTCATTGATGCTTATCTATCTCAAATATGCAAAACCTCTTCAAACGAGCCTTGGCACTATCTGTACTTGACAAGAGAACTCCAAATATCCCCAAGTCCTTTTCAACCCTCCCTAGCTTAGAACAATGATCTGGAGGCTCGGTGGCTAGTGGTGGTGGCGACTAATTGTAGTGATTGGCAGTGGTGGTGGTTATGGATGAGGATGGTGTGGGTGGTGGATGGTGGTAGTTGATAATGGTGGGTGGTGGTGGCATAGTTGATAATGGTAGGCAATGGCTGTTGCGGTGAATGAGTGAGATTGGTGAACTGCTATATTTGTAGAGATTTTGAATAGATATTTTAATGATATTAAAACTTTGCTATAGATCTTAATCATTCAAATCTATTTAGACCGATTAAGTTATTGTAACATTAAATAAAACAAATGCACTTAATGGTTAAGGTATGAATGGTTTAGATTCCGATCTAAAAATCAAACAAACTTAATGACTGAGAGTGGAATAATTCGGATTAAGACCTTCATTAAGTGCATACAAATAAGGTCTAGTTATGTGGTTGCCATCTGTTTCTTCTTTCTTTTTTTTGCTTTAGAGAGCAGTCAAATGATGGTTTTTGTTCTTGGTTCATATATTTCTACTGAATATTATAATTCCGAATATGTTCCTTTTTAAGTTGAAGGTTGATGTTATTCTTTCATCTTGTTTGATTGCCAGGTTGCTCTTGCACAGTCGTGCTCAAATGCTTCTCCTGGCCTGCAGGAGAGGGCTGCTGGTGCTTTGTGGGGATTGTCTGTATCAGAAGCAAACAGGTCTGTAAAACTATTTGCTTTGTGGTGGTGATGCCAGATTAGCATATCTGTTTTGTCATAGAACACTACGTGAACCTACTTCCACCACCTCTTCATGTCCCACAATATTTTTGTCCATCATAACTCACCTAGGTCAACAGAGAGAACTTTTGGATTTCCACGATTGGGAGGTGACTGACTTTCAAAGGTGGTTGTCCCTACTTCATAGGCAAGTCACTCCGATCGATAATTCTGATGTGTTGTGGTGAGGGTTGGGGAATAACAGAGTTTTCTCTGTTAAATCTTTTTATGAGAAACTTTTGATTAGGGAGGAGGTTGTGCATTCGAGTAGTTCAATATGAACTCCAGAGGTGCCGAGGAAGGTGCACCCTTTCTCTTTACTAGCTGCTAGAGCAGTGATTTTGGCGGCGGAAAATCTTAGAATGTGGAAGATTGTCTGCGTCAGCTGGTGCTACATGTGCAAGGAGGCAGACGAGGATGTCAATCATCTTCTTCTACATTGTGAGTGTACCATGAATTTATGGTGGGGTATGTTTGGGTGGTTTGGAACTTCTTGGGAAATGCCAAAAACTGTGAACGATTTAATGTTTTGTTGGAGGAGAGGGAGGAGGAGAAGATGTAGGGAATGGAAGTGGTTCCTCTTGCGATGACGTGGATTGTTTGGATAGAGAAAAATAGGAGAGCTTTTGAGGGGGTAGAATCAAGTTGTATTCTTCTTATACTATGGCACTTGTCCAAAGCGAGTGATCATGTAAACCTTATGTCTATTCAGCTCTTTCCTTTAATAAGAACAATCTAAATGTGACACTTTCACGATGAATTACCGGGAATTTTTTATACTAGAGTCCCAAAACCCTGGAAATTAAGCCAATAATCGACTAGCTACGGAGTAGTCTCCGGTTACTTGTTTTCTTTTGGTGCTCCAATAAAGTTCCTTGATGTATGGAAGAACGGGTGGAGTTCATAGAGATTCATGTCTTTTTGTAGATTCTTTTCCTTTTGGTATACCCCTGGTATACTGCCAGATTTTTGGCCATGTTTATAAATGAAATACATTTACTTGATCAAACAAAAACTCACCGAGGTCACCACAATAATTGTTCTCCAAAACTGGCATATTACATTAGACACCATTAACTCTGGGTAGGTAACAGAAGGGGCACATATACAGCATGATGCTAGCAGAAATTGGATGGAGATGAGCATAACTTGAACCACTAGGCCCTGAGCTTTGCAACATGTTTATTGAATATGAAATTCATGTCTTCATGTTTCTGCTGATTGCTTTATGTTATTTTCTTAGCCATGTTGCAACTGTACAATTTGCTTTCTCTTTACTCAATTTGTAATTAATCCAATTCATAATTATTGAATCCTGCAATAGTATTGCCATTGGACGAGAAGGAGGTGTGGCACCACTTATAGCACTTGCACGATCTGATGTTGAGGTAAATCTTTGTGCAATGATGTATAGAAATGCTTTTCCATGCCTGCCTGGTTGTTGCTCTTTTTCAGCTTTCCACAACTTGTGAAGGCTTAATTTGTTAACTATAGTTTCTGCTATTGAACTATATCATCTTCCTCAAATTGTAATTGAATTGGGTTCTTGTATATCTTTTTAATCCGTGCTTAACTTAGCTATATTAATTTTGTTTCCGAACAGATTGTAAATTTTGAATACAGATCTGAGAGCTAGAAAGCTTATCCAGGGAGATCCGACCTGTGGATCTCAGTTGCCATTACCTAGCAAATATGTTACTACTAAATGTGGCACCTCAACATGGTCTGCTAAAAACATGGGCACACATTTACCGGAGCTTCTTTTGGATACTAACAGTTGTGATTTTATGTTACTCAAAGGGAAACTAGATCACTATTTCTGTATTTAATGTTGTACCATTAATTGGTAAACTCTTATTCCATTTCCATTTTCCAGAGGGAAAATTTAGATGGAGTTAGCTAGCTCTTCAAGCTTAAAAAGAAGAACTAACCGGCCTGTCCAATGATGGCTAGGCTTTACTAAAAATATATCTTCTGCAGAGTTGCGTAGTTTAGAAAGTAAATTTAGGATAATCTTCTTGACCTCTAGGGTTTATTTTAGGCTTACACCCTTCCATTTCATGCTTCATCACAAAAAATAAATAAAATAATTCCTTCCACGGCATGTTGGCTAGTGGAGCTTTCACTAACTCCACCTTAAAAGTACTAAACCATCAAGTCACAAAATCTGCAAGTTGGTAGTATTTTCAATAACGTCTTTCACATAATTTCTGAATATAGTCTTGTTAATCTGCCATATTTAGATGCAGCATCTATTTGACATTTGTTCATGTACCTGCAAGTGGTTTTACCTGGCGGTGCAATGTTAATGATGCCTTATGTATTTATATATATTATCCTTTTCTGGGATATAAAACTAATATGTGAAGCCATAGTTCTGTTGATTGGCATGTAATGACAAATGCATCACTTTGAATCATATAAGTTTTTCTGCCTTCTAGAATACGAGTGTAATTATTTTTGAGAAATAGGTATGAGTATAAATATTATCCTTTTCTGAGATATAAAACTAATATGTGAAGCCATAGTTCTGTTGATTGGCATGTAATGACAAATGCATCACTTTGAGTCATATAAGTTTTTCTGCCTTCTGGAATACGAGTGTAATTATTTTTGAGAAATAAGTATGAGTATAATTACAATTGTACATTCCTAAATTTTCCCTCTTTCCAGGATGTCCATGAGACTGCAGCTGGGGCTCTCTGGAATCTTGCTTTCAACCCTGGTAATGCTTTCCGTATAGTGGAGGAAGGTGGAGTTCCTGCCCTTGTTCATCTTTGTTCGTCATCTATCTCAAAAATGGCACGCTTTATGGCTGCATTGGCGTTGGCTTATATGTTTGATGGAAGGTACTTGACAATGTCTTCATCCGTGAATATTATTCTAAACAGCACCCTAAACTAAATACTGAATGCTATTTAGTATAGATTATTGAAATTTTTTTCTCTTGATTTTTCCAGAACAGCCGTCTTAGAATAATACGTATTTTTCCAGAAGCCATTTATTTCTGGCGTTCTTCTCATTATATTTAGTAATCCAATCTAGCTTTAGCTGTTTCAAAGGAGATAACTTATTGGAGCGAGGTTTCTTCATCTCTTACTATGCTTAACAAGAATGTAGTTTCCATTCTCCCTCAAGTGTCTGAGCTGTTTAAGATGGAGGAATAGGGCAATTGTTATTTGAACATTTTACTTTTGAATGTAGTTATATTATCAGTTGCAGTTACTGGCAGACATCTGTAGAGAAAATGACTCCCTCAGCAGCATAAGTTTTCTTATCTCACGACTAAAAAAAAGCTTCCATGTAGATATTGGTTTGAGAGAACTACTTGGTTCATTTGGATGCAATTTTTTTGCTTGAATGGGGATTAATATCCCGTGGAGGAGTTCAAGGGCATTTAGTTAACTTTTACTGGTTGTAACCTGTGTAGGTTTGATGACTAGTGGAGATAGAGAAGTTTGCTTTTCTTGTGATAAATCTCATAGGACAATCACATATGCTTTTTTTCTTTTTTTTTGGAAAAGTTCTTATGTTCATTCCAATGTTGTGACTGAACACTTGGGTACCTACTCCATGGGAGAGGCCAAACAAAAAACTCTTGTAATTGGATTTGTGAGGAATTCGGCTAAAATCTTTAAACTTCAACTGCTTCACTATGGGTGTTTGCAAAGGGAAAAGAAAGTTGAACATTGTGGTTTCTGCGATGTTCTCACTTATCAAAGAGAAAAAGAATCGATTGAGGCATTTTTTTTGGATGAAGTAAGAATTAATATTAAAAGCATCAAGAAGATGCACAAAAGCACTGTACAGCTGCTGTTACAAAAGTGAGATTGAGAGCTCTATTACGAAAGTCCTATGCTAGAAATGATTGAGGCATTCTGGAACGTTGTTGCATTCTTTCCTTGCATGTCTCTGTCTGAGTAGAAGTTAAAATGTGATTTTCTTTTTAACAGAATGGATGGAGTTGCACTTGTGGGAACCTCTTCAGAAAGCAACTCTAAGAGTGTAAACTTAGATGGAGCTCGAAGAATGGCTTTAAAGAACATTGAAGCTTTTATTCTTGCATTTTCTGATCCACAAGCATTTTCTGCTGCTGCTGCATCATCTGTCCCTGCAGCTTTGACTCAAGTTACAGAATCAGCTCGTATTCATGAGGCAGGTCATCTTAGGTGCAGGTATGAATGTTGTCCCCCCACCCTTCATTTCCCATCCTTTAATCTAATGCTTACTGATAAGAATGTCTTAGAAACTTAAACTCACTTATCATAATAAAAATCGTATATCATGTCTGTAATTTTCTGTATGGGCTGTGTACGACATTCACTGTCTGAAAAAGATCTGTTTCTCGCTCATTGAGACTTCTAGGGCTTAATGCCTATGTATTTCATGGGGAAGAAACATGGAAATGTTACTGAGTCGACTTTATGAAATTCAACACATTGCTTCATCTTCATCATTTTGTGACACGACAAGATTGAATAGGTGGTGCTTAGCTGTTTTAGCAACTCTCCCTGGGTCCCAAATATTCTCTCTTGCCTTGTTGAATTTCGTCTTTTATCCCCTCGTTAATTTTCTTAGATATCCTTCTGCCTTTTTATTAATAATTTTTCTTAATTGCCTCTTCAGTGGAGCTGAGATTGGAAGATTCGTTACAATGTTACGTAATTCATCTTCTATTCTCAAAGCATGTGCTGCATTTGCCCTTCTTCAGGTAGGTGATTCTCTCTGTGGCACTGACATTCTTCTGATATCAGTTTTTTTTCAATTTAAACTGGCAACTTAACTGATCTCGTGTTTACATATTTTGTAGTTCACAATCCCAGGTGGTCGTCATGCACAACATCATGTCCGCCTATTGCAGAACACTGGAGCATCAAGGATTTTGCGTGCTGCTGCTGCAGCAGCCACTGCCCCTATCGAAGCCAAAATCTTTGCACGAATCGTACTTCGGAACTTGGAGCACCATCAAATAGAATCCTCAACCTAAGGCCTGGTGATGACTAGTAGTAATCCTAGGCCTTATTCAGCAATAGTGATAGGTATCCGTATACTCCTGTCAGTGACATTGACATTAGTCTCCAGTTTGTGTTAGCATACCGGAACTAACGGTGCTGGCTTTTGGGAAGAAGCAAAGGCTTCTTATTTTTCTACCCAAACGTCTGCCTGTTTTGGGGTTTCTTTTAGTTTTGTTTCTTGGGTACATAGGCTGTGTTATATTTCCACCCTTATGTTAGTTATTCTCGCGTGTCTGTTAGGCTTGATAGATCTATTGGCAGTGTGTTATATAGTTCCGGAGTCCAGTTGCTTTCAGATTCTGTATTTAATTTACCTGGCAGATTGTTTTATACCTGTACATTATATAGCTGCGGAGACGTCGGCATGCTGGCAATTTCTGTACAAACCGTTGAAAGAATTTCTATGATATACTTCTTGTGTGTTTAGGTGGTTTGGATGATGAAGTTGATGGTGTCTTTCAACCATCTGAAATTCCTTTATACCAAACATATATTTTGCTAATATTTTTGCAAATGGTCGCTTCAACTTCGGTTGGGAAAAAGGATGTTTTGAAACATATTGTTTCTTGACATACCAAATGACACTAGTTTGATTGGGTGATATTGGTCTTATTTTAGAAATATGAGAGTCTAGTCTAGACTATAAGAGGGAGGGTTATGGATACAAATTCGTGGCCCCTTTGCGATATTTATACCCACAAATCGAGAAATGGTCCAAATGTAATGTGAGTGAGTTCACACCAAGTATGGTCATTTCATTGCGATGAAGAAGGCATACTCTATTCCCATGGTGGAAGAAATGTTGTTGAAGTAATGGTCCAAGTGTTTTTTCAATGAAACGTAGTACTACAAGGGAAAAAATCAGGTTGTGGGAAGAAGTGAAAAGACTAGCTAGAATCTATAGTTTATAAACTAAAATTTCCATTATCTTAAGCTAACTGTTTCAGCAGGAGTGTGCAGCTGGAGAATTTCTTCTACAACACCACTGAATTCATCGTCGAAAGACAAAGGCCATAATAGACCAGATGATCTAGATTTGGTCACTGTAGTAGATACATTATCCAGCAAGTATGGTAGTATGTTTTTCTTCATTTCACTAGTAGATATTTCAAGATGACTTCCACATACTTTCAACAACTTCACTTTTCCAGCTTCATCCAACATCTTTAGACCAATCCAGTCTTCTGTATACAGCTTTGTCTACATACATCAAGATCAGGAAATATCCTATCGAAAATCAAAGATAACATAACACATTTAAAATGTTCTGTGTACTTCCACAGTGAAACTTAGATTGATTTATGATCAGAAAAGAAGTGAATTATGTAGAAACAGATGAGATTATGTGACGCGTAGAATGTTTATAAATTACCTTCTGAGCAGGCAAAACAGTGCTGAAGGAACCATCAGGATAGTAACCAAACCATGAGGTCTGCTTTGGTACCAAAATTTCATCTTTTTCAAACTGATGAAAACAACAAGAGGAGAACTTATGAGCTATCAAGTTCGGAATGAAGAGTAAAAGCTGAAAATCAAGTTGGGAATATATTCCATACTCACCATAATAAGTACTAAATTTTCCAAGCTTGCAAACCTTTTCTTGTAAGTTGAGTTTCTGTGTACCTCATTGTTGAGTACTGGAAGGAACTTACATCCTTTTCTATAGTTAGCTATGTCCTGGAAAGCGCAAAATGCCACAAAACAAAGCAGAGAAGATCAGATAAGTTTGATACAGATATAGCAAAATCACATAATTTGGTTACTTACAGTTGGGATTTTTATGTAACCTGCAGGAGCAAGATGTGCCTGGAATTGCATTAAAGGACACCATTTAATAAAGGGACTACATAGTTGTATTAGTGTTTATGAAAAGAAAAGGGCAGACCTGGATAAAATTGCTGTAAATTGCTAACTTGAGCAAAGAGTCTTCAAGAATGCACCAGATACCTGACTGCAAAAATCGAAAAGACTTCAGACACTACAATGTTTCCCCCAAAAAATAACTAAGAGAAGTTGAAAATGGCTAGTTCAGTTCATGGGATCAAAAGGAACATACACCACATAAGGGAATAGAAGCAATTCCAGCATGAGGACCAGCTAGAGATATAAGATTCCTCACCTGTTACATATATTACGAGAACATGAATAGAGGTATTCGTTGAATATACTAGATGATAAAGTTTTAACTTCTTACCGGAGGTCCATCATCACAGAACTCAATAACCCCTCTACCAACCATGTTCCCCTGGAAAAAAAAAGATGAGAGGGATTGCCAGACTTGTGAAAAAAGGAGATCAAATTATGCGCGGAAACTTTAAGAGGTCTACATTAGGAGGTTTATTTCCTGCAAAGTTGCTGCTCTTTTACCTGGGAGAGCCCAATTATGTTGTAACCTTCACTAAGCTCACTCATTTTCTTTAACTGTAAGTTGAAGGAATACTGAGATTAGGAACAACTGCAGGTTGATCAAGTAAACCAACACATTACACTAGCTTGACTTACCTTCTGGCAAGCAATGTCTATCTACAAACGAAAAAACAAGAAGCACGAAAAGTCATTAATTTTGCTTTATCCATGATGATGAATCAGAATCATGATAAACAGAGGTAACCTGCTTGGGAAAAGGCATAAACCAGGAGTCCCATTCTCCATTACCAATTTCTCTATACAAACAGAGAAACAAAAGCAAGAGATTAATTACTCTTGGAATTTAGCTAGAACTAAATTGGTAATTAGACTTAAAAGCAACAATTAACGACTAAATTTCCCCTGCTTCTCTAGTAAACTTTCGTCTACTGAAATGGACACATCACGAGAGCTACTAGACCAGATGATATGCGGAGGAATCCATCATCCTTTGTTTTTTTCTAAAAACTTGAACAGGTAAACGTAGCCATGCTTACATGCAATGTCCTGAAGAGCCTGACCAGTTGCTTAAAAGCTCGGTGAAATGTGTGATTCCTCCATTGCTACATTTATCTGATATTCCTGATTTATCATGTCAAAAACCAATTTCCTCTAAGATATCAAACAATTTAAACCCTACAATACATTGTTATTCCGATACGATAACAGAAGAAGATGAATTAACACTACATATTACAGAATACAAACAGAAACAGAGTCACCTTTGTTCAGAAGGAGTCTATTAACACCAGTTCATTGAAAAATTACACTACGTAAATAGGTCAAAATCTTTTGACTTTTTATGTATACTACATGTTGAATTTTGACTTTTTGTGTGTGTAGTTATTTCTCTATATTTTGAACAGTTTTACAATAATTAATCATCTCTAATTAATACCTATATTCAAGATTATTCAACTAATCAAGCAATCATACAAGGCTACAAACAACATTAAACATAGGATAAAGCAATATAATAAAATTAAGAAGATAAGTTTACCATGAAAGACAACAAAAGGAAGAGAATAAATAGTGATTGAGTGAAGGGTGAAGAGGACATTAATGAAAAACAAAGTGAATTTCATTGGAAAATAGTCAACAAGTGTATTGTATAAATGTTGGATTAACTTGTTATCAACAAGTGTGGATGTTGGAGAAAATAAATGGATTGCATAATTTCCAGGATATATAAATAATGTAGCACACCAAAAATAAAGATACACGTGGGAAGAGAAAACTAGATAGAAGGAGAGAGAAAAATAAATATTCCAAATGAGTTGTGGTAGTTGACAATCAGTAAATGAGTGTTCTAATTGATTACTTAGTTTCTCTTGTCATTGACACTTTTTTCATAATTTAAAATAACTCAATTATTCGAAGTTTAAAAAAACTATGATCATTTATTATATGAAGTACAGAGTCTTTCAATTTTTCATACGTACGCTCAATCATACAGAACTGAAACACAACATGACTAAAGTTTCAGTCATAATGCTTTAGTTCCTTATTGCGAGTTAGCATCTGAATGCACAAACTTCAATAATTAATTGTTTGTCTTCAACATGTTATATGAATGTATTTCATGTGGGCATATGGGAGATTCTTTTTTTCTTTCATAAATTTTACAGCTCCTTTGTATATATTACTTGCAAGAATGCCAGTAGATATGCTTTAGTTCCTTATTGCGAGTTAGTTAGTATACATGGAATGTATATACATACAATCTTGTGTACAAACTGTAAATTTTCATCCTGAATCCGATGTTCCTAGATGTTTTTTTGCAACTAGATGGTCTTCAGATGCTGCACGTTGGAGCAATAAACTTCTGGTAATCTTAACTGAAACAAGAGTCAGCAATGTAGCAGCAGGAACAAACACAACGTCTGGAATGCGTTTTATTATTTTGAGCTGAGGCACAGCTTCACCGGTTTTCTTGACTGCCATTGC
The DNA here is from genome assembly GCF_000226075.1 of Solanum tuberosum. Lineage (NCBI taxonomy): Eukaryota > Viridiplantae > Streptophyta > Magnoliopsida > Solanales > Solanaceae > Solanum > Solanum tuberosum. The sequence continues at coordinate 928,507 of NW_006239021.1, forward strand.
TGCAGGGGGTGTTGCCAGCCCAATGAAGAGCAATGTATTATCTGTCTTGTTTGGTTGTATTTTCTTCTTCAGGAACTCTACCACAACCGTCTTCTTACTTTCTTCATCTACTGCCTTTTCTCTTTCCTCAAAACATTCCTATATTTGCCACACATGCATTAGCAACCAGTTTATGGGTGATGTCCATCTGTGCGCGTGTGTTGTTTTGTGTGTATATATATATATATACATACAGAGAGAGAGAGAGTGAGAGAGAAGACAACCTTAATTTCGTGAAACGAAGGCACAACCCAGTGCTTGCCAGGCAATGCACCATTCACAGTGCTGTGGTTAATTAAAAGAAGCTTCAGTGTTACCCAAAGATGTGGTTTTAATAGTTAGGAACAACAAACTAGATACTTGTAGTTTATCGGGAATTACGTTTTCATTTGATAAGTTTAGGCTAGTTGTATCAACAAAAAATTTAACGGAGTTTTGGACAAAGAATCTTACGCAAACATGTCGAGAATTGCCAAATGGAACTCGTCTAAATTATCAATATTTCTCTTATTTTCACCCAGGAAGAACTCGTTGAATTTTCCTGTCGCTTTAGTAATAACCTGTGTTGTTGAAAATCCTGTAGAGTTAAAATAATTATAGTTCACAAATGTCATTGATATCTGAACATAAGACGTACAAGCTACAACTATGCTCAAAGAAAGTAGGGAGGTGAAGAAGGAAGATGATTAGCAAAGATGTAAGTTTTTAAAAAGAGAAGTGAAGATGACTGACCTTTTGCCGCTATGCTCGTGACCAGACCCATCTTTGTCAATATGAACAAACAAATTCAATCAACTATATAAAGAAAGACAAATGAAGAGGACAGGAATGACTTGTTTGTCTGTATAGGTGATGGGTGCAAGCAAAGAATCCAGCAAATGTTCCATTGGTTTGCTAGGATCTGATCCCTTACTTTCATCAAGCTTTAGCTTTAGCAGAGATCTGAACAATGGGCTTAAGGAGGAATCTACACAACGGGCACACGGATGATGCTCTGATTTGCCTTGCAACAGTAATCCCCAAAAAGGGACAATCCGGATACCTGACCAACTCTAACATTTCAAACTTTCATCATGTAGATTCTTGACTTTTATCATGCTTTAGATTAAGCAGGAATCTACAGAATGGGCTCCCAGCATTTATCACCCAACAATAACTCTGAAAGAACTATACTTGTGCAGCAGTTATTTCCAATTCCTAACCAACACTGACGTTCTAGTACTAATTTTCTCTTGATCTTCAGTCGGAGGCCTTAACACTCTTAACAAAGACAAATTCTACACATTCCAACCGCATCAACTCCTTTCTTGGGAAGGTCAGGTGTTTATCTGTCTCCTTATTACAGATTGTGGCCTTTGTACCATAGTCGTCCATGTATATTTAGCCTCAAGGCTGACATCTGAGATATGAGGGAAAGCAAGAGTATATGCAAGATGTGAAACGCGTAATATTGGCAAGATAGTCATCACTCATAATTCAGCCAATCCAATATCATTACTATAAGGTGTATCCAAACCTCGCATGTACAACAGCATATGTTCCAATAGAAGATGTATTTCCTCACGCTGTGCATGTATTTTATCCCCAGCAATAAATTCACAAACCATACCATTAACTTCAATGGTACTGCAACCTGCCTCCTTTTTTGCCCCTTCTCTCCGCATCCGCCCCTTAATGTCTTCAACATCACTCCACCTCTTATCAGTGGCATACATGTTCCTTAGCATTATGTAGATCCCATCATTCCACGGTTCCATCTCAATTGCTTTTTTCTTGACCTTCTCAGCCCTTGTAACATCTTTGGCATAACCACATGCAAATAGAAAGGAACTCAATATTATTCCATTGGCCTCATAAGGCATGGTCTCAATCAAGTTTTCGGCTTCCTCCAAACACCCTGACCTCCCCAAGAGATCAACCAGACAACCATAATGCTCAATTTGTGGAGTGAGCCCATATTTCTCCATTTCGACAAACCATTTCTTGCCTTCCTCCACCAATCCACCATGGTTGCAAGCTGACAAAACACCAAGCATAGTAATCTCATTCGGCTCGTATCCTTTACTCTTCATCTTCTCAAACACCTCCAATGCTTCCTTAGCAGATCCATTGATCGCCAACCCATTAATTAAAGCATTCCAACTTGATGACTCTTTTACTTTTATCTCATCGAAAAATTCCCTGGCTTTTGCAATTTCCCCACACTTGGCATACATATCAACTAAAGCAGTGCAAACATTTGAAGATCTATCTAATTTCCTCCTCTTCACATACTGGTGAATCCAGTTACCCAAATCTAAAGCACCCAAATCAGCAATAGCGGGAAGTACACTGACAACAGTAACACCATCCGGCTCCAATGTCGTCCCCATCTGCAGCTCATGAAACAACTTCAAAGCCTCTTGTGGCTGTTTGTTTTGACAGTATCCACCAATCATTGCGTTCCAAGAGTACAAATTCCTTTGCGGCATTACATCAAATAACACCCTGGCTTCACTTACATTACCATTACTGCAGTGCCCATCAATCATACTAGTCCAAGAAATCACATTTCTCTCCGGCATTGCCCAAAACAATCTATTTGCTGACAGCATATCTCCTTTCTTCACGTAAGCATCAATCATCACATTGAACGCAGCAACATCTTTCTCAGGCATTGCATCAAAAAGTCCTTCAGCAATACCCATACATCTGCACTTCAAATAACCTCCAATTAAAGCTGTCCACGAGACTGGACTTCTCTGGGGCATTTCATCAAACAACTTCCTAGCAAAATCCATTTCACCAAACTTCCCATACATATCAACCAACGAAGTGGCCACAAACAAATTCGAAGCAAACCCACATTTCAACACATGATTATGAATTTCCAAGCCTTCCCACAACACCAATCTTGCGCCACAACACTTGGAAAGGCTCGAAAGCGTGTAATTATCGGGTTTAAAACTTGTATGTCTTAATAAATCTCTGTACAGAAATGTTGAGTCGGCGAATTGACCAACACCCATGTGGGATTTTATCATGGCGTTACAGAGGAAAGTCTTGTCCTTTTGGAGACTTTTGTCGAACATGCGGCGTGCATGGCTAATTCCAGCAACTGGGTCGTTGACGGAGAAGCTTGAAATGAGCATGGTGAGTAGACTGACGTTATTTTCAATGGCATTTCGAAGCATTATGGCGTGAATACGTAGAAGAGTGGCTTTGGAGTTCCTCCGTTGAAGCAAAACATGGCATTCTCTCTCTATTCTGCTCCACACCCCAAAGGTTTTTCTATCATTCATTGCTTCGATTTTGGGGAAGAAATTATGGAAGTTCTTTTGAAGTAGGTTTCATAGCAAATAAAGATGTAAAATTGATGCTTTATAGGAGTTTAACAATACTCTCTCCTCTCCTCCTTTTTAATATAAATACTTGGTAACTCCTAATTTATGCGACACATTTCACCTTTTGAGAGTCAAATGACCGACAATTTATGCATGAAAATCCAAAATGTATCACATAAATTGAGATGAGAGTAAACAATAAGGAAAAGAAAATGTATGAAATATATACGGAGACATTCAAGAAAATCTTGAACTGCAACCAACAGCATTTACGAAATACTATAACAATCACAGAGCCAAAAACACCATAATCGTATTGATTACTTGAACTAGTTATTGGGAGGTTGAGAATAGGTGAATTCATGCATTTCATTATCAAGAAGAAACACTCAACTCACATCCAAATGCTCGATGATTTCAAAGTGTATCTGGAGATCAGGGAGCTTATTACCAAAATACAATCTTTCACGTATATACAATTTCCCCATATTCTTCCGAGTTGCTTCTTTGAGAAGCCGAAAAAACTCATCTTTCTCCTTCCGGATCCAAATCCTGTCACGATCACACCATTGTCTAGGAGTTCCATGAAGGAAAAACCGAATTCCAGGGGCTCCTTGGACGAGGCGATCAGAAATTTTATGAATGACATCTTGGTTGGTTACATATGCTCCCTCTGTATTTAGACCAACATCTACGTAATGGAACTCAGCTATGCTATTTAAGAAGCCATCTTTAGAATTTGGAATAATCTGATCTTGTGGCTGGGAGGAAAATCCTCCAATTGTGACATTCTTGTTTGCTAGCGGCACGTCTTCAGTGAGCTGGACTGGTGCAAAACCAAGCTCAGTAACAAGCTGGTTGAGTACAGTACCACCCTTGCTAAATCCAAGTAGCAAAGATCTTGGTGTACTTGAAGATGATGTAGAAACTTCAGCTTGATAGGGCTCTTTATGTTTCCCTGAAATGACACTTTTTGCCTGTTTTAAGACAGTAAAGTAAATTCATAAGCAACTAAACATGCAAAATCATTGCATATAATGTTCTATCAAAATGTGCAAGAAGAAGTACGAAGTCCCCTCTTTGAACAGGCAGTATATCATTATGATTCCTAATATTCTGCATATGGACAAATGCGGAAAAGCAAGCGAGATCAAATGGAAGAAACACCACAAACGGAAGAAGAATATTCACAAGCCAGCTAGAGAAGCGAGTTACAGCCTTATACAAGCTCTATAAGGAGATAGCAAAAAGCAATTAGTGATTCATCACTTTTTCTTGCGAGAATTAACAGAATCAATATAGATATAAATGGGAAAGTACTTCCTCCAATGTTTTTGCAAGAACTAACAGACTGAATAAACTCTCTTAAATCTTCACAACTCATCTATGTCTTCTACAAACATGTTTAGTGCGGGTTCTAGTCAAAACAGGCCGAAAGGACATCTTCATTCACAAGATGGTCATGTCGAAACCTTAACTTTGTTCTGAGGCTTATTTGGGTTTTTCTTGAAGACAGTGTGATATAAGTATATAACAACAACAACAACATACCTATTATACTCCTACAAGTGGGATCTATGGAGGGTGGGGTGTATGCAGACCTTACCCTTACCTTGAGGATAGTGTGATATTTACCTAAATTACAGAGCCAAGAGGACATACATGACACTACAAGAAACTGTATAAATAGTATATCCTAGAGCCAAATAGACTTGCAATCTATACCAAGACTCTAATGAGGAACTTCACCTTAAATTTTCTCTTTCAATCAAGTTGAACTAACTTAACTAAAAAGTGGTACATGGTGATCAGCGCACAAGGCAGGTACTTCGAACAATAGATAATACCTCTTTTAAGCAATTCCACAAAAGCAAGACAATGGAGGAAGAAGCAGGGAAACTATCTGCATCATAAGATTTAGGCTCTCCATATTCTTTGACAGAAGGTATAAAGTCTTTATAAACCGCAAAAGGTCCATTGAAGACAGGTGCCTCAATAACCCAAGCATTGATAGAATTCCCAAATTTTGAAACCAAGATTTCAGCAATTTGCTGCAGGTCAGATAGCCTCTCAATCACTGGATTTCCCGTCCCATCAATCTTATCTCCATTGAAAAAAATAGCATTTGCAACAGGCACCTATGTTTCATACAAAATGCAAGGCATGGAGCAGGCCCTTCGATTAAAAACAATAAAGAGAACAACTTTCTTACTACCCAAACAGTAAATAGCTAAAATGCACATCACTTCAAATATGTCATCAAACTTTAAGAAAAAGGCTCATCTATGTCATCCGTTAAAAGTTTGGCTCATCTATGTCATTTCCATTTGAGAAAAGGTTCATCCATGCCACTATTTATATTCGGCCACGTCATTAATTAAATTATTTTTTAAAAGGGAAAAGGCTGAAATAAACCATCAAACTTTGAGAAAAAGTTCATCTATGTTGCTCATCTATGTCATTTCAGTAAACAAATAATGGCTTGGATGAGCCTTTTTCTCAAACGAAAACGACATAAATGAGCACAACTTTTAACGGATGTCATAGATGAGCCTTTTCTCAAAGTCCAATGGCATATTTGAGTATCAAAATTTCCTTTTTCATTATCTAAAAAGCTCCATACAAATCAAAATTCATTAAATACAAAATTGAACATGCCCAAATATGTAAGTGGTCTCGAATAGATGCATATAAAACGAAACCAACTAATTAGAACTGAGGCTACATAAAAACGATTCCAACGAATTTGACTTGAAGCACATATGATTGATAGATTGATCTACATAGCTACGCGATTAGAAATATCAATTCCATTTTTTTTTTAAAGTGAATTTGCTGGGATAAATTGAAGTCTGAAAAGGATTTAGGGTTTAAAAAAAAAAGAACTTACAGAGAGAGATTTGGAAGAAGGAGAAAGGCAAAGTGAAGCAGCGACTCGATAATATGTGTTGTACAATGGCACCTTCAAGATTCCTGTCCAACGATCCATGGGAACTTACTACACCTTTTAGCCCATTCAATTGAAAATGGCAAAGGATTCTGCAGTTGCTTCGAGTAGACCAAGATTCGATCAATGCCAACAAATTTTTCCCAATTAAAAATTTGGACAAACACTTTGTTTGGATGGCCTACGGTTTCGTGAATGTATGGTATTATATTATATCGTATTAATGAATACGATGTTTGTATATATGTTCTTTGTTATTATATAATGTCACATATCCTAATTTGAATGATAAAGCTGCAACAAAAGAGTACGGTACAAAATAGAGCTACTATGAAAAGAAAGAATAAAAGATGAAATATGATTATTCAATAATAAAAACATAATACATAAATATGACATTTAATTTGATTTCATCTGATATTTATGCCATCCAATTTTGGGTGTGCATACGGAGAAACTTAAACTTGTATAAATTTGAATAAGTAGATACACACGTTCTACACGGTATAATACACGTTGGATGCCACATCAGACAAAATTGTCATGTAAGGCGCCACGTATGACAAATATGTCTATTTATTCAATTTTATATAAATTTAAGTATCTACTTGTGCATATTCAAATTTGAAGGACATAAAATATAAATACTAGCTGAAACCAAGTTAAATGACATTACTCCTACTAATTTCATTAGAGAACTTCACGAGGGCTCTTTGCACTAATAAGTTTAATGAACCATCGTCCATCAGAGAACAATGTAAGATTAGGATATAAAATACTAATGTTAATATATTTGTAATAGATTAATTTGATATATATAGTTCATAATTAATTAAAAGAGCAACTTTCACATATAGCAAATAAAAAAATCATAATTGTATGTTATAGCAAAGTTTGTATAATTGCGCTCCATAGCAAACATATATATGTATAATTCGCTATACATATACAATTGAAAGTTGTCTATTTCGCTATACATATATACAAAAAGTAGCAATTGTATAATTCGTTGGCTCCTCTTCAGATTTGTATAATTTCGCTGGCAGGTCATTTGTATAAATTGTTGTTAGCCTCTCGTTTGTATAAATCGTTGACAAAAATATTTGTATATAAAAAATCGCTCTCTCTTTCGCTTTATACAAACATAAATTATACATTATACAAACATAAAATTGGGCAGTGAAATATTTTTATTGTATAATTATAAGTGTATAGGACGAATATATATGTATTTGCATGTGTATATACAATTTTCTCGCGCTTTATACAAACAGAAACGCAATTTATACAATTCTGTTGTATAAAACGAGAAAGAGAGAAAGACAAAAGAGAACTGGGGTATTTGCATGTGTATATACAATTTTCTTACGCTTTATACAAACAGAAACGCAATTTATACAATTCTGTTGTATAAAGCGAGAGAGGCGAGCACAAAGAGAGTGAGCGAGAGAGGAGAGTGGCGAGCGAGAGTTTGAGGGAGAGAGGCGCTGACAAACAGTTTGCTATAGGACACAATTAAATCAAAGTGTGGTTATACCATTTAATTTGAATTAATAGTTTGTCATTATGTATAATTTTCCCAATGTTAATGCAGAATAATTTTAATACTATAGTTCAATAGATAATTGCATGGATATAGAAGAACCACAACGTTCTACATGACAATTTATATTCTACATGTATAATTATGTCATGTAGGATATGTGTTTACTTGTTTAACTTTATACAATTTAAGTGTCTACTTATGAACACAAAAATTAGAGGATATAGACGTCAACTAGGGCCAAGTTAAATAACATATTTATGTTTATGACTTAATAGAACACATTTATAAAATTTAACTCCTTATATACATATATAACAATATTTTTGTTGTGTCACTATTATGTAAATTTAAAATATTTGAGGTATTGAAATAAAAAGGGAGGTGATTATTGATGAAAAAATGTCTATATATATGAAGAAGTGCTAAAATTAATAACGAGCTTTAGAAGTATGAATGGTAATATATTGATATAATACGATTGACAATTGAATATTATTTTTTCTATAGTTTCAAAATATATATGCTCATACAAAATATATTTAAGCAGTAAAATTTGTGAGTTTTTTCTTTAGGCGTTCTACCTGCATAAATTATTGTTTGTATGGTATCAATAGACATTATTTTCTGTACATAATTTCCTTTTGATTAATAAAACATGGCCTTTGACCTTTTTAGCAACAATTTATATTTTTCTTTAAAAATGGTTCTTCCTCTATCCCAATTATATTTAACAAAAAAATTAACTTATAAATTAATATTTTTTTAATTATATATCTACTGAAAAGCGCGGTCAAATTTTCTAATCATTAAGTCACCTTTAACTCAACGCAAGTAATATCGGATAGAGTTATGCAATAATTCTTAAGTCTATTTTAATTCATTTGTATGCACATCCCGTCCATTTTTACGAAGAAATGATTTTCTAATCCTTCACAATTATTTTTTTAATTTAATGATATTTTATAATAGATTTTTATTTTTATACATGTATTAGAAATTTGAAAAGACCACTTTTTTTTATTCAAATTATAAAAAAGTAAGAGATATCACTTTTCCTTAATTTATCACCCACTAATATTAGTGTCAACATTATTTAAACCATCCTATTACGTTCATACAGTAAGCAATATGTGATAGAATATCTACCCTATAATAAAGACAAATATTAAAAATATTTTTAAACTCGGTATGAATTATTAGTTTCATCTTAAATTATTAATATCCTTAAAAATACACTTTTACTTAATCAATCAAACTTAAATACACTCTCGATCTTGCAACATAAGTCAAATAAACGATATTTTTAAGATTATCAATAATTTGAGAATTAATTTAGTTAATAATTTGTGTCAAGTTCATTAGTTAATAATTTAGTTAATAATTAATATAGTGATATACGAGTATTTGTGTGCTTTAATTTATATCATGCCACACGTGGGTAAATATATATTATTAAAAGAATCTGAAAATGAAACTAATCATTAAGTTCTAGTACCTACTGTATGACTAAAAACCGTCAAATATTCTATGGATTAAGATAATAATAATAATAAAGATAAAAAAGTTCAACTAATAAGTTGTTATTATATTTTAATTAATTTTCTTTTTTAATTTGAGATTTTGTCCAAGTTGGGCTCAAGCCATCATATTTCGACCAGCACTCCAATTTCATGTAAAAGAAATACGTAGCGTATATTCTATACAGAAAAATATTTTTCAATGGATTAAAATTCTACAATAATATTTATTCATAAACAGAAATTTTAAAAAATAACTTATTTTTAATAAAATATTATTCGTAGAATATATTTTTGTTCGTCCAAAACACACCATACGCTCTCTCTTTCAGTTTTTCAAATATTTTTGTGAGAACTCATTTAGAGTGTGCCTGGTATGAAAGTGTTTTTCAAGGAAAATGTTTTGCTAGAAAATGTTTTCTTATAAAACAAGTAGATTTTTCACTTATTTTCTCATGTTTGGTTGGTGAGTAGAAAATATTTTTTAGTGTTTAATTTATGAATGAAAAATATTTTTGAGAAAATATCTTTTATTTTTATTAGAGATTAGAAAATAATTATTGAAATTGAAATTGAAAATATTTTTTAGAAAAAACTTAAATATTTTTTGGAGGGGGGTGGGGGG